>NC_089838.1:65739550-66046665 GCF_035609145.1 Eleutherodactylus coqui | reverse complement strand
TATAGAAACTCACGATAATACTTCATGATACTATAATGAACTGTACAATATGACAAACACAATTCTGCTGTACTGCAAATGAATGCTTCCTTTTTCCTTTGGGTAACATTACCAGTCAAGGTAATATGAGCATGGGGTTTAAACCTTTGCATGCATTTCCTTAAAACAAGCCAATTTTGTATCAATACAAAATGTTATTAACAGGTCATTTTAAAAAAGTCCAAATGGTACTTCTGAAGCTTCTTAGTGGTATGGAATGATTTAAATGAATGCATTTTAATATTTTGAAATGTAAGATGCACCCAGGTCAAAGACAGCAGAAAAAAGTTTAAAAACAAACATACTAGTTAAGATTTCCGGGGTGGTCTAAGAAAGTAGAGGGATTAGTGTCACTAACTTGTTAGGGTATCATCCCCCTCCTCATTGTTGTAGGGTAGAAGAGGTGTTGATATTGTATTAACCCTTACCAATCCACTGTCTGATGTCTGAAGACATTCTGATTGAAGGCTGTACAGCTCCGATGTCGGAAGACGTGCAGCAGGGTATTCTTACTGCATATTACTGGCTGCTCCGTTGTTGGGGCCTCTCCAGCATGTCCCATATTGCAGTACTGGCTCTAACCAGCAGATGGTGATATTGTAAAATTGCAGAAAGAGAAAGCCCCCTTGGAAACCCTGAATCCAAAATTGGATTGCAAAGGGTTAATGTAAATTATTATGCTGCTACCACGTGGAATTGGAGATTCAGTTGATTATCCATTGTAAAAACTGTAAAACTCTCAGACCACTGTAGTCATTTGATATATACTGTTTATGTGTACGGGTAGGGCGGTAACCCCTGTCACTCACCCACTTGGTACTGCTGTTTTTCCTCTCTTGCTCCTCTGTGGCACCCCTCCATTGTGTCTTATATGTCAATTTCCTCCGGCTATTGGCATTGGCTCAGTGAGCTCAATGAATCATTACCACTAGTGTCCGGCAAGAAGAGGTTAAGGACCTGGTAAGGACCTGGCACCAGTGCTAGTCAAGGCCAAGCATCACACCCTATGTAGTGGGGAAGAGATATACTTTTAAACTAGTTTAAGAGTATAACATCAGTCACATGAGTTTAAATTGTGAACTTAACAATCATTCATTAGTAATGTTCAGCGTTTTCTGAACTTTCTATTAGTCTTTTCTTGGGCTATCATAATTCTGATTCTTATATGTGTATGAACAATGGCTAAGCTGACCTATCTATGAAATCCACCTGACTAAATATTCTGCCTAAAGGCCCATTTACATGCAAAGACAATCTTTCAAACGATTAAAAGAATTACATTTTTAGCTATCATTTTGCATAAAGTGTTAATGGACACTAATGAATAAATGAGAAGGCAAAGCATTGTTGTGCTAATCTTCCCAGTGTCACAAGGCTTACCTAGGATGATGAGAACCCATCCAACTGCTAAGAGACTTGATGTAGGCATAAACTAGGTTTGGAGAGTAAGACATTGTGAGTTCTCCACTCTTAACCCTGGCAAGGAAGTTTTGACTTTCCCACAGGGAATCCAAAGGTCACTGCCCCTGCAGTAGTCCCTGCTAGCAATGGCTGGTGTTTAGATTACTATAAGACATCAATATTTTGAACAGATGCAGCAAGACGAAAACATAGTCAGATGGACACAGGACTGACAGAGTTAAGACATACATAGGAAACAAGTCAAAGTCAGGGCAGGCAGCAGGCAATATAATGTGGTTGGAAACAAGCCAGCCTCAACCAAAGCAGATTAGACCTTAGCACAAAACAGGAACCAAAGGATATTATTGTTCAAGTGCTGAATGATGGAGAAAGGATGCTGAAAATGCCTGTGACAACTGGCCATTGGTTAAAGAGAAGTGCCTTGGTGTTTGGTGGTCCATTAAGAAACCAGGACCCATTGCCCTAATGGCAGGGGACCCAGCATTTGGGTGGAGGTGGCTAGCAAAAGCTGAGACATGGAAGACTCAAACACCAGGACGACATGCTATAAGCAGTAGCCAATCAGTGTACAACCTTCGGATCGTCCATATGGGACTGCTTTATGGAATTATTAATTTCTTGCTCCTACAAAAGAATATGGGAGATGATATCGTATTATACCCCCTGCCACTGAGTGCGTCACAATTATTTTCTATTGGATTTTGTATGAAATCAGAGAAATGCAGAAGAATTGTGGGGCTTCATAAAAGTCAATGGTTGCCATATTACAGCTCTGCATAACTTGGAGGTTGTTGTATTAAGCTGTAATTCCTTTTTTTTTGCATGAATCTGAACTCATAAAGCTATGTTATCTCAAGAGAAAGTTCAGATTTGTTTGATCAACCTTAAAAAAGGATTTTTAATATTTATACTTGTCTTACTTTTTATTTAAATACTTTGATTACATTTATAATTGCATGCCATAAATTATTATACCAAATGTAATCTATGCTCTGAGGACCATGTAACTGGTTCCTCAGGCTTTGCACCCGAGGTAGCCTGAAAAGGCCTGAGGTAAAAATCAAAATTAATATTTTTTTTAAGAAAAAAGCAAATATTTCCTTTAAACTAGATGTTTTCTTAGACTGTATGTTTATTCATAAACTTTACTTATAGGTTGATAGTTTGTGGTGTTGTAGTTATTATGTAGCAATAATTGAAGGCATAAAAGCTGTTAAGTAAGTATCAAAAGCACCTTGGCATACATTCCAATGATTTATAGGAAACAGTAGACAAGGATATGGCTTTTTATTATTACAATTCAATTAAATAGCCCAAAGCATAATATACTTATGTAAATTTGTTTCAGGAGGCAAAACAAGCAAAATGCAAATTGAATGCTTGGCATGTTTTCTAGTATGCTGCATACCCCAGTACACGTAAATAACACATGTCACATCTGTGTAGCAGATGGATAATGCTGTTTCTATAATTTCCCCTAGCTACTATCTGCCACAGAAGTAAATCTTTTAATTTTCACTTGCTTTATCTAGATCCAGTACATTTGTCAATAGTTCATAGTGCAGTGAAAATACATTTGTACCTTGAGATAACTGAGCTGTCAACCAAGTTCGTAAAGATTATAGTAATTGCCAAGATGGATTATCTGAAGTGCTGTGATCATTGATATTAAAACAAATGGTAATTTGTTTTGATGCCAATGTTTTCAATGCAATAAATTAATGGAATGTTAGTTGGAAACAAAGACTAGGATTCTATTTAGAAGAGAGTACAGACAAACTCATCATCAGTCAATTTCTCCAAACAGTGTGTACTCAGAAACATAACATCCAGTCCATAATTAATGTTATCTAAATTTGTGATATTTTTAATTCCACACTTTAATATACAAATGTGTCCTTTCTTACCCTTTGGCATCCGTCGGGCATTCTAAGTAACTGAGTATAATATCTATATGTATACACTGATTGGCACTATCTGCCACTATGACATTAGCAGCAGATCCTTTAAGTTCTATAAGTTGTGAGGTGGGACTTTTATGGATAGAACTTGATTGAGTTGAGATATTGGAAATTCTTGGGTCAAGTGAACACCTTGAACATTTTGCCATGTTCCGCAAACCATTCCTGAACAATTTTTGGAGTTTGGCAGGGCACATAATCCTACTAAGAGTCCTTTGCTGTTAGGGAACACCATTATCATGAAGGGATGCAACAATGATGTCTGCAAGTATGTTTATGTAAGTGGTACATGCAAGGAATTAAGGTTTCCCAGCAGAACATTGCCCAGAACATCACTGTGCCTTCACTAGCTTAGCTTACTCTTACAGTGCATCCTGGTGCCCTCTTTTCCCCTGTAATCAGTGCGCATGCACCCAGCCGTCCACATGATGTACAGAAACATGACTCATTAGATCACACATATTCTTTTCTATTGCTCCCTGATTCAGGTTTCATGCTCATGTGCCCATTGTGGGCACTTTTGCCAATGGACAGGAGTAAACACGGGCACTCTAAGCGGTCTGCAGGTACGCAGCCTCATACACAGCAAGCTGTGATGCATTTTGTGTACTGGCACAATTTTAATATAGCCAGCATTAACTTTATAAGCAGTTTGTGCTTTAATAGTTCCTGTGTGGAATCAGAGCTGCCTTTACTCTCCATTTGTAATGAACTGTTGGCACCAATGACCCTGTCACTGGTTCCTTGGTTGCTGCAAGGCAACAGTGCTAACCACTGAGCCACCATGCTTTTCCTTCTCCTTCTCCTCCTCCTAAGTTATATAAATAAAGTGACGTAAAAGAAAATGTTATTTATCAGGCCAGGCGACCATCTTCCATTCTCCATGGCCCAGCTCTGATGCTCATATACTTATTCTAGATGCTTTTACTGGTGGACAGGAATCGGAATTGGCACTCAGATTAGTCTTTGGCTATGAAACCCTAAATGCAATACCCTGTGATGCAATGTGTATAATGATACTTTTTTTAATCACACCCAACATATACTTTATCAGCAATTTGTGTTAAAGTAGCTCTTTTATGGGATTGTACAAGACAGGCTATGCTTTGCTCCCATACACATCAAAGAACCTTAGAGGCCTTTGATCGTGTCACTGGATAACCAGTTGTCTTTCTTCTGACCAGTTTCCAAGGTGGAAGAAATGTTACTATTGACAATATCAATAATAAATTATAATGACACTGAGCAACAATAGTATCCCCATGTGGGCCCTAGGCGATGGTCAGCAAATAAAGCATACCATCAAGTGTATATGCTAAAAATCATATATACAGAATTGATTATACAGTATAACATTGATAAGTCATGATTAGAGATGAGCGAACGTGTTCTTCCGAGCTTGATATTCGTGCGAATATTAGGGTGTTCGGGATGTTCGTTATTCGTAACGAACACCATGCGGTGTTCTGGTTATTTTCCCTTCCTTCCCTGAGACGCTAGCGCGCTTTTCTGGCCAATTGAAAGACAGGGAAGGCATTACAACTTCCCCCTGTGACGTTCAAGCCCTATACCACCCCCCTGCTGTGAGTGGCTGGGAAGATCAGGTGTCACCCGAACATAAAAGTCGGCCCCTCCCGCGGTTCGCCTCAGATGCCGTGTGATTTAGATGAGGGACAGTGCTGTTTGTACCGGAGCTGCTGTAGGGAAAGAATTGGTAGTTAGTGTAGGCTTCAAGACCCCCCAAAGGTCCTTATTAGGGCCACTGATAGCTGTGTGTTGGCTGCTGTTAGCAGTGGCAATTTTTTTTTTCTCAAAATCGCCTCTGCAGACCGTTGCACCTGGCATTAGGGACAGAAGTGCTGCATAGGCAGGGAGAGTGTTAGGAGTGAGTGTAGCCTTCAAGAACCTCAACGGTCCTTTCTAGGGCCATATTTAACCGTGTGCAGTACTGTCCAGGCTGCTGTTAGCTGTGCTGCATTTTTTTTTGCTTCTCAAAATCGCTTCTGCAGAGCATTGCACCCTCCATTGATACTGCAGGGAAAGAATTGTATAGGCAGGGCCACAACACAGTTATTATTCATTGAATATATGCAGTGCTGCCTTTTGCTTGTAAAACAAGTGAAAATAATTCTATTTGTCCGGCCTCTGTCCGTCCTAAGGGCGGTGGACACGTGTCGGCTGCGTGTGACACCTTTAAAAATCATACGCACCCAGCTACGTTTTACTCCTGGCTTCGCCATTTGCTTTCCTTAATTGGGAAAAAAAATACCTGCTCTGCCACAGTTAATAACTCTGCTACCCTCACATTCTGTGACACATTAGCAGGGACACAGCACAGTTATTAAACTTCTCATGTTCATAGAATATACGCAGTGCTGCCTTTTGGTGCTAAAAAGCGGAAAATAATTCTATTTGTCCGGCCTCTGTCCGTCCTAAGGGCGGTGGACACGTGTCGGCTGCGTGTGACACCTTTAAAAATCATACGCACCCAGCTACGTTTTACTCCTGGCTTCGCCATTTGCTTTCCTTAATTGGGAAAAAAAATACCTGCTCTGCCACAGTTAATAACTCTGCTACCCTCACGTTCTGTGACACATTAGCAGGGACACAGCACAGTTATTAAACTTCTCATGTTCATAGAATATACGCAGTGCTGCCTTTTGGTGCCAAAAAACGGAAAATAATTCTATTTGTCCGGCCTCTGTCCGTCCTAAGGGCGGTGGACACGTGTCGGCTGCGTGTGACACCTTTAAAAATCATACGCACCCAGCTACGTTTTACTCCTGGCTTCGCCATTTGCTTTCCTTAATTGGGAAAAAAAATACCTGCTCTGCCACAGTTAATAACTCTGCTACCCTCACGTTCTGTGACACATTAGCAGGGACACAGCACAGTTATTAAACTTCTCATGTTCATAGAATATACGCAGTGCTGCCTTTTGGTGCCAAAAAACGGAAAATAATTCTATTTGTCCGGCCTCTGTCCGTCCTAAGGGCGGTGGACACGTGTCGGCTGCGTGTGACACCTTTAAAAATCATACGCACCCAGCTACGTTTTACTCCTGGCTTCGCCATTTGCTTTCCTTAATTGGGAAAAAAAATACCTGCTCTGCCACAGTTAATAACTCTGCTACCCTCACGTTCTGTGACACATTAGCAGGGACACAGCACAGTTATTAAACTTCTCATGTTCATAGAATATACGCAGTGCTGCCTTTTGGTGCCAAAAAACGGAAAATAATTCTATTTGTCCGGCCTCTGTCCGTCCTAAGGGCGGTGGACATGTGTCGGCTGCGTGTGACACCTTTAAAAATCATACGCACCCAGCTACGTTTTACTCCTGGCTTCGCCATTTGCTTTCCTTAATTGGGAAAAAAAATACCTGCTCTGCCACAGTTAATAACTCTGCTACCCTCACGTTCTGTGACACATTAGCAGGAAAACAGCACAGTTATTAAACTTAGATTATTCATTCACTAGAGGCAGTGGGGCCTTTCGTTTTCAAAAAAGGGAAAAAATTATATTTGGCCTGCAGTCTTGCGCCAATTTATTTCCTGCCTGTGAAATCAAATCACTGGTAATACAGCATGCTGAGGGGTAGGGGTAGGCCTAGAGGACGTGGACGCGGCCGAGGACGCGGAGGGCCAAGTCAGGGTGTGGGCACAGGCCAAGCTCCTGATCCAGGTGTGTCGCAGCCGACTGCTGCGCGATTAGGAGAGAGGCACGTTTCTGGCGTCCCCACATTCATCGCCCAATTAATGGGTCCACGCGGGAGACGGTTATTAGAAAATGAGCAGTGTGAGCAGGTCCTGTCCTGGATGGCAGAAAGTGCTTCGAGCAACCTATCGTCTACCCGCAGTTCTGCGCCGTCCACTGCTGCCAATCCGAATCCTCTGTCTGCTGCTCCTCCTTCCTCCCAGCCTCCTCACTCCACTACAATAACACCTGCTCAGGAGCGGGAGCACTCCCAGGAACTGTTCTCGGGCCCCTGCTTAGATTGGGCAGCAGCGGTTCCTCTCCCACCAGAGGAGTTTATCGTCACTGATGCCCAACCATTCGAAAGTTCCCGGGGTCCGGGGGAAGAGGCTGGGGACTTCCGCCAACTGTCTCAACAACTTTCTGTGGGTGAGGAGGACGATGACGATCAGACACAGTTGTCTTGCAGTGAGGTAGTAGTAAGGGCAGTAAGTCCGAGGGAGCAGCGCACAGAGGATTCGGAGGAAGAGCAGCAGGACGATGAGGTGACTGACCCCACCTGGTGTGCAACGCTTACTCAGGAGGACAGGTCTTCAGAGGGGGAGTCAAGGGCATCAGCAGGGCAGGTTGCAAGAGGCAGTGCGGTGGCCAGGGGTAGAGGCAGGGCCAGACCGAATAATCCACCAAGTGTTTCCCAAAGCGCCCCCTCGCGCCATGCCACCCTGCAGAGGCCGAGGTGCTCTAAGGTCTGGCAGTTTTTCACAGAGACGCCTGACGACCGACGAACAGTGGTGTGCAACCTTTGTCGCGCAAAGCTCAGCCGGGGAGCCAACACCAACAGCCTCACCACCACCACCATGCGCAGACATATGATGGCCAAGCACCCCGCAAGGTGGGACGAAGGCCGTTCAGCGCCTCCGGTTTGCACCCCTGCCTCTCCCCCTGTGCCCCAACCTGCCACTGAGATGCAACCCCCCTCTCAGGACACAGGCACTACCGTCTCCTGGCCTGCACCCACACCCTCACCTCCGCTGTCCTCGGCCCCATCCAGCAGTGCAGTTCAGCGCACCGTCCAGCCGTCGCTTGCGCAACTGTTGGAGCGCAAGCGCAAGTACGCCGCCACGCACCCGCACGCTCAAACGTTAACCGTCCGCATAGCAAAATTCATCAGCCTTGAGATGCTGCCGTATAGGGTTGTGGAAACGGAGTCCTTCAAAAGTATCATGGAGGCGGCGGCCCCGCGCTACTCAGTTCCCAGTTGCCACTACTTTTCCCGATGTGCCGTCCCAGCCCTGCACGACCACGTCTCCCGCAACATTGTACGCGCCCTCACCAACGCGGTTACTGCCACGGTCCACTTAACTACGGACACGTGGACAAGCACAGGCGGGCAGGGCCACTACATCTCCCTTACGGCACATTGGGTGAATTTAGTGGAGGCTGGGACAGAGTCAGAGCCTGGGACCGCTCACGTCCTACCCACCCCCAGAATTGCGGGCCCCAGCTCGGTGGTGGTATCTGCGGAGGTGTATGCTTCCTCCACTAAAGCACCCTCCTCCTCCTCCTCCTCCTCTGTCTCGCAATCAAGATGTGTTAGCAGCAGCATGTCGCCAGCAGTCGGTGTCGCGCGGTGTGGCAGCACAGCGGTGGGCAATCGTCAGCAGGCCGTGCTGAAACTACTCAGCTTAGGCGATAAGAGGCACACGGCCCACGAACTGCTGCAGGGTCTGACACAGCAGACCGACCGCTGGCTTGCGCCGCTGAGCCTCCAACCGGGCATGGTCGTGTGTGACAACGGCCGTAACCTGGTGGCGGCTCTGCAGCTCGGCAGCCTCGCGCACGTGCCATGCCTGGCCCACGTCTTTAATTTGGTGGTTCAGCGCTTTCTGAAAAGCTACCCACGCTTGTCAGACCTGCTCGTAAAGGCGCGCCGGCTCTGTGCACATTTTCGCAAGTCCCACACGGACGCTGCCACCCTGCGCACCCTGCAACATCACTTTAAGCTGCCAGTGCACCGACTGCTGTGCGACGTGCCCACACGGTGGAACTCTACGCTCCACATGTTGGCCAGGCTCTATGAACAACGTAGAGCTATAGTCGAATACCAACTCCAACATGGGCGGCGCAGTGGGAGTCAGCCTCCTCAATTCCTTTCAGAAGAGTGGGCCTGGTTGGCAGACATCTGCCATGTCCTTGGTAATTTTGAGGAGTCTACCCAGGTGGTGAGCGGCGATGCTACAATCATTAGCGTCACCATTCCTCTGCTATGCATCTTGAGAAATTCCCTGCAAACCATAAAGGCAGCTGCTTTGCGCTCGGAAACGGGGGCGGGGGAAGACAGTATGCCGCTGGATAGTCAGGGCACCCTCCTGTCTATTTCTCAGCGCGTACAGGAGGAGGAGGAGCATGAGGAGGATGAGGAGGAGGGGGAAGAGACAGCTTGGGCCGCTGCTGACGGTACACCGGCTGATTGCCTGTCATCCTTTCAGCGTGTATGGCCTGAGGAGGAGGAGGAGGAGGATCCTGAAAGTGATCTTCCTAGTGACGACAGCCATGTGTTGCGTACAGGTACCCTGGCACACATGGCTGACTTCATGTTAGGATGCCTTTCTCGTGACCCTCGCGTTGCACGCATTCTGGCCACGACGGATTACTGGGTGTACACACTGCTCGATCCACGGTATAAGGAGAACCTGCCCACTCTGATTCCCGAAGAGGAAAGGGGTTCGAGAGTGTTGCTATACCACAGGACCCTTGCGGACAAGCTGATGGTAAAATTCCCAGCCGACAGCGCTAGTGGCAGAAGGCGCAGTACCGAGGGCAAGGTAGCAGGGGATGTGCGTAGATCGAGCAGCATGTACATCCCAGGCAGTGCAACAGTCTTTAAGGGCCTGGCCAGCTTTATGGCTCCCCACCAAGACTGTGTCACCGCTCCCCAGTCACGGCTGAGTCGGCGGGAGCACTGTAAAAGGATGGTGAGGGAGTTCGTAGCGGATCGCACGACCATCCTTGGTGACGCCTCTGCCCCCTACAACTACTGGGTGTCGAAGCTGGACATGTGGCCTGAACTAGCGCTGTATGCCCTGGAGGTGCTTGCTTGTCCTGCGGCTAGCGTCTTGTCGGAGAGGGTGTTTAGTGCGGCTGAGGGAATCATCACAGATAAGCGTAGCCGCTTGTCAACCGACAGTGCCGACAGGCTAACACTCATCAAGATGAACAAAGGCTGGATTTCGCCAGACTTCTGTTCTCCACCAGCGGACAGCAGCGATACGTAAGCAATACGTAGGCTGCACCCGCGGATGGAAGCTACGTTCTCTCTCACCATCCAAAACGGGGACATTTCTGCTTCATCAATCTGTGTCTAATATTCCTCCTCCTCCTCCTGCTCCTCCTCCTGAAACCTCACGTAATCACGCTGAACGGGCAATTTTTCTTAGGGCCACAAGGCTCACTCAAATAATTTTTCTGAACAATTTTTATAAGTTTCAATGCGCTTAAAAGCGTTGGAACTTTAACTTGAACCAATTTTTCGTTACACTGGGCTGCCTCCAGGCCTAGTTACCACTTAAGCCACATTAACCAAAGCGGTTAATGGGTTTCACCTGCCCTCTTGGCTGGCCATGGCCAATTTTTGGGATGTACATTAGTACTGTTGATACAGCAATTTTTGTGGGCCCTCGCCTACAGTGTAATCAAATTAATTTTTAGCCCACCTGCATTACAGCTGACGTTACCTCAGCTGTGTTGGGCAATGCAATGGGATATTTTTATGTACCGCCGGTGGGTTCCAGGGAGCCACCCATGCTGTAGGTGCACACGGAGTTTTTAATACATGTGTCCACTTCTAAAGAACCCCAGTCTGACTGGGGCATGCAGTGTGGGCCGAAGCCCACCTATATTACGCACGACATTACTACCTCAGCTGTGTTGGGCAATGCAATGGGATATTTCTATGTACCGCCGGTGGCTTCCTGGCACCCACCCAGGCAGTGGGTCCACAGGGAGTTTAACCTACATGTGTCCACTTGTAAAGAACCCCGGTCAGACTGGGGCATGCAGTGTGGGCCGAAGCCCACCTGTATTACGCACGACATTACTACCTCAGCTGTGTTGGGCAATGCAATGGGATATTTCTATGTACCGCCGGTGGCTTCCTGGCACCCACCCATGCTGTGGGTCCACAGGGAATTATAAATGCATCTGTTTCCACTTATAAAGAAACCCAGTCTGACTGGGGCATGCAGTGTGGGCCGAAACCCACCTGCATTAACCCTTTCCAGTCCACTGTGTGACCTGTGAAGACATTAGGGTTTAAGGCTGTACAGCTCCGTTGTTGGTAGACGTCCGTCGGGGTTCTCTTACTGTATATTGCCAGCCTCTCTGCTGTCGGAGCCTATCCTACGTGTTAGCTCATGCAGTACTGGCTTTAGCCAGCATATAGCGCCGTTGTATAACGGCAGAAAAAGAGTAAGCCCCCTAGGAAAACCATATACAAATTGGATTGGAAAGGGTTAAGCACAACATTACTACCTCAGCTGTGTTGGGCAATGCAATGGGATATTTCTATGTACCGCCGGTGGCTTCCTGGCACCCACCCATGCTGTAGGTGCACACGGAGTTTTTACTACATCTGTACATTTATAAAGAACCCCAGTCAGACTGGGGCATGCAGTGTGGGCCGAAGCCCACCTGTATTACGCACGACATTACTACCTCAGCTGTGTTGGGCAATGCAATGGGATATTTCTGTGTACCGCCGGTGGGTTCCAGGGAGCCACCCATGCTGTGGGTCGACAGGGACTTCACAATAGGGAGTTGTACCTGCCTGTGTCTATGAATTAAAAAGCCCGGTCTGACTGGGGCATGCAGACACCTTGACAGAATGAATAGTGTGTGGCACATAGGTTCCCCATTGCTATGCCCACGTGTGCAGCTCCTGATGGCGGTGGCACAGGATTCTATTTCTCATTGCTTCTGTACAGCATTGTGGGCTATCGCTCCGCCACTTTTAAAGAGGGTCGCTGCCTAGCCGTGCCAACCTCTGCAGTGTGTGCCTGCGGTCCCTCGTCATGGCAGACGCAATTCTAAATAGACATGAGCGTGGTGTGGCATGAGGGCAGCTGAAGGCTGCCCAGGGACACTTTGGTGTGCGCTGTGGGGGGGAGGGGGTGCGGTTGGGCAGCATGTAACCCAGGAGAAGTGTCAGTGGAGTGTCATGCAGGCAGTGATTGTGCTTTGTTGGAGGTAGTGTGGTGCTTAGCAAAGGTATGCCATGCTAATGAGGGCTTTTCAGAAGTAAAAGTTGTTGGGAGGGGGGGGGGCACTCTTGCCGGTATTGTGGCTTAATAGTGGGACCTGTGAACTTGAGATGCAGCCCAACATGTAGCCCCTCGCCTGCCCTATCCGTTTCTGTGTCATTCCCATCACTTTCTTGAATTGCCCAGATTTTCACACATGAAAACCTTAGCGAGCATCGGCGAAATACAAAAATGCTCTGGTCGCCCATTGACTTCAATGGGGTTCGTTGTTCGAAACGAACCCTCGAGCATCGCGGGAAGTTCGTTACGAATAACGAACACCCGAACATTTTGGTGTTCGCTCATCTCTAGTCATGATATAAATCACATTAAAATCATTGAGAGCAACAAGATCTGCAACCTCCTACAATAATCTAAATGACACATAAATGACACATACACCAATAACCATGAAGAAACAGTGAAAACAGCCCCCAGAAAACTATCAAGCATTCTTTGTTCAACATTTACTGTGTTTAAAGACACTTTTGGACGTTTTTATGTATTTGACTCGACATAGGAGCATTGTTTAGCAAAAAAGGGGCGTAGCCTAAATTGTGCCAAATTGCAGGATCTGGCTACAAAATTTCTGCATAAATTTTGTCTTAAGCTAAGTCAACTAAAAGGTGGTCTGAATTTAGACTAGACTTAAAATTAGATGAATTTATCATTCAGTGGAGCTACTGTGATAAATCTGGCAATTTCAGTCTAAGGCCGCCTGCACACGAGCGGGTCGGATCCGGCAGCGAGAATTCTCGCCACGGGACCCGACCCGAGAGCCTGCAGGGACGAGCGCGTACTCACCCGCGCCTGGCGGCCCCGGCTCTTTCATGTGCCGGCTGCCGCGCAGCCGGCGCATGCGCAGACCGGAGCCGGCGGCCGGGTGAGTGCATGCCCCGCACAAAAATAGGACATGCTGCGGTTTGTTTGCCGCGCGAGATTTCGCGCGGCCAAACAGCGGCCGTCTGCATAGGAGTGCGTATTGTAATGCACTCCTATGCAAACTTTCAGTGGCGGAAATCCCGCGGCGGGATTTCCGCCCGTGTGCAGGCGGCCTAAGGGCTCCTTCATACAGACGTATTTTCGTGCATTTTTGCAAAACGCAGAGAATAGAACCCTTTGATTTTAGGGTTTGTTCTTACTCCTCAATTCTTATGTCCAACTTTAGATAGTATTAGTAAATAAGCCCTAGTAGTGTTATAATGGTACTGGACCATACAATAAAGTTAAGATGTTTTTATTACTAAAAAAAAGGTATAATTCTACTTCTTTCCATTTCACCCCAATTATTTTTTTTTTACATTTTTCCAATATGTTATATGGTATTGTACATAAGATGGTATCATTAAAAAATACAACTCGTCATCGGGTTAACAGAAAAATTAAAAAGTTATGGCTTTTGAAGGGCGAGGACGAAAAAAGTAATTTAAAAAAGACTCGCACAAATCACTGATAGCTAAAGAGTTAAAAGTAGGTATCTCTGGATTTTTGCACCATATAACATTCTTATTTTGGAACCCTGGCTAACATAACACGTTTTTCTTCTCTGGTGAACTATGTAACTATCAATGTGTTCACTTGAGATAACTTTTCAAGTACATCAGAAGTACTAGCAAAAGTAATTTGATGTGTTTTACAATCCTTTAGTAGCCGCCCGAAAAAGTAATTATCTCAAAAACATTTTAGCAAGCTATTCTTTTCTATTGGTTAAAAATGGATGCCTTTATTGTGTTATGCTCTGCAAATGGGGGCAGCTAACACCCTATTAGCCTTTCACTATCTCTGGGTCATTTTTCCATATTAAAAAATACCACCTTTTTATAACTTTTGAGGTGGACAAGTCTATAGCCAGGTACTCAAGGTGGGAAATTCGTTTTAGGTTAACCCTTTCCAATCCACTGTCTGACGTCTGAAGACATTATGATTTAAGGCTGTACAGCTCTGATGTTGGAAGACGTCCGTCGGGGTTCTCTTACTGTATATTGCCAGCCTCTCTGCTGCCGGAGCCTATCTAATGTGTCATCACATGCAGTACTGGCTTTAGCCAGCACATAGTGCCATTTTATAATGGCAGAAAAAGAGTAAGCCCCCTAGGAAAACCAGAATACGAATTGGATTAGAAAGGGTCAAAATTAGTTTCACAAAATTAGAGTGTGTGATGTTCAAGGCTTTGGTTTTAGAATCATTGACTGGGAGTCTCAACAATTTATTTTTAAATAACCTCTTGGGCATCATAAATGTTGTTATGGCCTTACCTTGGGCACTATTCCACTCTAGCGGTTAGTACAGTTTTTACAGATTTGTCCCTTATAATTAATTCTGTTTTGTAAAGAGCAGTCAGTAAATGGCAATGATTAAGTGATTCTAGTGGTTTAAAAAGGGATTATCTACCATATATAACTTGACATCCACAGAACAACTCTAAAACCTTATTAATCAGCTATTGAAAAGTGACTCGCAAAATTAAATGAGGTTTAAATGAAAGCTATTACAGTGAACCTAATAATGTAATAACATCTATGCTGGAATGTTTTAATGTCCATTGTAAACTTATTATGCAGACTTTATCCGGAATAAATTGATGCAAATTTGCATTAAATTTCAGAGTGTCACCCCAAATTTACGACTAGTGTCTAAATTACTTAATTATTCCATGACTACACATTATGCTCTATACTCTAGATAAAGTGATTTAACTATATAAACTAAGCCATGAGCCTGGGACTCATTGACTAGAATTGTTAATATATTTCTGTCCATTTAATTAACAATATGATAGAGAACTCTACTTTTAGGTTGGGTCTTTTTCAAGGATTTAATGAACTATAACCTATAATCTGATAGAATAACTTATAAATAATGGCAAAACTATGTAAAAAGTATTATTTCAAAAACATAACTGCACAACTAAAAAGTAAACTCTCTCCTTGGCAGCTTAAGGGCTTTTCCCCACGAGTGTAAGTGTTTTTACGTGTGCCCGTCAGCGCGTGAACAGGCGCAAAAATCTAAAGTTTGTGCGCCCGTTCCGACAGCACGGGCCTGGTGCATATATGCCAAGGCCGCAATGCCGTTGCCTCCCCTTCCCTCCCCCTCAATTGGCTCACCTCCTCTCTCCTTCTCTCCGGCTGTTTGCACATGTTTGCAGAGCTTAGCACCCGCCCCTTGTCCACAGCCAGCAATGGGAGGGGCGGAGCTTAGCAAACAGCCGGAGGGGGGTAGAGAGGAGGAGAGAAGGGGAAAGGAGTTTAGCAGTCATGCTGCTAATCTCCCTCCCATCTCCCTTTGCTGGCAGCTATCATTGGCTCCCATAGGAGTCTATGCAGTGGTTGACATATTCCGGGCACAAAGATAGTTCCAGGACTATCTTTGCTGCCTGGCGGGAAAGCGCCTGGTGCTATATTTGCCGTCTGGGTGCTTTTACACCGCGGGAAAATGCCTGTGTGATCTGATGCATTGGAATCCAATGCGTCAGATGGTAGCGTATATCGTCTGGCTGTTAAAATGGTGGCCGATATACGCTCTTGTGAATAAGCCCTAAGTCTGTCAGTTCGAACATCCAAAGGGAAAAGCAGCATCAGAGGTGGGATAATAATTTCAACAGGCAGAGGACATTTCCAAGCTGGAAGTCTTTATTCTTCTCTACTCATAACAATAGCAACATTTTGACCCTACATTTGGGTCTTTCTCAAGCTGACTAATAAATACTGCTATTACCCAACATTATATACAAAACATCCTCCAATCAATGTTGTGACCCCTTTACTTTTCCTACTTAGGATGTAAAGAAGGGTTGCGCCAAATTTCATGTTTGTACGGCACCAGAAAGTTAGAGAATTAGATTAGGTACATTACACAGGGGTTCAGATACTTTTGCACTTAGCATTGCATAATCGAGTTGTGACCCCTCTACTTTTCCTATTTAGGACCTAAAGAATGGTTGTGCCAAATTTCACCAAGAAATTAGAGAATTAGTAACGAGTCAGTCAGTCAGTAAGTGAATCAGTCAGTGAGGGATTTCACCTTTATATATATATATATATATATATATATATATATATATATATATATATATATATATATATATATATATATATATATATATATATAGGATACATACATGTGATGTGATGACTTTTTTTAGGAGATGAAGCAAGATCATTCATAGATTATGTTAAATACCATCCTTGGTTTTAATGTCATATAGCTGTTTGTTACCACAATAAAATGTAATGATCTACCATAATGTGTCAGCACGTTGTATTGACAACAATTCCCTAATACATAGTAATATAGGAATGTATCTTTCTACAATTTATGAGTTGACCATTGTTAAAATATGTCTAGGGTCTCTTTCATATGGTTGTACGCGTTGTTATGCTTGCCCGATCATGCCGGAAAATCATGTGAAAGAGAGATCTATCTCTTAATTAGCAATTTTTAATCCATTCACATTGGTGACTGCCGCATGATGCCAAAAAAAAATATGCTGCTACACGGAAATCCCTCGATTGTCAGACAACCTCGGAATCACTCATAATGCTTACATAAAGCCAGCTGTCTTCTTTTCCAAGTGTTGGACACAGGTAAGCTCCCTCCCCTCCCTTTTTTTCTGCTCCTATAGACGTTTGTGAGAGCTTCCAGCATAGCTGGCAATAGGCGAGACCTGTCTTTTCACAAGCTGTATAAAATTGGTTGCCGTTTTCGGTCACCAATGTCCTATTTTTCCCAACATATATTATTTTACATACCCAAAAAATTCTCATCTGAATGAATACATTGGAATCCAGTGCTTCAGATAGTCACGATTTTTGGACGCGGCTAAATTAGCGGCGAATATATGGTCTTGTGAATAAGGCCAGCTTTACATCTGCGTTGAAACCTCTGATTGGGGATTCTGACACAGTTCTGGCTCAAAATACCAGAAGAAAAAGTGCTGCATGCAGAGCTAATTCTTCTGTCTAAAAGCCAGGCAGCTGAGTGTAAACCAAACGGATCCAATTATAGTCAATGCAGTTTATTCGGTGCTGTTCGGTTCCATCCTGAGACGGAGCCATTCAGCCGCTGGGATTCTCCTTTCCTGCTCCACAAACAGAATAGGAAAGCAGAACCCCTGGTGCAGGTAAAACCACCTTAAGCTGATTACAGCACTTTCCCTAATCATTTATTGCAATTAGAGATGAGCGAGCGTACTCGTCCGAGCTTGATACTCGTTCGAGTATTAGGGTGTTCGAGATGCTTGTTACTCGAGACGAGCACCACGCGATGTTCGAGTTACTTTCACTTTCATCTCTGAGAAATTTGCGCGCTTTACTGGCCAAAAGAAAGACATGGAAGGCATTACAACTTCCTCCTGTGATGTTCCAGCCCTATACCACCCCCCTGCAGTGAGTGGCTTGGGAGATCAGGTGACACCCAAGTATTAAAATCTGCCCCGCCGGCGGCTCACCACAGATGCATTCTGACAGAGATCAGGGAAAGTGCTGCTGATGCTACTGCTGCTATAGGGAGAGCGTTAGGAGTTATATTAGGTTTCAAGAACCACAACAGTCCTTCTTAGGGCCACATCTGACCGTGTGCAGTACTGTTGAGGCTGCTGTGAGCAGTGTTGCACTTTTTTTTTTTTTTTTTGTATATCGGGCGTGCAGAGCATTGCGTCCTCAGTCTGCAGTCATTGTACAGAGTATAGGGCCAGTACTGGTGAGGCAGGGACAGTGGTACAGGGAAAGAGATATACAGGCTATAGAGGGAGTGGGCTTTTTCAAAAAAATTGGGGAAAAATACTGTATTTGTGCTGCCTGTTACCGTCTTCAGTGTACTGCGTGTCTGCTGGGGGTAGTAGTCCTATTTAATATGCAGCTAAGCGTTACAGCAGGCTTGCGCAAAATTGTTTCCTGGCTCTGCTGTCTCTGTTACATCACCGCCGTCATCCCGCCAGAGGGAAACAGTATACATAATATACGCTGCCTACAGTATCTGTCTGCTGTATCAGCTCAGCATTTTAAAAAATAGAAGCAAAATACTTAAGGCCTACTAGTGGCCTTTGGCCACTTGACTGCTTCTGCGCTGTGAATTCCACTAGCTGAGTCATACGCACCTACGTCACAATGCAGGCGTGCGCAAAATTGTTTCCTGGCTCTGCTGTCTCCGTTACATCACCGCCGTCATCCCGCCAGAGTGAAACAGTATACATAATATACGCTGCCTACAGTATCTGTCTGCTGTATCAGCTCAGCATTTAAAAAAATAGAAGCAAAATACTTAAGGCCTACTAGTGGCCTTTGGCCACTTGACTGCTTCTGCGCTGTGAATTCCACTAGCTGAGTCATACGCACCTACGTCACAGTGCAGGTGTGCGCAAAATTGTTTCCTGGCTCTGCTGTGCGTTCCATAAGTGAAGTCAGCCTCCAACCACAGGCCAATAAGCGGCACATTTAATTACAGCGTTCTGTTTCTGCTCTACTCATAATACACCATGCTGAGGGGTAGGGGTAGGCCTAGGTTTGTCGCGCCAAGATCAGCTGTGGAGCCACCACCACCAGCCTCACCACCACCAGCATGCGCAGACTTATGATGGCCAAGCACCCCACAAGGTGGGACGAAGGCCGTTCACCGCCTCCGGTTTGCACCACTGCCTCTCTCCTTGTGCCCCAACCTGCCACTGAGATCCAACCCCCCTCTCAGGACACAGGCACTACCGTCTCCCGGCCTGCACCCACAACCTCACCTCCGCTGTCCTCGGCCCCATCCACCAATGTCTCTCAGCGCAGCGTCCAGGTGTTGCTAGCGCAACTGTTTGAGCGCAAGCGCAAGTACGCCGCCACGCACTCGCACGCTCAAGCGTTAAACGTGCACATAGCCAAATTGATCAGCCTTGAGATGCTGCCGTATAGGCTTGTGGAAACGGAGGCTTTCAAAAACTTGGCGGCGGCGGCAGCCCCGCGCTACTCGGTTCCCAGTCGCCACTACTTTTCCCGATGTGCCGTCCCAGCCCTGCACGACCACGTCTCCCGCAACATTGTACGCGCCCTCACCAACGCAGTTACTGCCAAGGTCCACTTAACAACGGACACGTGGACAAGCACAGGCGGGCAGGGCCACTATATCTCCCTGACGGCACATTGGGTGAATTTAGTGGAGGCTGGGACCGAGTCAGAGCCTGGGATCGCTCACGTCCTACCTACCCCCAGAATTGTGGGCCCCAGCTCGGTGCTGGTATCTGCGGCGGTGTATGCTTCCTCCACTAAACCACCCTCCTCCTCCTACGCAACCTCTGTCTCGCAATCAAGATGTGTCAGCAGCAGCAGCACGTCGCCACCAGTGTTGCGCAGGGTGGCAGCACAGCGGTGGGCAAGCGCCAGCAGGCCGTGCTGAAACTACTCAGCTTAGGAGAGAAGAGGCACATGGCCCACGAACTGCTGCAGGGTCTGACAGAGCAGACCGACCGCTGGCTTTTGCCGCTGAGCCTCCAACCGGGCATGGTCGTGTGTGACAACGGCCCTAACCTGGTGGCGGCTCTGCAGCTCGGCAGCCTCACGCACGTGCCATGCCTGGCCCACGTCTTTAATTTGGTGGTTCAGCGGTTTCTGAAAAGCTACCCACGCTTGTCAGACCTGCTTGGAAAGGTGCGCCGGCTCAGCGCACATTTCCGCAAGTCCAAGACGGACGCTGCCACCCTGCGGACCCTGCAACATCGGTTTAATCTGCCAGTGCACCGACTGCTGTGTGACGTGCCCACTCGGTGGAACTCTACGCTCCACATGTTGGCCAGGCTCTATGAGCAGCGTAGAGCTATAGTGGAATACCAACTCGAACATGGGCGGCGCAGTGGGAGTCAGCCTCCTCAATTCTTTACAGAAGAGTGGGCCTGGTTGGCAGACATCTGCCAGGTCCTTGGAAACTTTGAGGAGTCTACCCAGATGGTGAGCGGCGATGCTGCAATCATTAGCGTCACCATTCCTCTGCTATGCCTCTTGAGAAGTTCCCTGCAAAGCATAAAGGCAGATGCTTTGCGCTCGGAAACGGAGGCGGGGGTAGACAGTATGTCGCTGGATAGTCAGAGCACCCTCATGTCTATATCTCAGTGCGTTGAGGAGGAGCATGAGGAGGAGGGGGAAGAGACAGCTTGGACCACTGCTGAGGGTACCCATACTGCTTACCTGTCATCCTTTCAGCGTGTATGGCCTGAGGAGGAGGAGGAGGAGGATGCGGAGGAGGAGGATCCTGAAAGTGATCTTCCGAGTGAGGACAGCCATGTTTTGCGTACAGGTACCCTGGTACACATGGCGGACTTCATGTTAGGATGCCTTTCTCGTGACCCTCACGTTACACGCATTCTGGCCACTACGGATTACTGGGTGTACACACTGCTCGACCCACGGTATAAGGAGAACCTTTCCACTCTCATACCCGAAGAGGAAAGGGGTTCGAGAGTGATGCTATACCACAGGACCCTGCCATAAAAACTGATGGTAAAATTCCCATCCGACAGCGCTAGTGGCAGAAGGCGCAGTTCCGAGGGCCAGGTAGCAGGGGAGGCGCAGAGATCAGAATGTACAGCGCAGGCAGGGGAACACTCTCCAAGGCCTTTGACAGCTTTATGGCTCCCCAGCAAGACTGTGTCACCGCTCCCCAGTCAAGGCTGAGTCGGCGGGAGCACTGTAAAAGGATGGTGAGGGAGTACGTAGCCGATCGCACGACCGTCCTCCGTGACGCCTCTGCCCCCTACAACTACTGGGTGTCGAAGCTGGACACGTGGCCTGAACTCGCGCTGTATGCCCTGGAGGTGCTTGCTTGTCCTGCGGCTAGCGTCTTGTCAGAGAGGGTGTTTAGTGCGGCTGGGGGAATCATCACAGATAAGCGTACCCGCCTGTCAACCGACAGTGCTGACAGGCTTACACTCATAAAGATGAACAAAGCCTGGATTTCCCCGGACTTCTCTTCTTCACCAGCGGACAGCAGCGATACCTAAGCAATACGTAGGCTGCACCCGCGGATGGAAGCATCGTTCTGTATCCCCATCAAAAACGGGGACCTTTAAGCTTCATCAATCTGTGTATTATATTCATCCTGCTCCTCCTCCTGAAACCTCACGTAATCACGCCGAACGGGCAATTTTTCTTAGGCCCACAAGGCTCAGTCATATTACTTTAGTAAACAATGTTTATACATTTCAATTCTCATTAAAGCGTTGAAACTTGCACCTGAACCAATTTTTATTTTAACTGGGCTGCCTACAGGCCTACTTACAAATTAAGCCACATTAACCAAAGCGATTAATGGGTTTCACCTGCCCTCTTGGTTGGGCATGGGCAATTTTTCTGAGGTACATTAGTACTGTTGGTACACCAATTTTTTGGGGCCCTCGCCTACAGTGTAATCCTAGTAATTTTTATGGGCTTCACCTGCACTCATGGTACAGCAAGGTGTGTGGGGTTGGCCTACACTTTTGCTACATAAATGTAACTGGGGCCTTGTCTATACTGCAACTACTGAAATGTGCAAGAGACTGTTATCTCCCTAAACTGCTGCAACAGGAATGTTACTGGGGCCTGTCTTGACTGCTACTACTACTGAAATGGAACTAATACTGTGCTCCCCCTATACTGCTGCTTCAGAATTGTTACTGGGGCCTGTCTTGACTGCTACTATTACTGAAATGGAACTAAGACTGTGCTCCCCCTATACTGCTGCTTTGGAATTGTTACTGGGGCCTGTCTTGAGTGCTACTACTACTGAAATGGAACTAATACTGTGCTCCCCCTATACTGCTGCTAGTGATATGTTACTGTGGCCTGTCGTGACTGCTACTACTACTGAAATGGAACTAATACTGTGCTCCCCCTATACTGCTGCTAGTGATATGTTACTGGGGCCTGTCCAGACTGCTACTACTACTGAAATGGAACTAAGACTGCGCTCCCCCTATACTGCTGCTTCGGAATTGTTACCTGGGGCCTGTCTGGACTGCTACTACTACTGAAATGGAACTAATACTGTGCTCCCCCTATACTGCTGCTGGTGATATGTTACTGGGGCCTGTCCCTAATGCTACCACCGAAATGTTACTAATTCTACCGCTGCTAATGCTATGTCACTGGGGTGTGGAAACGGAGGCTTCCCAAAGACATGATGGTGGTGAGGCCATTTCCCACCAACGCGGTTACTGTTAAGGTGCATATAACCACGGACACGTGGAGAGGACACGTAGTGCCTCAAAAACATCCCCCTCCTCCTCCAACAATGAATACATTCTTGGCAAATACCTTTGCATAGGTCCGTCTGGTGGCAGTTCAAGAATTTCACCTTTACCGACACAACAAGAGAGCCCCCCACCATCCCACTTAATCCTGGCCACATTCCGAAAACCAACTAAATAAAACCGCGCTACTAGGTCCGCAGTCGCCACCACATTCCCACCAACGCGGTTACTGTTAAGGTACATATTACCATTCTGACTGGGGCATGCACTGTGGGCCGAAGCACACCTCTATTGTATGTGACGTTAGCTCTGCTGAGCAGGGCACTGCAATGGGATACATTAATGTACCGCCGAAGCCCACCTGCATTTAATCTGACGTTAGCTTTGCTGTCCAGGGCACTGCAATGGGATATATTTATGTACCGCCAGTGGCTTCCTGGGACCCACCCATGCTGTCGGTCCACACGGACTTCACAATAGGGAGTTGTACCTGCCTGTGTCTACTTATAAAAAACCCCAGTCTGACTGGGGCATGCAGTGTGGGCCGAAGCCCACCTACATTAAACATGACGTTACCTCAGCTGTGCTGGGCACTGCAATGGGATTTATTTATGTACCGCCGGTAGGTTCCAGGGAGCCACCCATGCTGTGGGTCCACAGGGACTTCGCATTAGGGATTTGTACCTGCCAGTGTCTATGTATTAAAAACCCCGGTCAGACTGGGGCATGCAGTGTGGGCCGAAGACCACCTGCATTTAATCGGACATTACCTTAGCTGTGATGGGCACTGCAATGGGATATTTTTATGTACCGCCGGTGGCTTCCTGGGACCCACCCATGCTGTCGATCCACAAGGAGTTGTAACTGCATGTGTCTACTTCTAAAGAACCCCAGTCTGACTGGGGCATGCAGTGTGGGCCGAAGCCCACCTGCATTAAACCTGACGTTACCGCAGCTGTGATGGGCAATGCAATAGGATATATTTATGTGTAAGTATGAGAGCAGCACTCCAGGGGTTAAGTAAAAGGTCCAATCTTTATTGTGCCCACACAACGTTTCAACCCTCCATCTGAGGGTCTTTATCAAGTTCTAAATAACATACACAGACTACAGCAATAAATAGCACCCATAGCTCCACCTCCACCAATCATAGACAACAACACAAATTACAATTAAAACAGATCAAACTTCATTGGGTGAAACAGTCCATCATAGCCAGGTGCAGCATACATAATATAATTACATGTTAGAAGGTGTCATACCCAGCGCTGTGTTCAGGCTGCCGCCGGTGCAGACGCACACCTCTGACGTGGATCACTTCCTGGTTTAGTAATATACTTCTCGTGAGACTAGCAGAGCCTCCTGCCCCGTAGCGTCATCACCAGCCGTCTATTAGTGTCCACAGCGCATGCGCAAGGTTCCTGTATCTGCAGCACGTCGCCATAGCAACAGGGCCCCTATTATCTGAGATAGCATAGCGCATCCAAAGACCATGCGCATGCGCAGACCCATGGAACACCTGAATGAATAAATACAGGGATCCCTCAATCCTATAATCCCTGCATAGATCAGACACCACCATTAGTACATTCAGGCAGCGCTAGAGCATCATATTTAGTGTCAAGGAAGGTAACCCTTTCATCACTGGACAGATAACCATAAGCTGGTATAATTATATTCATTTAATTACAGAATCATGTTGCTCATTAATATGAGCGATGTCACTATAACAAAAACTCATCTCATCTGTCAACAACACTGTCACCAGTAGTCATTAATATAATAATGTGCCACTACATAATCACAAATTATAGTGGGCTCATCAACCCATGCTCTTCAACACAGACAGACTTATAGGTAGGTGATATCTGTACAGCAGTATAGTCTAAACCAGTTGCAAAAAGTGTGACACCCAAACATGATTAAATATGCATCAATTACAATTTTATTCAACCACTTTGTATGGCACAGGCATGAATATAGAATACGTAGATAATAGCTGCGTCACCCAATGTGATCTGGAAAAAAGAGAGAAAATAAACCACATCATTAAAATATACTAAAAACAATGTACGAATCATGTAACAAAACATCATTAGATATCATAATACTCATTATTTATAGTACAGTAACGGATTGTACTCCACATTTAAGCCACTAGGGGCCAGCGCATCCAACTTAAAAATCCATTTTGCTTCCAACAGTTTCAATTTTCGTTCTCTGTCGCCGCCTCTTATATCCCTATCCACTGAGTCAATGACCTTAAACTGTAACTGACTGACGGAGTGATTGTGGTCCTCAAAGTGCTTAGGGATGGGAAGATCACGCTTCTTGGTCCTGATGTTACTCTTATGGTTAGCTATTCGTTTGCGGACCTCCGTAGTGGTTTGACCCACATACTGGAGGCCGCACGGACAGCTAATCAGGTATACAACAAATGCTGACCAACAACTATACCAACCACGTATGTAAAACCGTTTCCCAGATCTCGGATGCACAAAGCTATCCCCTTTTGCCATGTTATGACAAGCTGCACATCCGAGACATGGAAAGTTGCCATTTCTGGCGGGGGCTAATGTTCTCTGTATAGAACCCAGAGGGAGAGCAAAAGATGTGTGGACCAAACGATCTTTCAAATTTTGTGCCCGTTTATACGCCATCATGGGTGGACCAGTAAATTCTGCAATCTCGGGGTGACACCTCGAGAGGATGTGCCAATGTTTCTTAAAATGTGTCGGATCTCATGACTATGTGTTCCAAAGGTGGACACAAATGGTATTCGTTTTGTAGCTACACTTGTAGTAGTGGCAGGTTTAAGCACAGAAGCACGTTCAACTTGTTTAACCTTATTCATCTGCTCACACAATAAACCTTGTGGATAGCCCCTAGAGACAAACTTATTGTACATTTTTTCAAGCCGTACATCGAAGAACTCATCGTTTACCACCCGCCGGACCCGGAGCATCTGGCTCCATGGTAAGGATTTAAAGGGGTTGTCCCGCGGCAGCAAGTGGGTCTATACACTTCTGTATGGCCATAATAATGCACTTTGTAATATACATTGTGCATTAATTATGAGCCATACAGAAGTTATAAAAAGTTTTATACTTACCTGCTCCGTTGCTGGCGTCGTCGTCTCCATGGTGCCGACTAATTTTCGCCCTCCGATGGCCAAATTAGCCGCGCTTGCGCAGTCCGGGTCTTCTGCAGTCTTCTATGGAGCCTCTCGTGCAGGATGCCGGCTCCGTGTAGCTCCGCCCCGTCACGTGCCGATTCCAGCCAATCAGGAGGCTGGAATCGGCAATGGACCGCACAGAAGAGCTGCGGTCCACGGAGACAGAGGATCCCGGCGGCCATCTTCAGCGGTAAGTATTGAAGTCACCGGAGCGCGGGGATTAAGGTAAGCGCTCCGGTAAGCTTTCTTTACCTCCCTGCATCGGGGTTGTCTCGCGCCGACCGGGGGGGGGGGGGGGGGGTTGAAAAAAAAAAAAACCTGTTTCGGCGCGGGACAACCCCTTTAATCGTGGCCAAGTTGTTATTTGGAAGGTAGCACTGGTCCAGGGGAGATCAGCCAAAAGACAGAAGGTATTGCTGATGTATCATCCTTTATTAGTGAATACAGATCCAGAAGTAAAACAGCATGGTCGGCGGGTGGCAACTTGAATAATGCAATAAGTTGTTGCGATCGGTAGGCTTGGTGTATAAATCGGTTTTCAAACAATTACCTTGCTTCATAATCAAAACGTCCAAAAATTGTATGGATGTATCTGTGGCAGACAGCGTGAATTTGAGCTCTGGTAGAAAGTTGTTCAATTCAGTATGAAAAGTATTTAACTGCTCAAGAGAACCGTTCCATATGACGAAGATGTCGTCGATGTACCTCCACCATACCTGGGCAAAGGCCCAGGATGGGGAGGTACAGAGACGCGTCTCCTCCATATGGCGCATGAACAAATTAGCATAAGATGGGGCCATGTTGGACCCCATCGCGGTTCCTTGTAACTGCCGGTAAAACCGATCCTGGTACAAAAAGAAGTTATTGGACAAAGCCAACATTAATAGTGTCAGAACCAAATTCATGCAGTCTGCAGACACAGTGGATCCAGACAGAAAATATCCCACAGCAGCTATGCCAATATCGTGTTTTATGATAGTATATAATGACGAGACGTCAAATGCCGCCAAAATGGCGTTCTCATTGATAGAAATTGCCTCTAATTTGCATAAAAAATTAGAGGTGTCCTTGATGTAGGACCTAGCCTCAGTAGCATGCTGTCTGAGTACTCTGTCTAGGAACCGAGACACATTGTTGAAAACAGACCCCCTCCCAGATACTATTGGTCGTCCCGGGGGCCGCTGAATATCTTTGTGGACTTTAGGTAATGTATATATCTTGGCCATAATTGGAAATTCAGGATACAAAAAGTCAAACAAATGTTGGTCAATCAAACCATCCCTTGTACCGCCGGTGGGTTCCAGGGAGCCACCCATGCCGTGGGTGCACACGGAATTCCCATTGCGGAGTTGTACCTGCCTGTGACTATTTATAAAAAACCCCGGTCTGACTGGGGCATGCAGACACCTTGACAGAATGAATAGTGTGTGGCACATGGGTTCCCCATTGCTATGCCCACGTTTGCAGCTCCTGATGGAGGTGGCACAGGATTGGATTTCTCATTGCTTCTGTACAGCATTGTGGGCTATCGCCCCGCCCGTTTTAAAGAGGGTCGCTGCCTGGCCGTGCCAACCCTCTGCAGTGTGTGCCTGCGGTTCCTCCTCATGGCAGACACACTTATAAATAGACATGAGGGTGGTGTGGCTATGAGGCCAGCGTGTGGCATGAGGGCAGCTGAAGGCTGCGCAGGGACACTTTGGTGTGCGCTGTGGACACTGGGTCGTGCGGGGGGGTTGGGCAGCATGTTACCCAGGAGAAGTGGCAGCGGAGTGTCATGCAGGCAGTGATTGTGCTTTGTTGGAGGTAGTGTGGTCCTTAGCTAAGGTATGCCTTGCTAATGAGGGTTTTTCAGAAGTAGAAATTGTTGGGAGAGGGGGGGCCCACTCTTGCCGCTATTGTGGCTTAATAGTGGGACCTGGGAACTTGAGATGCAGCCCAACATGTAGCCCCTCGCCTGCCCTATCCGTTTCTGTGTCGTTCCTATCACTTTCTTGAATTTCCCAGATTTTCACAAATGAAAACCTTAGCGAGCATCGGCGATATACAAAAATGCTCGGGTCACCCATTGACTTCAATGGGGTTCGTTACTCGAAACGAACCCTCGAGCATCGCGAAACGTTCGTCTCGAGTAACGAGCACCCGAGCATTTTGGTGCTCGCTCATCTCTAATTGCAATCCATTTATTATAATATATCCAAGTATCGTAAAATTTATAACTTGAGTCTTACAAAATAAACCTGCTTTACGCAACAGACTTTACACGTCAGCTAATTTGCAATATCTTATAATCCTCCCACCATCATCTTACCAAAGCAGATGAGAAAATGTTCTCACTATTATGCAGAATTATGCACATTTTAAGAAATACAACTTTGATGATTCAGTCTCTGTCTTATTCACCATTCATTTTCCATACAACTGTGTGGAAAAGATGCCAGGTCGCTGAGTGTACTTATAAAAACATTAAATGATTGTTCATGAGCTACAGTACTGTGAATAAATAAAAGCAAGAAGCAGCAATTACTAAGTTACAAAAGTGCCCTAAATTGTTCTACGCACCTATAATAATATAATATAATAGTGCACTGTGCCATGATTGGCTTGCCTTGGGATAAAAATGTCTAGGGAAGATTTGGTATTCACTCTTATCCCCTGCAAGCAGACCTAGACTTTGTAGAGCATACTCAAGTAAGAGGTGCAGTCACATCATGAGTCTTTCTTCGTCCCCT
Organism: Eleutherodactylus coqui; assembly: GCF_035609145.1. Lineage (NCBI taxonomy): Eukaryota > Metazoa > Chordata > Amphibia > Anura > Eleutherodactylidae > Eleutherodactylus > Eleutherodactylus coqui. Next base: position 66,018,149 of record NC_089838.1, on the reverse strand, counting down.
GATTCGGTCTTAAACTTACATCTGAATCCCAATAACCCTGCACAGAACATTAGTCAGAGACCAGTAGTATTAGGGCCCTTTTACATGTTTGTTTGTTTGTGTTATTAGTATAGTTACATTGTGTTTTTTTAATCTAAGTAATAATTATGGACAATCAGACCAAATTTTCTCAGTCATCAATGAAGACATCTAGGTAATTCCAAAGGGTTCATTTACTTTTTTTTGCAACTGTAACAATGTCCTTTATGTTTATGCAACTACCGTATATTCTGTCGTATAAGGCGACTGGGCGTATAAGACGACCCCCCCAACTGTCGCATTATAAGCCGGGAATACGGTGTGAGAAAAAAAAAAACAATACTCACCTCTCGCAGCATTCTGCGGCACTGCTGCAGGCTGTCGCTCCCTCCTCGTCGCCGACAGAGCATTGCTTTCTGGATGCGGGGCTTGAAATCCCCACCTCCAGAAAGCTAATACTGTGATTGGCTAACTCAGGCAGCGTCAGCCAATGAAAGCTGGCGCTGCGTTAGCCAATCACAGCCATTCAATGACATCATTAAATGGCTGTGATTGGCTAACTCGGGCGGCATCAGCCAATTACAGCCATTCAATGACTTCATTGAATGGCTGTGATTGGCTGATGCCGCGTGAGTTAGCCAATCACAGCATTAGCTTTCTGAAGGCGGGGATTTCAAGCCCCGCTTCCAGAAAGCAATGCTCTGTCTGCAACGAGGAGGGAGCGACAGCCCGCAGTAGCGCTATAGAACACCGTGGGAGGGGAGTACTGCTTTTCTTTTTGGACACCCTTTTTATTTGTATACCCAGCGTATAAGACGACCCCCGACTGCAGAGCAGATTTTTCGGGGGTTAAAAGGTCGCTTTATATGCCGGAATATACAGTATTTTTTGCCATAATCACTTTATACCATGCAGGGTAAAGATTTGCATTAGCTTATTTAAACGGAATCAGATGTAGGATTTATTTATTCATAGAAAACATATAATTTGTTTATGTCAGCAAGCATTAACACTTTAAAACTGAGTTCACATTTGATATTTCTTGGTGCATTTTTAGTGTGTTTCTGAACCTCTGTGAAAAACCACATTAAAAATTTGTGTCTTTTGAAAACTGCAAGTGTTGTTTCATGCGTCTTTTTTATGCTACAATTCAGAAATGTTAAATGCGACTGCAGTCTAATCCCTCCACTTCTTCACATCACCACTGTTATGAAATATTTTTGTATTATTTTCTGCTGTGAAAATTCACGTCAAACTAGTCTTAGGGTATGTACATATGGGGTGGAAATTCCATATAATTTCTGTTATGTCCGCTCGGCACACTAAAAGCAACACCTCCATACGAACGCAGGATTGTGTCCTTTTAAAACCGTGACTATACATATAGTAAAAGTAAAGACTAATTGCAACTCTATAGGCAAAGATGGAAGGACCCCTGTCCCCTACTATTCAGGGAAATTGGGGAACCCCCGCGTAAAAGCAGGGTAATTGTCCTGATAAGGTCAGCCCCACTATCTTCATCTGGTACCTGGCTGTTCCTGATTAGGAGCCTGCAGAAATGGACCAAAAAACACACATGGACATGGCCCTGTTCACATACACTGAACATAGAACAGGACTGTACATAGAGCACATATCTGGCCACTTGCACAGACATACCCCACAGGTCACTGTTCACACCAACATACATGGTTGTGCATACAACATATAACAAGAACCCCACCCAGAGTTTACATGCATACAGATGGTGAACCATAGCCAGTCCAAGTGTCCTCACACCAGAGGAATAGAGAGTCATCCACCATGCTGACATAGGGAACAGTGTCAGGCATCTTGGGGCCACACCTGTCAAAGGAAAGGGAAGAGGGGGTCTGTATATGATACAGACAAGGACTACAAGTGTCCAGGCTGTCTTCCAGAAAGGAGAGAAACATTTCAGACAAGCATGCACACACCAGCTCTGAGTGGGTTTGACACAGAGTAAAGCAATAAAATGACCAGCAATCTCTCAGCACAGTTTGCTGATATTTATCTACCGCAGACTAGGGGGATTGGCTGGTGGAGAATACCACACCCAGTCAGCTCAATTAACCCCTACCTGTGAAGGTGTGCACAAGGAAACCTGTAGAACCACAGGTCCGGTAAGTACAACCTTAAAGGGGTTGTCCCGCGGCAGCAAGTGGGTCTATACACTTCTGTATGGCCATATTAATGCACTTTGTAATGTACATTGTGCATTAATTATGAGCCATACAGAAGTTATAAAAAGTTTTTCACTTACCTGCTCCGTTGCTGGCGTCCTCGTCTCCATGGTTGCCGTCTAATTTTCGCCGTCTAATGGCCAAATTAGACGCGCTTGCGCAGTCCGGGTCTTCTTATCTTCTCAATGGGGCTCCGTGTAGCTCCGTGTAGCTCCGCCCCGTCACGTGCCGATTCCAGCCAATCAGGAGGCTGGAATCGGCAATGGACCGCACAGAAGCCCTGCGGTCCACCGAGGGAGAAGATCCCGGCGGCCATCTTCAGCAGGTAAGTAAGAAGTCACCGGAGCGCGGGGATTCAGGTAAGCGCTGTCCGGTGATCTTTTTTAACCCCTGCATCGGGGTTGTCTCGCGCCGAACGGGGGGGGGGGGGGGGGGTTTGAAAAAAAAAAAACCCGCTTCGGCGCGGGACAACCCCTTTAACAATTTCCACATCCAAAACGGAGTCAAAATCTTCACCATTGCAAAAATGGTATCACCTAACCAACTGTGCTGTGTTCACTAGAGGTCAAAAGGTACAGGATGAAAGGCTACGCTGATAGCATGAAGAATGGGAAGGTGAGTGGAGAATCATATATACCTAAATCAGCTTCAGATACTCGGTTGATTCTGAGTCAAAATCCACACCTACAATGTAGATTTTGGCTCTATTTCAGATGCAAAAATTATGAAAGTTAGGCAGTATTTAAGACCCATGTGAGCATAGCCTTATAGTCCGATAAACAACAATAGTCAGAACTTATGTACTCAGGAAAGATGAAAGCAGGAGACTCTGAAGCAATATATATATAGTCCCCTGCATCTATTTAGGAACCCTTTGTACTGCTGTAGGCATAGGGGATAATTCCCAGTTTATATGGCATATGATGGCCATATTAAATGTCCATTTTTTTGCGTGTCTGATTCTTACATATTAAATTGGGAGCATTTGGAGATAGATTAAGGTCCCTTGCAGCTATGTAAAGAGGTAGGACAAAGGAATGTAAACTGTGCACAGAGGTTGATGATGGCACTGTTTTATATTGCTTTCATTGTTTTGTAGAATTTTACATTGTTCAAGCTATTTTCCCTTGGTTCCTAGAAACCAGAGTATATAAATATATTGGTGCCCTGCTGCTAGAGCCGAGCAATAGAGAAAGTTAAAGGAAAAGTGAGTGCACTGGAGCTAAAGGCTCATTTACATGCAACGATTGTTGTTTGAATGGACGACGAATGAACGAAGACGAATACACGTAAAGATAATCATCTGAAATCCTTGCCATTTCCTTGGTTAGCTATGTAAACACTGTTTATGTTGTTTGCTCAGGCTGGCGTGTACGTATGCGAAGAATCTCTGTCTGGGAGGCTTTTAATTAGTGCAAAGAAAAAGCCATTGTCATTTTGTTTAGGTGGGCAAACAATCACATTTCCCCTTAAGTGATTTGAAAGACTGAATGATTGCCGTTTAAACCTAACAACAAGCTAACAAACTAACGATTATTTTTATGCAGGCTGAAACTCAGTGATAAAGGACAAAAAAACGAATAGTGCTCAATGGCACCGCATTTACACGTAACGATTATCGCTCACTTTTGCTCATTTGAACGAATGTTGAGCGATAACTGTTGCATGTAAAAGGGCCTTAAGCTCAAAACACAGCAGGGAAGCTGTGAAATTAGGAGATAAGATAAGAGTGTGCTACTGGAGCATGTGTATGCTGCAGTGAGACTCTGCCTATATGCTGTAGAAAAGTTGATTCAGGAGGAGCAACCAGGGGGATTTTATAGGCTCTGCAGTCAACAGAGCAATTTCCCCAGAGCACCGGGACAACCAGAAGCTGTGTCTTTGTTCATATAAAGTTCCACATTCTGCAAGCTTCATTTTGGGATTCTTCAGGATTTCTTTGAAAAGTCACACTGGGAAATGGCTCACCAGTGCTGCCAGCTGAATGCCAGTTGGAGAGCGACAAGAATAGTCCCAAGAACAATATGGACGTACAAGGTAGGTGCTCAAGCCGCTACCAGGCCCACTAGGCTTACCACCCACCGATCCTGAACCTTTCACACCAGCCCTAGTGGTTCGGCTTCCCATTTATATAGATGTCCTATTAAGGCTCATCACAATGCTAAGCCATAATATGCGCATGTGCTTGAGAACTTAGTGTTATACGAATGCATTTATTAATCTCAACCTTTACCAATTTCCAGCTAGATTTTACAAAAGCATAAAAATGTTCAGTGAAGCAGCTGACAAGTTCCCTTTAGTAATTCAAATAGTATTCTAGCCCATTTATCAGTCATGTTACTTACTAATTATGGCTAATGATGCAATTTATTGTAAAAAAATCAACCTGTCTGTGTTTAAACTCAATGAATAAATGAATCTTCCATGAATAGCTTCCACTAGGCTGAATAGCTAGTGATGAAGATGTAAAATGTGGTTTCTTTCTCCTTTCCCATCGTATATAGTTATAGGAAAGCAAGATAGCTGGCATTGCTCTATGCTGACATGTTTACATTCATGTATCATAAAAAATAAACTATCCGAACATTAAAAGCCGGACTGTGTTTTCGTCTGTTTAGTTTCATTTGTATGGAGATTTGGTTATGTTGTCAGATATTTGGCATGGTCAATACCAATTTCCTGTAATGTTAAGCATTTCTGATTGATATACAGCAGTGCTTCAGGTTGTCAGAATTTGCAATGGCCATAATAAGGTGAATATACCGGACTATTGTATAATATTTAATTTACATTGCAGTAAACATGTCTATTAGAGATGAGCGAACGCGTTCGTCCGAGCTTGATATTCGTGCGAATATTAGGGTGTTCGGGATGTTCGTTATTCGTGACGAACACCATGCGGTGTTCTGGTTACTTTCACTTCCTTCCCTGAGACGTTAGCGCGCTTTTCTGGCCAATTGAAAGACAGGGAAGGCATTACAACTTCCCCCTGCAACGTTTAAGCCCTATACCACCCCCCTGCTGTGAGTGGCTGGCGAGATCAGGTGTTCGCCTAATATAAAAGTCGGCCCCTCCCGCGGCTCGCCTCAGATGCGGTGTGAGTTAGATGAGGGACAGTGCTGTTTATACCGGAGCTGCTGTAGGGAAAGAATTGGTAGTTAGTGTAGGCTTCAAGACCCCCCAAAGGTCCTTATTAGGGCCACTGATAGCTGTGTGTTGGCTGCTGTTAGCAGTGGGATTTTTTTTTTTCTCAAAATCGCCTCTGCAGACCGTTGCACCTGGCATTAGGGACAGAAGTGCTGCATAGGCAGGGAGAGTGTTAGGAGTGAGTGTAGCCTTCAAGAACCTCAACGGTCCTTTCTAGGGCCATATTTATCCGTGTGCAGTACTGTCCAGGCTGCTGTTAGCTGTGCTGCATTTTTTTTGGGCTTCTCAAAATCGCCTCTGCAGAGCATTCCACCCTCCATTGATACTGCAGGGAAAGAATTGTATAGGCAGGGCCACAACACAGTTATTATTCATAGAATATACGCAGTGCTGCCTGTTGGTGGGAAAAAACTGAAAACAAATCTATTTGTCCAGCCTGTGTCCGTCCTTACGCCTGTGGAGACGTGTGAGCTGCGTGAAAAACATTGCTAAATCATACGCAGCCAGCTACGCTTTACTGCTGGGTTCGCCATTTGCTTTCCTTAATTGGGAAAAAAAATACCTGCTCTCCAAGAGTTATAATAACTCTGCTACCCTCACGTTCTGTGACACATAAGCAGGGACACAGCACAGTTATTAAACTTCTCAGGTTCATTGAATATACGCAGTGCTGCCTGTTGGTGGGAAAAAACTGAAAACAAATCTATTTGTCCAGCCTGTGTCCGTCCTTACGCCTGTGGAGACGTGTGAGCTGCGTGAAAAACATTGCTAAATCATACGCAGCCAGCTACGCTTTACTGCTGGGTTCGCCATTTGCTTTCCTTAATTGGGAAAAAAAATACCTGCTCTCCAAGAGTTATAATAACTCTGCTACCCTCACGTTCTGTGACACATAAGCAGGGACACAGCACAGTTATTAAACTTCTCAGGTTCATTGAATATACGCAGTGCTGCCTGTTGGTGGGAAAAAACTGAAAACAAATCTATTTGTCCAGCCTGTGTCCGTCCTTACGCCTGTGGAGACGTGTGAGCTGCGTGAAAAACATTGCTAAATCATACGCAGCCAGCTACGCTTTACTGCTGGGTTCGCCATTTGCTTTCCTTAATTGGGAAAAAAAATACCTGCTCTCCAAGAGTTATAATAACTCTGCTACCCTCACGTTCTGTGACACATAAGCAGGGACACAGCACAGTTATTAAACTTCTCAGGTTCATTGAATATACGCAGTGCTGCCTGTTGGTGGGAAAAAACTGAAAAGAAATCTATTTGTCCAGCCTGTGTCCGTCCTTACGCCTGTGGAGACGTGTGAGCTGCGTGAAAAACATTGCTAAATCATACGCACCCAGCTACGCTTTACTGCTGGGTTCGCCATTTGCTTTCCTTAATTGGGAAAAAAAATACCTGCTCTCCAAGAGTTATAATAACTCTGCTACCCTCACGTTCTGTGACACATAAGCAGGGACACAGCACAGTTATTAAACTTCTCAGGTTCATTGAATATACGCAGTGCTGCCTGTTGGTGGGAAAAAACTGAAAACAAATCTATTTGTCCAGCCTGTGTCCGTCCTTACGCCTGTGGAGACGTGTGAGCTGCGTGAAAAACATTGCTAAATCATACGCAGCCAGCTACGCTTTACTGCTGGGTTCGCCATTTGCTTTCCTTAATTGGGAAAAAAAATACCTGCTCTGCCACAGTTAATAACTCTGCTACCCTCACGTTCTGTGACACATAAGCAGGGACACAGCACAGTTATTAAACTTAGATAATTCATTCACTAGAGGCAGTGGGGCCTTTCGTTTTCCAAAAAGGGCAAAAATTATATTTGGCCTGCAGTCTTGCGCCAATTTATTTCCTGCCTGTGAAATCAAATCACTGGTAATACAGCATGCTGAGGGGTAGGGGTAGGCCTAGAGGACGTGGACGCGGCCGAGGACGCGGAGGGCCAAGTCAGGGTGTGGGCACAGGCCAAGCTCCTGATCCAGGTGTGTCGCAGCCGACTGCTGCGCGATTAGGAGAGAGGCACGTTTCTGGCGTCCCCACATTCATCGCCCAATTAATGGGTCCACGCGGGAGACGGTTATTAGAAAATGAGCAGTGTGAGCAGGTCCTGTCCTGGATGGCAGAAAGTGCTTCGAGCAACCTATCGTCTACCCGCAGTTCTGCGCCGTCCACTGCTGCCAATCCGAATCCTCTGTCTGCTGCTCCTCCTTCCTCCCAGCCTCCTCACTCCACTACAATGACACCTGCTCAGGAGCGGGAACACTCCCAGGAACTGTTCTCGGGCCCCTGCTTAGATTGGGCAGCAGCGGTTCCTCTCCCACCAGAGGAGTTTATCGTCACTGATGCCCAACCATTCGAAAGTTCCCGGGGTCCGGGGGAAGAGGCTGGGGACTTCCGCCAACTGTCTCAACAACTTTCTGTGGGTGAGGAGGACGATGACGATCAGACACAGTTGTCTTGCAGTGAGGTAGTAGTAAGGGCAGTAAGTCCCAGGGAGCAGCGCACAGAGGATTCGGAGGAAGAGCAGCAGGACGATGAGGTGACTGACCCCACCTGGTGTGCAACGCTTACTCAGGAGGACAGGTCTTCAGAGGGGGAGTCAAGGGCATCAGCAGGGCAGGTTGCAAGAGGCAGTGCAGTGGCCAGGGGTAGAGGCAGGGCCAGACCGAATAATCCACCAAGTGTTTCCCAAAGCGCCCCCTCGCGCCATGCCACCCTGCGGAGGCCGAGGTGCTCTAAGGTCTGGCAGTTTTTCACAGAGACGCCTGACGACCGACGAACAGTGGTGTGCAACCTTTGTCGCGCAAAGCTCAGCCGGGGAGCCAACACCAACAGCCTCACCACCACCACCATGCGCAGACATATGATGGCCAAGCACCCCGCAAGGTGGGACAAAGGCCGTTCACCGCCTCCGGTTTGCACCCCTGCCTCTCCCCCTGTGCCCCAACCTGCCACTGAGATGCAACCCCCCTCTCAGGACACAGGCACTACCGCCTCATGGCCTGCACCCACACCCTCATCTCCGCTGTCCTCGGCCCCATCCAGCAGTGTAGTTCAGCGCACCGTTCAGCCGTCGCTTGCGCAAGTGTTCGAGCGCAAGCGCAAGTACGCCGCCACGCACCCGCACGCTCAAACGTTAACCGTCCGCATCGCAAAATTCATCAGCCTTGAGATGCTGCCGTATAGGGTTGTGGAAACGGAGTCCTTCAAAAGTATCATGGAGGCGGCGGCCCCGCGCTACTCAGTTCCCAGTCGCCACTACTTTTCCCGATGTGCCGTCCCAGCCCTGCACGACCACGTCTCCCGCAACATTGTGCGCGCCCTCACCAACGCGGTTACTGCCACGGTCCACTTAACTACGGACACGTGGACAAGCACAGGCGGGCAGGGCCACTACATCTCCCTGACGGCACATTGGGTGAATTTAGTGGAGGCTGGGACAGAGTCAGAGCCTGGGACCGCTCACGTCCTACCCACCCCCAGAATTGCGGGCCCCAGCTCGGTGCTGGTATCTGCGGAGGTGTATGCTTCCTCCACTAAAGCACCCTCCTCCTCCTCCTCCTCCTCTGTCTCACAATCAAGATGTGTTAGCAGCAGCATGTCGCCAGCAGTCGGTGTCGCGCGGTGTGGCAGCACAGCGGTGGGCAAGCGTCAGCAGGCCGTGCTGAAACTACTCAGCTTAGGCGATAAGAGGCACACGGCCCACGAACTGCTGCAGGGTCTGACACAGCAGACCGACCGCTGGCTTGCGCCGCTGAGCCTCCAACCGGGCATGGTCGTGTGTGACAACGGCCGTAACCTGGTGGCGGCTCTGCAGCTCGGCAGCCTCACGCACGTGCCATGCCTGGCCCACGTCTTTAATTTGGTGGTTCAGCGGTTTCTGAAAAGCTACCCACGCTTGTCAGACCTGCTCGTAAAGGCGCGCCGGCTCTGCGCACATTTCCGCAAGTCCCACACGGACGCTGCCACCCTGCGCACCCTGCAACATCACTTTAAGCTGCCAGTGCACCGACTGCTGTGCGACGTGCCCACACGGTGGAACTCTACGCTCCACATGTTGGCCAGGCTCTATGAACAGCGTAGAGCTATACTCGAATACCAACTCCAACATGGGCGGCGCAGTGGGAGTCAGCCTCCTCAATTCCTTTCAGAAGAGTGGGCCTGGTTGGCAGACATCTGCCATGTCCTTGGTAATTTTGAGGAGTCTACCCAGGTGGTGAGCGGCGATGCTACAATCATTAGCGTCACCATTCCTCTGCTATGCATCTTGAGAAATTCCCTGCAAACCATAAAGGCAGCTGCTTTGCGCTCGGAAACGGGGGCGGGGGAAGACAGTATGCCGCTGGATAGTCAGGGCACCCTCCTGTCTATTTCTCAGCGCGTACAGGAGGAGGAGCATGAGGAGGATGAGGAGGAGGGGGAAGAGACAGCTTGGCCCGCTGCTGACGGTACACCGGCTGATTGCCTGTCATCCTTTCAGCGTGTATGGCCTGAGGAGGAGGAGGAGGAGGAGGAGGAGGATCCTGATAGTGATCTTCCTAGTGAAGACAGCCATGTGTTGCGTACAGGTACCCTGGCACACATGGCTGACTTCATGTTAGGATGCCTTTCTCGTGACCCTCGCGTTGCACGCATTCTGGCCACTACGGATTACTGGGTGTACACACTGCTCGATCCACGGTATAAGGAGAACCTGCCCACTCTGATTCCCGAAGAGGAAAGGGGTTCGAGAGTGTTGCTATACCACAGGACCCTTGCGGACAAGCTGATGGTAAAATTCCCAGCCGACAGCGCTAGTGGCAGAAGGCGCAGTACCGAGGGCAAGGTAGCAGGGGATGTGCGTAGATCGAGCAGCATGTACATCCCAGGCAGTGCAACAGTCTTTAAGGGCCTGGCCAGCTTTATGGCTCCCCACCAAGACTGTGTCACCGCTCCCCAGTCACGGCTGAGTCGGCGGGAGCACTGCAAAAGGATGGTGAGGGAGTACGTAGCGGATCGCACGACCATCCTTGGTGACGCCTCTGCCCCCTACAACTACTGGGTGTCGAAGCTGGACACGTGGCCTGAACTAGCCCTGTATGCCCTTGAGGTGCTTGCTTGTCCTGCGGCTAGCGTCTTGTCGGAGAGGGTGTTTAGTGCGGCTGGGGGAATCATCACAGATAAGCGTAGCCGCTTGTCAACCGACAGTGCCGACAGGCTAACACTCATCAAGATGAACAAAGGCTGGATTTCCCCAGACTTCTGTTCTCCACCAGCGGACAGCAGCGATACGTAAGCAATACGTAGGCTGCACCCGCGGATGGAAGCTACGTTCTCTCTCACCATCCAAAACGGGGACATTTCTGCTTCATCAATCTGTGTCTAATATTCCTCCTCCTCCTCCTCCTGCTCCACCTCCTGAAACCTCACGTAATCACGCTGAACGGGCAATTTTTCTTAGGGCCACAAGGCTCACTCAAATAATTTTTCAGAACAATTTTTATAAGTTTCAATGCGCTTAAAAGCATTGGAACTTTAACTTGAACCAATTTTTCGTTACACTGGGCTGCCTCCAGGCCTAGTTACCACTTAAGCCACATTAACCAAAGCGATTAATGGGTTTCACCTGCCCTCTTGGCTGGCCATGGCCAATTTTTGGGATGTACATTAGTACTGTTGATACAGCAATTTTTGTGGGCCCTCGCCTACAGTGTAATCAAATTAATTTTTAGCCCACCTGCATTACAGCTGACGTTACCTCAGCTGTGTTGGGCAATGCAATGGGATATTTCTATGTACCGCCGGTGGCTTCCTGGCACCCACCCAGGCAGTGGGTCCACAGGGAGTTAAACCTACATGTGTCCACTTGTAAAGAATCCCAGTCTGACTGGGGCATGCAGTGTGGGCCGAAGCCCACCTGTATTACGCACGACATTACTACCTCAGCTGTGTTGGGCAATGCAATGGGATATTTTTGTGTACCGCCGGTGGGTTCCAGGGAGCCACCCATGCTGTAGGTGCACACTGAGTTTTTAATACATCTGTACACTTCTAAAGAACCCGTCTGACTGGGGCATGCAGTGTGGGCCGAAGCCCACCTGTATTACGCACGACATTACTACCTCAGCTGTGTTGGGCAATGCAATGGGATATTTCTATGTACCGCCGGTGGCTTCCTGGCACCCACCCAGGCAGTGGGTCCACAGGGAGTTAAACCTACATGTGTCCACTTGTAAAGAATCCCAGTCTGACTGGGGCATGCAGTGTGGGCCGAAGCCCACCTGTATTACGCACGACATTACTACCTCAGCTGTGTTGGGCAATGCAATGGGATATTTTTGTGTACCGCCGGTGGGTTCCAGGGAGCCACCCATGCTGTAGGTGCACACTGAGTTTTTAATACATCTGTACACTTCTAAAGAACCCGTCTCACTGGGGCATGCAGTGTGGGCCGAAGCCCACCTGTATTACGCACGACATTACTACCTCAGCTGTGTTGGGCAATGCAATGGGATATTTCTATGTACCGCCGGTGGCTTCCTGGCACCCACCCAGGCAGTGGGTCCACAGGGAGTTAAACCTACATGTGTCCACTTGTAAAGAATCCCAGTCTGACTGGGGCATGCAGTGTGGGCCGAAGCCCACCTGTATTACGCACGACATTACTACCTCAGCTGTGTTGGGCAATGCAATGGGATATTTTTGTGTACCGCCGGTGGGTTCCAGGGAGCCACCCATGCTGTAGGTGCACACTGAGTTTTTAATACATCTGTACACTTCTAAAGAACCCGTCTGACTGGGGCATGCAGTGTGGGCCGAAGCCCACCTGTATTACGCACGACATTACTACCTCAGCTGTGTTGGGCAATGCAATGGGATATTTCTATGTACCGCCGGTGGCTTCCTGGCACCCACCCAGGCAGTGGGTCCACAGGGAGTTAAACCTACATGTGTCCACTTGTAAAGAACCCCAGTCTGACTGGGGCATGCAGTGTGGGCCGAAGCCCACCTGCATTAAGCACGACATTACTACCTCAGCTGTGTTGGGCAATGCAATGGGATATTTCTGTGTACCGCCGGTGGGTTCCAGGGAGCCACCCATGCTGTGGGTCGACAGGGACTTCACAATAGGGAGTTGTACCTGCCTGTGTCTATGAATTAAAAAGCCCGGTCTGACTGGGGCATGCAGACACCTTGACAGAATGAATAGTGTGTGGCACATAGGTTCCCCATTGCTATGCCCACGTGTGCAGCTCCTGATGGCGGTGGCACAGGATTCTATTTCTCATTGCTTCTGTACAGCATTGTGGGCTATCGCTCCGCCACTTTTAAAGAGGGTCGCTGCCTAGCCGTGCCAACCTCTGCAGTGTATGCCTGCGGTCCCTCGTCATGGCAGACGCAATTCTAAATAGACATGAGCGTGGTGTGGCATGAGGGCAGCTGAAGGCTGCGCAGGGACACTTTGGTGTGCGCTGTGGGGGGGAGGGGGTGCGGTTGGGCAGCATGTAACTCAGGAGAAGTGGCAGTGGAGTGTCATGCAGGCAGTGATTGTGCTTTGTTGGAGGTAGTGTGGTGCTTAGCAAAGGTATGCCATGCTAATGAGCGCTTTTCAGAAGTAAAAGTTGTTGGGAGGGGGGGGGGGCCCACTCTTGCCGCTATTGTGGCTTAATAGTGGGACCTGTGAACTTAGGATGCAGCCCAACATGTAGCCCCTCGCCTGCCCTATCCGTCACTGTGTCATTCCCATCACTTTCCTGAATTGCCCAGATTTTCACACATGAAAACCTTAGCGAGCATCGGCGAAATACAAAAATGTTCTGGTCGCCCATTGACTTCAATGGGGTTCGTTGTTCGAAACGAACCCTCGAGCATCACGGGAAGTTCGTTACGAATAACGAACACCCGAACATTTTGGTGTTCGCTCATCTCTAATGTCTATCCAATCAGTGTTCACATTTTGCTGGTAAAATACTTGTTTTCAACCACAGCAAACAGTCAGTCAGTGCATCACATTGTAGACAAGTGGAACCAATCAGCAAGTGTGGTATTATTGAAGTGCATTAGCCAAGGACTCCTGCCCACGGATGGATATTTGCTGCAGAATTCACGGCAGGCGTCCGCACCACGGATCCGCAGCAAAAAGCGCCCATAGCATGCTATGGGAAATCAATTCTTCCTCCACACTTGCAGAAACCAGTTGCAGTTTCTGCGAGTGGTGAAAAAAATCGCAGCATGCTCCATTTTTTTGCAGAATCAATGCGGACGGCTTGCATTGAAGTCAATGGAAGTTGTCTGATCCATGGTCCTTCTGCAATAATAATACCTGCTTCACCTGTGCTACATATACTGTACTGCCCTTTGCCTATACTACATGTATGTACTGTTATGTACCTGTGCTACAAGTTCTGCATTACTCTCTGCATGTGCTATATATAGTGCACTGCTATATACCTGTGCTATATGTAATGTACTGCTCTGGGCCTGTATTACATGTGCTGAACTGCTATGTACCTGTGCCACATATTCTGCATTACTACTCTGCCTTTTTTAAATGTACTCTATTGCTATTTACATGTACTGCAGGACTATACTCATGCTAAATATACTGTACTGCTATATACTGGTGATATATGTATTTTACTGCTCTCTAAATATCATAGTACTAAGAAAGTGTTCATCAGTGTATCCCAAAATAAGTGAATGGAGGTTTGTATAAGACTATAATATATCACAAAAAATGTGATTAAACTATAACCTGTAACTAAGCATACTAAAATAACAATATTAGTAAATCTAGCCCACACATCAATGCAGCTAGTGGTCCAGGGGTGAAAAGGAATCACTAGTAATTTGTATCCAATCTCACCCTACTGATGCCAAGTACATGACCTATCTGCCTACTTACTTAATGTTGTTGATTTTAATAAGTCTAATTAAAGGTAATGTTTTAATCCCTGTACTGTTTTCTGTCTATACTAGGTGTACTACACTACTCTCTACTTGTGCTAAGTATACCGTACTGCTATCCACCTGTGCTACCTGTACCAAACTGCTCTCTGCCTATACTACTGTTATGTACTGTACCAGTGCTACATGTACAGTTATATTCTATATTGCTTACACCTGTGCTATATATTCTGTACCACTGTCTGCACTACATGCACTATACTACTATGTACCTATGCTATGTGTACTGCACTACTCTCTACCTGTGCTAAATATACTGTACTGCTATATACCTGTGCTACATATACAGTACTGTACTGCCCTTGAGATAGTACTGCCATGAGTAAGGACCTGGCTGTAGGAATCTAAAGTGTATTAGTATTCCATGCTGTTTTCCTACTACTGTGTTTTTAAAGCATATCAATAAATGTTGTTTTTATGATCCTTTAATTGCTTAACATCCATCTTCCTTTACACTGTATTGCCCTTTACTAATGCCAGGTTAAGCTGCTCCTTTGGATGCCAGGTCAGGTTGTCTTTATTCTTATTTTGGGTTGACATTTTGTTTACTCGTCTCCCAAAGGCTTTTAGTCTAAACTTTACAATATTTTCAAGCTACGGAGGTCAATAATTAATATCACAACTTAATCAAGCTCTGTATTTTAGTGAACAAATGTTGTTTTGTTTTGTAACTCCTTCTGCTGCTTCATATCCTGAATCTGCATCATGTCACCACCTACCTGAGACACCTGGGCGACATATACTGTACTGCCCTTTGCCTATTCTACATGTATGTACAGTTATGTACCTGTCCTACAAGTTCTGCACTACCCTCTATATATGGTTAATATAGTGCACTGCTATATACCTGTGCTATATGTAATGTACATCTCTGGGCCTGTACTACATGTACTAAACTGCTATGTACCTGTTCTACAAGTTCTGCACTACTCTCTACATATGCTTCATATAGTGCACTACTATCTACCTGTGCTACATATACTATACTGTTCTGGGCCTGTACTACTACCTGTACTGGACTGCTATGTACCTGTGCTACAAGTTCTGCACTACTCTCTACATATGCTTTGTATAGTGCATTACTATATACCTGTGCGACATGTACTATACCGTTCTGGGTCTGTACTACTACCTGTACTGAACTGCTATGTACCTGTGCCACATGTTCTGCCCTACTCTTTACCTTCTCTAAATTTATTCTACTGCTATCTACATGTACTGCACTACTTGTTTAAAGGGTGAATAAATCTGTAGACTGACAAAAAGAATGGCTCAGCATAATGTTTGATAACTATGGTTGGCCTATAAACTACTTGAACCAAGCAACTATGGACTAATCTATTGGACAAAAATGACTCGAGCACTAAAGCATGGAACACTAAATAACTGGACACAAGAGATGAGCAAAACCACAGAAATTCATTCTAAAAGCAATTTCATGACTGTGGAATCTGCTATTAGGAAATCATTTTCAGCCTATGTAAGCCAATGGAGGCTAATATGCTGGCTATATTTCAAAATCCATACAATAGTAATAGGTTTGGCATATTCACTTACTTTTATTTCCCTTGGGTAACTTTCTGCAACAGTTATATGTTTAATATATCTCAACGTTTACATCAAGCATATCATTTATATCTCAATATAACACCATTAAACTGATATCTTAGAGGAACTTCAAACCACTGCAGAAGTTATAATGATTCTCTGATTAATAACTGCTATTTTTGGAAGCTGTTCTTCTGTTTTTTCTTTGACAAATGCACCTTACTTAAAGGGGTTTTCTTTTATCACCTAGCCATAGAATAGAAGATAAAAGTCTGACCAGTGGCATTCGTAGAGGAGATGGGGCCCCATAGCAAAAAATAGCAAAAGCTTAAATGGGCCCAGTTTTACAACCCCACCAAGGACAAGAGGGCCTGGTGTTTGTTTCCCATTCCATGCCATTTAAAGTGACCCTTGCTCATGAAAAGTAACAATTCAAGTACTCAGCTATCTCTGGTAGTCCCACTGAAAATGAAGGGGTGAAGTGAGCCTGAAGTGAGGAGAAAAAAAGGGCATGGGACCCGTAAGACCCCCAGAATCAAACTTTTATCACTTATCCTATGGATAGGTGACAAAAGGCAGTTGTGAAACAACCTCTTTATTCCTACAGTTTGCTGTGAACAAAATTTGAGATCTTTTTATCCCCATAGGATAGAGGATAACTTTCTGATAATTGGGGGACCAGCCACTGGGAACCCTACCAATTCCAAGAACAGGGGGCTAAAAGTCCATTGAACAGAATAGCAGTCACATATACCACTGCTGCTCCTTTTATTTCAATGGAAGTTACAAAGATTGCCCAGTTCTTGAACTTGGTAGTGTTTAGCGCTAACATTCAAATGAATGTGACAACAGTGTACATGCAAAACTGTTACTCCATTCATATAGGGATCTTCGGTAGTGCCGTTATCAGAATTGGTAGGGGTTCCAATGGTTGGACCCCTACCAATCAGGAAGTATTCCACAATACTGTGGGTTGGAAATAACTTTGTAGCTTGGCAGAACCCTCTTTAGTGATATAGCTATTGCTTTTCCTAATTTTTTTATCTCTCTAATTCAATAGCAGTAATTTTTTATTCTTCGATCAGCCTAGCGGCATGAGGGTTTGTTTTTTGTAGGACGAGTTGTATTTATAATGGCACAATTTTGAAGTACATATGATATACAGTATAACTTTTTTTAGGGGGCTGAAATAAAAGAGTAAGAAAGCTATTATTTTTGGGATTTTGTTTTTACTGTGTTCCCATTGCAGCCTAAATTACATGATAACTTTATTCTGCAGATCACTATGATTATAGAAACACCACATTTTTAGACCTTTTTATGGTTCACTACTTTTGCATAATAATAATTGTTTTTGTATCACCTCATTCCAAGAGCCATAACATTTGAGCCATTCTGCTGGCATCACCCCTCATTCATGAGAGCCATGAAGTTAGGAGCACACATAGGACAGCTGTGGCCACTGATTAGGAGCATCATTGCTGTCCACTTGTAAACAAGACCAGTGGGGGACTGCTGGAGTTTCAGTGATGGATCACCATGTGAAATAAAAGGTGAGTGCTGTTTCTTTTTATGTTTTATACCAATGACAGCATCAATTCTTTTTTTTAGGGGCGGCTTCATTCTAAAATAGGTTACCTCTAATGGGGCAACTTTTTAAGTGAGCATTTTCCATGCTCCTTTTATGTGTTATTAGGGCTCTTACCCACTGGCGATAGACTTTCCAGCTATGCAAGAGTGAGTGACAACGAATGATTATGAAACCAATGATTTTCAATGGTTTCATTCTCATTTGCGATGTGTTCTCTCAAGTCTCGCAGTGATAAGAAAAATCTGTGATATCGCCCATTGAAATCTATAGTAGAAGATCATGAAGCAGCCTAGGAATCCCCCATAGAGAGGAGAGAGAGGGGGCAGAGCAATAGGGGATCTCTTACATATTTCCCCATATTTAGAGAGTTAGAGGGCAGGGCTAAAGGGCTTTCCCAGGACTCCCCTGATAGTGGTGGTGGGGCATGAGAGGGGCGGGGCTAGATGGGCTCTCATAGTGATCCCTTTCTAGCTAAGATAGGGGCATGGCTAGAGGGTGGATCCCGCTAGCCTCGCCCCCTCACTTGGCTAGAGAGGGATCACTATGATAGCCCCTATAGTACCACCCCCTGTTGCTCCACCCCCCTCTCTCTCCTCTCTATGGGAGATTCCTAGGCTGCTTCGCGATTTTCTCCTATTGATTTCAATAGGTTCGCGAATGCTGCTGCAGGCCCTATTGAAAACAATGGGCGATATTGCAGATTTTTCTTATCGCTGCAAGGCTTGAGTTAACACATCGCCCCCACCCCTGTGGAGCCGCAGGTTTTAGAAACATACAATCATGTAGCTGCACACGCATTTGTGCACAGAAATGATGGCGCACAAATAACATGCAGTAAAGAGTGAAAACAGCTTGCATAACCTTCAGGAGTGAGACACAAACTGTGATCACATTCTAACCTGAGTAACAAGTAAAAGTATAAATAAACCTGGAGGTTTAGGAGTGTAAAGCCCTGCACAATAACAACGTACCAATAAGCAATACAATATAATATGAACATTCCCATTCCCGGAGCTCAGGGTGCAGGGTAGTGGACAGATATTTAAAAAAATCAGACCCAAACACTATTCCCCAATCCTCTCCACAACCCTTGGGTCTCTCCTCATCAGAAAACACTTTCGCTTCCACTATGCTACGACTTAAGGGCAAACGGGACTTGCTTGACAAAGACCGTCATATGGTCGAAACATCGCATGTTCTTGTATACCATGGAGTAAAATAAATCTTTTGGGAACTTTTTCAAATAACATGGATCTGCAGTGAGTTCCTGAGTGCCGCACCACTATTTTTTGTTGGATCTCCTACTTATGACCGGGGAGTCACTGGTCGCTTTGGAGCAAGCACCACATCTATATTGCTTCCCCAGTGTATGGTAAAAGTTGGAGTGCTGCTGACTGCTTACTTTTATTTTGGATACATGATACACTCCTGGCAACAATCTCTCACATTACCAAAACTCCCAACGAGGATTCACAATACACAGACAGTTTACCAAAAACATACGAACTTCCATTGCAGCTACGATTGAGGCCAGCAAGCCGCACACCACTGGGATGTTACTACTGGCCCTAGACTGAAGTGCTGACACGCTGTGCTCCAACTTCTCTGCTTAATCTGCACCATTGCTACCTTCTTGAATAGTTCCACTGTTATGTCTATGGTACGTGTCTCTTGCCTAGATTGAATACTGGTCATATTTTGTGCATCTTTGGTGCACCGCCCCCCCATATAGTATCATCCCCTACTTCTATTTCAAGTTTAAACGTGGAGGTGTTGTTTATGTAAAGAGCCATAAAACCTCTGGGTGAGCCACTGGCTAGTTGCTTAATGAATTAACTAAACTAGTCCCTCCCAACTGTTAGGTGTTGCTTGGTTTTAAAAGTAGCTTCCATTCACTGACACGCATGGGGCAGTGCACGGATGTGGCTGTTCCCTGTGATGAAGTGTGACCCGGATCAAGTGCAACTTTTATGCAGTTTAATATGGCAAGAAACAGGTATGCTGCATAAATTGTCTTAAAACCCCACACTTCCTGACCATCACTACTACTGTAGTCTATATTATTATCTTTACTATTTTCTATTAAACCTACGCCCACCTCTGGTGCATTCTATCCATATCAGCTCCTCTCTCTTTTTTTCACCCATGCACATTTCGCAAGCACTTTTCACTTTCCTAAAATGTCTGAATTCCCCTGAAGCCACAGTGAAACATAACTATCGCCTTCATAAATCCCTTACCCACGTGCTCACCCTCGCTATCCTGCTGTTACTAGCAACAGGATTTCTCCCAATCCTGGCCCACCCTCCAGTGTCCCTAACTATTACTCCCCACCTGCCCCACTGAGAAGCCCTTCTAGCCCAACCACTAGTCTGTGCATATCCTCCCTGGTTTCCTTTCAATGTGCGCTCTGGAATTGCTAGTCAGCATGCAACAAATTCCCCACCATCTATGACTTTTTCACTGCTAAATGCCTAGACCTGCTAGCTCTAACAGAAATGTGGATGCAGCAGTCTGACACTGCCTCCCCTGCTGCATTGTCTTACAATGGCCTACAGTTCTCCTATACCCAGAGACCGGAAGGCAGGCGAGGTGGAGGAGTAGGTGCTCTTCTCTCCCTGCAATGCACCTTTCAGGTCAACCCCCAGTACCCTCACTCACTTTCCCATCATTCAAGGTACATTCCCTGTGACTTTTCCATCCGCTGTCCATGTGAGTAGTCGTTATCTACCGCTGATCTGGATTATGATTTCTCCAGCAGGCTTTGGGGTATTTTGTCGCTTTCCGAATTGAGTGTCGTGTGCACACATCGACCAGAATCAGACACAAATGCTGGTCTAAAACCGGGAGAGAGTCTCTACCATGTGTAGAGGCTCAGGCTTTTTATTATAACACATGACAACCGCCCTTCAATGGGCGTGCAACAGATTACATCAGTAACATATAAGATTCTCATTTGTCGGATCATACAGAATCCCCCACCTCTCTGCCCACCCCCTCCAAGTGTTGAGGTGGTATGGACTTCGTCCTCTAGCTGAAGTCATCTCCGTGTAGTGATGACTCATTGTTTACCTAGCTTCAGGATGAGGAGTGGAAGGGGGCTAGACAAACACTCAGTATTAAACACAGGATATAAGGATATACACGACACCATGGCCCTTAACTCTTAGAAGCTGGTTGTGCAACTTGTGTAACTTCTATGTACTTAACTAACATTAGATCAGACATCCATTGTCTAGCAAATACTATGATTAGATTGTGTGTGTGTCCTTTAAACTCCTGAGCTAAAAGTCATTACAATAGCAAAATACATTTGGGTTATATTAAACGATAGACATTTTATAAATAATCATCATGTCTATCACACCGCCCCCCCAGGTGCTCCTCACCTGCTTCAGCAGCACTTTGCTGCCTGGTTCCCCCACTTCCTCTCCTGTGAAATCACAAGCCTCATCCTAGGAGACTTTAACATCCCCACAAACGACCCCATCTCTCCATCTGCCTCTCAACTTCTAACGCTCACCTCCTCCCTTGGTCTCTCACAACCTACAGCCTCTCCCACTCACAAGGATGGCAATACTCTTGATCTGGTCTTCCTCCATCTCTGCTCTGCTTCCAACTTCACTAACTCCCCTCTCCCGCTCGCAGACCATAACCTTCTCTCTTTCTCTGTCAAGCTTCCTAGTATCTCCCCAGCCCCTCCTACCTACCATACGTACAGGAACCTTCAGGCCGTTCACATCTAAAACTTTGCTGATTCCCTACAGTCCTCTCTGTCCCCTATCTCTCTCCTCTCCTGCCCCAACCTGGCTGTCGCACATTACAGCACCATGCTCAAACATGCCCTGGATGAAGTGGCACCCTCCGTTACCCCAGCCATCCGATGCCGACCATTGCAACCCTGGCTCACGCCTCAAATGTGCTTCTTCTGGTGTGCTGAATGGCTGTCAGGGAAATTCTCAAAAGTCCGCACACTTTCTCCACTTTAAATTCATGCTCAGAACCTACATCCTCACCCTCCACCACGTCAAACAACTTTACTTCACCTCTCTCATCTCCTCGCTATCTCACAACCCTAAATGGCTCTTTGACACTTTTTACTCCCTTCTCAGCCCAAAATTGCAGCCCCCAGTGATGGATCTCAGTGCTGAAGAGCTGACTGCTTACTTCTAAAAGAAAATTGATGACCTCCAGCAGGAAATAACCTCCCAATCCCATACTATCCCTGACCCTAGTCTCGTCAGTACTGCATCTAGCTCCTACTCAGACCAATGACAGAGGAAGAAGTTTTCAGATTGCTTTCCTCTGCTCGCCCCACCACCTGCACTAGCGACCCTCTTCCCTCATACCTCCTCTGGTCCCTCTCCCTGGTGATCATCTCCCACTTCACCACTATATTCAATCTTTCTCTTACCTGTGGCATCTTCCCTTCCTCATTCAAACACACTATCATATCCCCACTGCTAAAGAAACCGACTCTTGACTCGACTAATGCTGCCAACTACTGATCCATCTCCATCCTCCCCTTCATCTCCAAACTACTAGGTTTACTCCTGCCTTATAAACTATCTCTCAGAAAACTCTCTTCTTGACCCCCTACAGTCCAGCTTCCACTCCCTACACACGACAGAAACCGCCCTGTCTAAAGTGTCAAACAATATCCTGACGGTCAAGTCGAGGGGCGACTACTCCCTACTGATCCTCCTCAATCTCTCTGCAGTATTTGACACTGTTGACCACAAACTCCTCCTCAGTATGCTTTGCACCATTGGACTAAAGAACACTTCCCTCTCCTGGTTCTCCTCCTACCTATCCAACTGCTCTTTTAGTGTCTGCTTTGCTGTCTGTACCTCCCCTCCTCTTCCCCTTGCTGTTGGGGTCCACTAGGGCTTGGTCCTCAGCCCCCTTCTTTTCTCCATCTACACAGCTCCCATTGGACAGACCATCAGGAGATTTGGCTTTCAGCACCATCTCTATGCTGACAACACCCAGTTATACACCTCTTCCCATGACAGTACAGCAACATTCCTCCGGAACGCCACTGACTGTCTGTCCACTGTTTCTAACACTATGTCCTCTCTCTACCTAAAACTGAACCTAGCAAAAACTGACCTTCTCCTGTTTCCACCCTCTGCTAACTGACCTCATCCTGACATCTCCATCTCAGTATGTGGCACCACTATAACACCCAGACAGCATGCCAGCTGCACCTCAAGAACATTGCAAGAATTCACCCTTTTCTCACCGTGGACATGCTAAAAACGCTCACTGTTGCCCTCATCCACTCTCGGCTCTATTATTGCAACGCGTTGCTGATCGGCCTCCCCTGCACCAGACTCTCCCCTCTCCAATCCATCCTGAATGTGGCAGCCAGCCTCATCTTCCTGTTCAGCCGCTACACGGATACCTCTGCCCTGTGCCAGAATACAATTTAAACTCATTACCCTCATCCACAAAGCTCTCCACAGCAACGTGCCGCCCTTCATTGCTTCCCTCATCTCAATTCACCATCCAGCCCGTGCCCTCCGCTCTGCTAACAAAATCAGATTAAGTGCCCCTTTAATTTGAACTTCTCATTCCCGCCTCCAAGACTTTTCTAGAGCAGCACAAGTCCTCTGGAACGCACTACCAAAAGGTATCCGGGCAATCATTGACACACTAAACTTCAGGCATGCTCTAAAAACACACCTTTTCAGGGAGGCATACCGTATCCCCTAATCCAAACCCCTCTCTAATCCGCCTGATAACATGCTCCCTGTCCTACTAACTGCAATTCCTGCTAGCCGTAATCAGCTGGCACCTGCAGTCATACTGATTCAGCCACTATACGGCCTAACCATTGTCTGTGTGTATAGGACCCCTCACTCTCCACCTCACCATACCATGCACATCTCCAGCCCCTGTACCTTCTGTGAAAAGGAAGTGAAAAGAACTGGTATGGAGGCGCAACACTCTAAGCTACTTTTTCATTCCTGTACCTTCTGTATCACCCCATTATTTGTAGTATGTAAGCTTTTTGGAGCAGGACCCTCACCCCTACTTTTTCCATTAATTGATTACTTCATGTAATCATGGTCTCGTTTTTATTTACCCTGTCTTGTAAGCGCTGCGGAATATGTTAGCACTAAATAAATAAACATTATTATTATTAGATGCAGAAAAGGCGTTCTACAAAGTGTCTTAGCCTTTTCTAAACTCCATGCTACAGCTTTGGAAATTTGGATCAAATGTTTGCAATTTTATACAATATACTCAATCAGAGGTAACCACCACTTTCATGGTAAACGTTCATATAACCTTACCTATAGATATCTTTAGGGGAATTAGACAGGGCTGCCCTCTTTCGCCCCTAGTATTTAATCTCTCACTGGACCCCCTACTGCATTACTTCCAGCCATTGCCTTTAATACAGACAGCTCAAGCAAGTC
The DNA here is from genome assembly GCF_035609145.1 of Eleutherodactylus coqui. NCBI lineage: Eukaryota > Metazoa > Chordata > Amphibia > Anura > Eleutherodactylidae > Eleutherodactylus > Eleutherodactylus coqui. Next base: position 65,994,268 of record NC_089838.1, on the reverse strand, counting down.
ACCAGATGTTTTGGTGGCGGCATTCACAGACGACGTACTCCTAATTATCAGTAACCCATCTAAATCTCTACAACTTATCCTTGAGGACCCCTGGTGACTAGGCTCCCTTTTGGGATACTTTCTTAACCTAGAGAAATCGGAGACTTTGTTGCTGAACGTTCCATTGTGACCGAGGACAATTCATAGATACCCCTTTCAATGGTGAGAGAGTTCCATCTCATACCTTGGCGTAAAGATACCCAAATCTTACCACAAAATATACGTGCTCAACATCAAACCATACATCACAACTCTAGAACAGACTTTACTAAAATGACGAAAGCTCCCACTATCATACATAGGTAGAGCTCATTTAATAAAAATGGTAACATTCCCCCACCAACTATACCTACTCCATGCTCTCCCAATCTACCTCTTCCTTAAAAACAGAAAAAAATTAATTACCTGATGTGCACATTCATCTGGTAGAGGAGAAGAAATAGAATACCATTTGACATCTTGAGGCAGCCAAAACTCAACAGCGGGCTTAATGTTTCCAATATAAGGTTATATAACGTAGCAAAACTAACGCGCATAATCATTGATTAGGTCCAACATACCTCCCTATTTGTAGATATAGACATAGAAAAGAATTTTCTTCATGGAATCGTGCTCCCTAATTTTTTGCATCCTACATATCAGAAAATCCCAACAGATTGAAGAGATAATCCTTTATTGATATCAACATGGAAGGCACGGCAAAAACTATGAAAACTGACTTCTTCATACCCAAACTATTCCACCTACCTAACATTACTAAATAATTTCAGTTTCCAAAGCAACGCATCTCGGGGAGAATTCCTACAGTGGAGGGCTGGAGGAATATATAACATTGGCTGCTTACTACAAAAAAAAGCACAAAAGATGTTAACCCTTCCAGAATTACAAGACAAATATCCACAAATCCATATAACTTTCTTTCCACACTTACAAGCCAAAAGCTATATTGAAAAAGTGCTTGCTATAATTCGGCCACGGGAGGGATCCCTGCCTGATAACATTTACATGACCCATTCCCCGCACATGAGGAAACATACACCAAAAATATATAACCTCCTTCATATGCTCATAGATCACATAAACTTTCTAATGGCCATTAATAAATGGGCGGGGGAAATCCTGGACTTAACAATACCACAATACCACAGTTACTGAAGGCCTTGAAATATAGTTTGCATGTTCTCCCCCTTAAGCCAATATGTAGAGATGACCTTAAAGATTCACCACAAGGCATACATTACCCCCCTCAGGGGATTCAGGATGCAAGTATTCACATCTGATAATCGCTTTCGCTGCCAGGAGGCGGGGGTGGGTCTCTGTCATTCTCTGTGGGATTGCCCCATAGTCCAGACCTTTTGGATCAGAGTGCATAAATTCACTACCATGCTTCTAACATCAGCCTGTCCTTTTAACCTGATATGGGCAATTTATCAGCACATTAACCAAGAAGATGACAGATTCACATCAGGTAGCCAAAAACTAATACATATGGTGGCTATGGCCAGGATTAAAACAGTCCTGCAGACGTGAGTTAACACATCCCCCCTCCCTTCCAGTATTTCATGGAAAAACTATCTTTTCTCATGTGTATGGACTGGGCAGAAGCAACCTTAGCAAAAGAATCGAAGGTTCAAAATTTATTTGAAATATGAGAAAGCTTCATTGAGATTTTGCCTCGAAGGGTAACATAAGCTATAAAGGACTCCTTTAAACAGACTTGCTAGTACATGGAGAGAGTGACAGGAGGGGATCCACTAGTTAACACCGCATAGGAGTGTTTTGGGAGGTGGGACGGGAGACCCGTGCATTGCGGTGCGAACCTCCCCTATACTAGATTGGCGATGGTAAAAAAAAAAAACTTCAAAACATATATTAGGATCATTTTGGCATCAGACAGGTTAATTGTTATTGGTTACCAGAGGCCTAGTTAAAAGCCTTTGTTGTTACCCCCTATCACCTCCTTTCTCCCCCCCCCCCACCCACCATCCTCCTTTCACCCCCCCCCCCCCCCCCAAAAAAAAGAAATATCTCTTTCCCCTTTTTTCTGTACCCCTTTCCCAACACCTCCCTAAGGAAAGCTATGTGGGTAAATGTTTTATTTATATATATATATATATATATATATATGTATTAATATCTGCATTAAAGTTGGATTACATGAGCTATACACAATAATTCTCAGAAATATCGGATATCAGCTTTTACTGACCTATCATATTTAAAATGTCCCTGTAAAACAACAAATATATTACCAGTTTACCCTTTGTAAAGTGTAAAATAGTTTAATAAAAACATTTAAACATAAAAAGGACATATGAAGTATGGATTGCAAATTATTAGAAAAGTAGTCCTCTCACAGTACACAATATATTTAGATGAATCTAATATGACTGGTCCAAGACACACAATTGCAAAATTTGCTTGCCAAATGCTCATTTGAAGGTATTATCCCATCAAAGACAACCCATTTTAGAATGTGGCTTCTGAAGTGATCATTGGATTGCATCAGGTACTGGTCCTGACATTCCCTGGTAAACAACTGATTTTGCTTTGGGAAGCCATGGCCAGCCATTTTTTCAGCAATGGACACTGCAAGGGAAATGTAGATGGTCAGATGAATGGCCGGCCTTGTAATACACAGACAGCTCAAGTCCACCAGAAGGGGAGCCACTCTTAGACAACTTTTATTATATTTACAAGGTATTTTTTTATGGGAAATCTTTGGAATTTATCGGTCACATCAGGGGTGCACAACCTTTTTTGGTCTGAGGGGCATATTGCCCTACCAAACCACTTCCAAGGGCCACAAATGTATTGCATCAGATACATTTATGGTATGTCCTAAGTAAAAGCAATAATAAATTGAAGTAATTTCCACTTCCAGGCCTCCCACCTCCCTACACACCCTCCCCAATCACTCACTCCAGAGCAGGGAAGACAATGCATATGGTTCTCTCCATTTTAGATGATGGATGTTGAGTAGAGATGAACGAGCACCAAAATGCTCGGGTGCTCGTTACTCGAGTTGAACTTTCAGTGATGCTCGAGAGTTCGTTTCGAGTAACGAACCCCATTGAAGTCAATGGGCGACTCGAGCATTTTTGTATATCGCCGATGCTCGCTAAGGTTTTCATTTGTGAAAACCTGGGAAATTCAAGAAAGTGATGGGAACGACACAGAAACGGATAGGGCAGACGAGGGGCTACATGTTGGGCTGCATCTCAAGTTCCCAGGTCCCACTATTAAGCCACAATAGTGGCAAGAGTGAGACCCCCCCCCCGCACTGTCAGCATAAAGATCGTTCTCCTCTGCCACAGCTGTAACAGCTGTGGCAGAGAAGAACGATGTTAGCCCATTGAATTCAATGGAGCTGGCAATACAGCCGGCTCCATTGAAAGCAATGGGCTGCCGGCGATCGCGGGATGAATTGTCGGGAAGGGCCTAAATATATAAGCCCTTCCCTGCAATTCATCCAGAAATGTGTAAAAATAAAAAAATATATATACTCACCTGGTCCCGGCAGACGGAGTTCAGCGCGGCCGGTGGCAGTCCTCCTGAACTGCTCTGAACAGCTGTGAGTAGTATTCAGCAGCCGGGGATTTAAAATCCCTGTCTGCTGAATGAGCTGCCTCTGATTGGTCACAGCCTGACCAATCAGAGGCAGATCTCGCTCACACACCCATTCATGAATTTATGAATGGGTGAGTGAGTGCTGCCTCTCATTGGCTAAGCGGGACCAATCATCCTGCGATCGCCGGCAGCCCATTGCTTTCAATGGAGCCGGTTGTATTGCTGGCTCCATTGAATTCAATGGTCAGTGCTCGTTTAATCGAGACGAGTACCGCGTGGTGCTCGTCTCGAGTAACGAGCATCTCGAGCACCCTAATACTCGAATGAGCATTAAGCTCGGACGAGTATGCTCGCTCATCTCTAATGTTGAGGTAATGGCCTGGCATTTCATACGTCCTATAAATTACAATGTAGAGGTCTGCATGAATATATGACTCCTCTACTATATATATTCATTTCTTGAGTGTCCAATGGGTTAAAAGCCTTTTTTTGTCTATTATGTACTATATATTATATACATGGTTACACAGAGCACCCTTAGTACTTGTCCATTACTGTTGCCCTACTATGTGCCACTCCTCTTCACCCTGACATGAAAACTACATGTAAGCAGCCACACATAGATATTTCTGTGTCCAGATAAAATTGGGGCTGCACAGAATGGCATTGTGGGCTGCATGGCTGCATGTAGCCTTTAGACTACAGGTTGTGCACCCCTGGGTCACATACATCAGTGGATATCATATAATGATACTGTTTGTAGTTTGGTACCTGTGTGGCTGCTTATAGCTATAATATGACTGGGTGAATAAACATGAATTACATCAGTCATTGACAAATTCAGACAGTCCTAAAATAATTTATACAGTCCTAATGAGTTGGTTCACTAAGAGTGGTTTCACAACTGTCACCAGGATTCTGCTTTTCTACTCCATCTGGAGAGCAGGAAAGGGGAATTCCCGTGGTTGAATGGAATTGTCTCATGACGGAACCGAACAGTGACAAACAGACCCCATTGATTATAATAGGGTCTGTTCGGTTTCCACTCAGGTGCCTGGCTTTTGGACAGAAGAAAAGGCACTAAATGCGCCGGAATCTCTGACCGGAACTTCCAACACAAATAAGAAACCGGCTTAATACACTGTACAAAGACACATTTCTTAATACTGGAATACAACTGTCACATAACAAGTCTACATTCCTCAACATGGGGGTTTGTACTTAGTGTTGTTGTCTGCCACTTGCTATTTTGATATAAAATATGTCATCAAGAGGCTGTGCCGTCTTCTTTCACACAGTTCTGCTATTGAGAGATGTAATAAATATGGCAATCTTGTTGAACAACATTTTCCATTGTAATAAAGTAATTGATGACTCTGCCCAAAGTAAATGGTCAAATAGACATCTCCCAGTTCTCTGCCCTAGGAGCAGGAAAGTCTTTACAAAAAGAATAGGAATCTCCTTTTCCATATAAGATGTTTATAGTGGTGCTTCAATTTGTAAATACTTCAGAATTTTCCATATTTCTGCTTATATTTGAGCTAAAACCACACCAGATTTTCACAGAAGTCCTAAAAGTAGATTTACTGAGTTACATTATCCAATATCACATGTCTGTAAGTGGCAAAAATATGTGTTAGAATTAAAGTGAAGTGTTTTAAAGTAATGGGATGACAATAAGGTGTGAGTGGGTGACATGTTGTATTTAAAGAACAGAGATCTATTAAAATCTGATCTTCATAATACATGTTTGTGTAAGGATATGATGGCAGAAGGAAAGCGGTTTTCTAAGGACCTCAGAAGAAGAGTTGTTGATGCTCATCAGGCTGCAAAAGGTTACAAAACCATCTCTAAGGAATCTGGACTCCTACGAAGATCACCCTAAAAGTAAGGTACATAATAATCTGCAATCTCACAAAGGAACCCATGGTAACCTATAAGCAACTAAAGGCCTTTCTCACATTAGCTAATGTTGATGTTTCTTAGTCAGGAGGACTCTGAACAACAATGGTGTGCATGGCAAGATTACAAGGAGAAAGCTGCAGCACTCCAAAAAGTACATTGCTGCCTGCCTGCAGTTTGCTAAAGGTCACCTGGACAAGTCAGAAGGCTACTGGACCGATGTTTTGTGGATTGTTGAGACCAAAATAGAGCTTTTTGACTTAAAAGAGTATTGTTATATTTGGAGAAAGAAAAACACTGCACTACAGCATAAAATCCTCATGCCATCTGTGAAACATGATGGTGGTGGTATCATGGTTTGGGTCTCTTTTGCTGCATCTGGGCCAGGACAGCTTGCCATCATTAATGGAACAATGAATTCTGAATTATACCAACAAATTCTAGAGGAAATTATCTGTACATCTGTCTGTGAGCTGAATCTCAAGAGAACATGAGTCATGCAGCAAGACAACAAACCAATGCACACGAGTCGTTCTACAAAAGAATGGTTAAAGAAGAATAAAGTTAAAGTTTTGGAACGTCTGAGTCAGATTTCTGACGTTAATCCTATAGAAATATTATGGAAGGGCCTGAAGTGAGCAGTTCATAGGGGAAACCCACCAACATATTGTACAGAGGAATGAGTTAAAATTTCTCCAAGCCGATGTGCAGGACTAATCAGCAATTACCCGAGACATGTAGATACAGTTACTACTGCACAAGGATGTCATACCACATACCAAAAGCAATGGTTCACATTCTTTTGCCACTCACAGACATGTGATACTGGATCATTTAAATAAATGACCAAGTCTAATATTTTTGACTGATTTGCTTGATTTTGTCCTCTTTATCTATTTTCAAGGCTGGAAAATGCTGAAGAGTTGATAAACTTTCAAGCACTACTGTACTTGTGAGATACTGAGCTCCTCAGATTGTTATTTCCTGATGTTTCTAAGCCGGAGTCTTTGCTCAAACTTTGTATCAGTTCAAAATATGGACAATTTAAAATTGTCTAGTAAATAAATTATCATGTTTCAGCGTTTGCAATCTGTAAAATAAGAAATATTGCTAAAATTCATAGAATCCCATTAGCAAAGTCATAAATGAGCACCTCCACATATTTGACAGTAAACTAAACTGCAGTAATGCAAACATGTCATACATCAAACATGTCACACCCACAGAAGAACATTACCAAATTGTTTTTCCCCCACAAAAGCACCTGAGTGGGCTCCCTCAGCACTGCAGCTGCTGTGCCTGCTACAGCTATAGTCTTACCCATATATCAGATCATCAAGTTGGTATTACTTTTATATACTGTTCTTACTAGCGAATTCAGCAAGTGTTCTGCAGCAGCAATATGTGCATAGTAACAGTGATTGTCAGTTGTCCCTCAACGAGGTCCAGTGAGTAATTCATTACTATAGCTGTAATGTGAGTACTGTACTTGCCACGGCTTTCAAATCTTGAACCACTCATTATAAGAAGATGATATACTGTCTTGATTGCTGGGAAAGCGACTCGTATTGCAATTATTTTGTGATATGATGAAGTAGGACTCTGAAAATCATGCGCTGCACACTTAGATTGGCAAGAACTGATGAATTTCAAATCAATGCATCAAGACACATTACAGCCAGACATAACACATAAAGTGGTGCATTTGAGTTGCTATTGATTGTATGTTTAAGACCTTTCAGGGGGATAACATCCAAGGGAAGTCATGACCGGTCTGTTTCTAGTTTTGGTTGTGGCACAAAAAAGGTAAACCAATTCTGAAAGCTATTAACCTCAGGAGTTTTGCGTTGACACGGCAGAACTTGATGTGTGATCACTTGAAATAGCTTTGAACTTTACATCTGTTTCCTATCTCATATCTATCTATCTATCTATCTATCTATCTCATATCTATCTACTAGTAATTATTAGGAAATTATAGTACCAGTGTTTCTGGAGGTGCAAGGTGCCATGCAGCTGTGCTACATGGTGCATCCATTATGATCCCCACACATCACACACAGCTCTACTACATCCATCCTGATTCCCACACATTGCACATACAGCTCTACTACATCCATCCTGATTTCCACACATTTAACACACAGCACATTACACACACAGCTCTACATCCATCTTGACTCCCACACATTACAGACATGGCACATTACACACACAGCTCTGCTGCATGCATCCCAATTCACACACATTACACTCACAGCTCTACTACATCCATCCTGATCACCACACATTACACACACAACACATTACACACACAGCTCTACTATACCCATCCTGATTCCTACACCTTAAACTCACAGCACATTACACATACAGAACATTACACTCACAGCTCTACTTCATTCATCTGGACCCAACACATCACAGACACAGCACATTACACTCACAGCTCTACTACATCCATCCTGATCACCGCACATTACACACACAACACATTACACACACAGCTCTACTATACCCATCCTGATTCCCACACATTAAACTCACAACACATTACACACACAGCTCTACTATACCCATCCTGATTCCCACACATTAAACTCACAGCACATTACACACACAGCTATACTACATCCATCCTAGCCACACACATTGCACACACAGCTATACTACATCCATCCTGGCCACACACATTGCACACACATCTCTACATTTATCCTGATTTCCACATATTATACACACAGAACAATACACACAGCTCTGCTACATGCATCCTGACCTCACACATTACACACACAGCACATTACTACATGCATCCTGATTCACACACATCACACACACAGCTGTGGTACATCCATGCTGATTTCCAGACACCCCTAGCTCAGCAGACTCCTGGATACAGTGATCAGCCCCTGGTCATGTGATCCCCGACTCCACCCACACAGGTGATCACATGATGGTGACATCATCACAGGCCCTGGTTGACTTATGCACTATGCAGTACTTTTTACTAAACTCCAGAATGGCTCCTCCCACAGCAGTGAGGTCACCACAGGTCCTTAAGCCCACTAGATCTCTGTGATAGCTGTGTTGTTTTTCTGTTGGTCAGGCTCTGTGTTTTATATATGTTGTAGGACCTGTGATGACGTCACCAGGGGCGGAGCATAAGAAGCACCCACACGCAAACACACATACTCATGGTCAAGTGGTTGTCAGTAGTTTGATCTATCTATCTCTTATCTATTTATCACATATTTATATATCACATATCTATCTATGTATCTATATCATATCTACCTATCTATCTATTTATCTATCTATCTGTCTATCTATGCACAATGTTTCTTTTTATTCAGTCACCAATAAATATCCTGCTGAAGTGTTAATATACAGAGTATCATATAACGTATCATAATATAAATTATGGATACAGAGATGACATGGAAGGGTATATATTTATAGTATACAATATACCTTACAATGATATCACACCACATAATATGTCTCACTGTATATCACCAAAAAATACCCTAGTGTTAATTTTGGGGGGTGCCAACCTGTCTCTATTTTATTTGGACCTTCAAAATGCAACATTTCTTTTAGCTTTTGCTTAACATTCTTTCATTTTTCATTTTGCTTGTTAATTTGTGGGACAAGTCTTTCAATGGAACATTAGAGGTGCAGTCAGTGGCAGACTTAGGGCGCCCACCCACTGGCGTTTGCGATTTTCGTGCGTGAAAAACGCAGCGTTTTCGCAGCGTTTTTTGCCGCGTTTTTGTGGCGTTTTCGTGGCTTTTCCATTAATTTCCATTGACTTTCATGGGTGCATTAGGAGAAAAATAAGGACACATATGCAACTGACAGTTCCTATGTTAAAAAACGCAACGCAACGCAAAAAAAAACGCCAGTGGACAGGAGTACATTCAATTCTAATTGCTCTTGAGAAAAAACGCAAAGAAAAAAAAATCGCCAGTGGGTGGGCGCCCTAAGGCTGCTTTGACATCTGCAGTGGCGGTTCCGTCTTCTTGCTCTGTTCAAGGAGCAGGAAAAGGGAATTCCCTGGTTGAAAGGGTCCATGTTATGATCTAACTAAACAGCACAGAATGGACCCCATTGATTGTAATGGGTCTGTTCGGTTTCTGCTCAGCTGCCCGGCATTTTACTAGAAGTAAAAGCGCTGCATGTGCTAGATCTTCGACAAACTGAGGTTTCAACGCAGATGTGAACCTGGCCTAAGTGCACCATTAGCCAGGGCTGTTCACAAAAGTTTTGCCTGACATATTTATAGCAACGAGATCACTATTTGTCAACCTTTGCACATGACGGAAATCCTACCGAAATTTAGAATGGCAGCGTAAACTTGTTCAGTGTTTCCAGTACAAGACATGTGGAGGAGACATCTAAAATCTACTTTACATGGTGTGGAAAACTACTGCAACAAATCCGCAGTGTTTTTGAAAAATGCTGTGGATTCTAAACCTGTATCATAGTTATATATACTGCGAATTTCTGCTGTGGATTTCAGTCCTTAAAATACAAGGGTTAAAGGGGTTGTCCCGCGCCGAAACGGTTTTGTTTTTTTTTCAATAGGCCCCCCGTTCGGCGCGAGACAAACCCGATGCAGGGGTAAAAAAACTAAACGGATAGTACTTACCCGAATCCCCGCGCTGCGGCGACTTCTTACTTACCTTGCTAAGATGGCCGCCGGGATCTTCACCCACGGTGGACCGCAGGTCTTCTCCCATGGTGCACCATGGGCTCTGTGCATTCCATTGCCGATTCCAGCCTCCTGATTGGCTGGAATCGGCACACGTGACGGGGCGGAGCTACGAGGAGCAGCTCTCCGGCACGAGCGGCCCCATTCAGAAGGGAGAAGACCGGACTGCGCAAGCGCGTCTAATCGGGAGATTAGATGCTGAAATTAGACGGCACCATGGAGACGAGGACGCTAGCAACGGAACAGGTAAGTGAATAACTTTTGTATGGCTCATATTTAATGCACGATGTATATTACAAAGTGCATTAATATGGCCATACAGAAGTGTATACCCCCACTTGCTTTCGCGGGACAACCCCTTTAAATTCTGCAGCATTTCCCCAATTAAAAATGAAGCCAAATCTGCACATTGAGATGTGTGGATTTGTCTGCTGTGAATCAAAGTGCTAACAACCACTTGTCCGTGAGTGTGTGTGAGTGTTTCTTATGCTCTGCCCCTGATCACATGATTGTGATGTCATTGTAGGTCCTAAGACATAAAACATACAGAGCCAGACAGCAGCCATGTGCTCACAGGACCTGTGATGATGTTATTGTCATCTGATCAGTCACCTATGTGGGAGGAGTCCAGGTTCACATGATGATGACATCATCACAGATCCTAAACCAGCACAGGCAGACAAAATGTTGTAGTACAGCTGTGTGTGTGACACATGCATCTAGCAGAGTTGTGTGTGTGTGACATGCGCATGTAATTTAGCAGAGCTGTGCATGTCTGACATGTGCATCTAATGTAGCATAGGTGTGTGTGAGACGCACACGTAGCTGAGCTGTGTGTGTCTGTGACATGCAGAAAAGTGGACAGTCGTCTTAACTCAAAAAAAGACCCCAGCACTCCAGGAGATAAACCAATTAGTAGAAATATAAGTGAAGGACTTACTTCACAAGGGCATCTCCGATGAGAACACCCCTAAATCCAAATGAGCAGTCAAATAACACAGATGGTTCCACCTTCTTGGAAGGAATCCAGCAAGGCAGCACTCTTATATAAAGTATTATTCTTATTTAATTATATAAGCAATGCAGGCTACAATGCCAAAGGACAATGTATACAGTAGTAAATGATAGGTAACACATTTCAGTGTTAAAACACCTTTTAAAAGCCTTTAAAAAAGATATTAGTGAGAAGTGCAGCAGAGCTGTGTCTGTGTGTGTTACGCACATGTAACAGAGCTGTGTGTGTGTGACAAGCACATGTAATGTAACAGAGCTGTGTCTGTGACGCACATGTAGCAGAGCTGTGTGTGACTGTGACCTGCATAAATCATCACTGTGTGTGTGATGTGCGCATGTACTTGAGCTGTGTATGTGTGATGTACGCAAGTAGCAGAGCTGGGCATGTGACGCACATATGTAGCAGAGCTGTGCGTATGACGTGCACATGTAGCAGAGCTGTGTGTGTCTGTGACATGCACATGTTGCAGAGCTGTGTGGTGCATTGCTCCACCAGAAACACTGGGACACTGGTGCTATAATTTCCAAATAATTACTAGTTTAAGGATATTTGCTGTAAGATTTCCACTGCAAAAGGTGACCCGAGTCATGGTTTGCCATGCTTGCAGCAAAATTGCAGCAGAACATCACTTTTTTGTGAAATTGCAGCAAATACCTGATATTTTGCTTCAATTTCATGGTGATCGAAAAAATAAACTGTAATTTGACCACACCGTATGAATAGACCAATATAGTTATCTGAACATTTTATGTAGTCATACCATTCATTTTCAATAAAAGAATATACAAGCCTTAGGCCGGTGGCACGCGAACATATTTGTATTGTGGAATCTGTGGTCGACGCCCACAATGCAGATCAACAGTAAATACCGTTTGGAAAATGTTATGCAAAATCGCTTTTTCCTACACACTCACAGAAACAAATTGCAAGTAGAGGAAATATCACAGCTATTTTTGTGTGGAATCCACACAGACAGCTTCCCTTGAAGTCCGACCCGCGGCTCATCTACGATTGACATTGTGAATAAGTCGCAGGTTCCCGCGTTATCGCCTAGCGACAGCACAGGAAAAAGAATGATTTTTAAAAAAAAAAGTATATTGTGTATGTCCGACGACGAGCCACCACAACCATTTGCAATACATATTTCAACAGGTACGCGCGGACGCCGGTCAGGCATAGGGCAGATTCCGCTGCAGGCTCCCACATGCGGAATCCGATCTGTTTGTGTGCCGTTAGCCTTAAAATCTCTTTTGGCTTACATCCATACACAATCCAAAGCAACTAATGCATTTTTAGTAAGAAGTGTGGAGGCCACTCTCACATGCTGGTTTTTTTAACGCTTCGCTAACTGCGTTTTCAGCTGCGATGACATGCATTTTTGACAGCATTTGACTGTGTTTTTAGCAAAATTATAAATGCAGCCAAGCAAGCTGATAATGCCAAACTGAAACACAGCAGTCAAAAATGTGATAACCACATTCTACCGCGTTTTCAACAGCGCTGAAAACGCACCCCATTCGTTTCAATGGGAAAAGCATTGTGTTTTAAAATGCAGAAATGCATGAAAATAGTACAGAAAAATTACTTAAAAATGCTGTGTTTTAGCACGTCTGAGAAGCCCCATTGAAATCAATGATAGCGTTTGACAGCGTTTAGCGCTGCGCTGAAAACCCAGCATTAAATGCTGCAAAAAACGCATGTGAATAGAATTGTTCTGAAACGCGCAGCAAAATTTGTTGCTATGGAAATCTGCACCAAAATCTATGTATTAATGCAGATTTTGATGGACAATTGCTGGCAAAATTAAGTCATTTTCAATTCCGACTCAAAATCTGCACATGGCGGATTTTGGTGTGGAATTTTCTGCACGACGGAAAACTCTACTGTGCGTTGCAGAACGATTCTGTCCATGCGAAAGGTCCATAAAGGGGTATTATTTTACAGTCAATCATGGCTGAGAATACCTGTCTCCTCTCTGAGGCCACTGGTGGCTGGGATTAGAAGTGAATGGGATGTACGCATACAGGGTAGCACAGTGAGTTACATTGTTTCTATAACTCCTGAGACACTAAGGGCTCCCACCCACTGGCGTTTTTTTCTCCACTGTGCTGCGAGAGTAAGTGAAAAGTCTCACAGAGCAGTGCGAGAAAATCGCTGGGATATCGCTGCGACATCGCCAGTCTTTTCAATGGGGCCAGCGGCAGCAGCGCTAGCCCCATTAAAAAGATATGGAGAATGCCACGGACTTCTGCCACAGCTGTGACAGCTGTGGCTGGAGTTTCCTTCATCCCTGCGGGGACCGCGGGGATGAAGGAATCCTCTGTCACAGCTGTGACAGAAGTCCGCGGCATGCTATCCCATTGCTTTCAATGGGATCGGCACTGCTGCCAATCCCATTGAAAGCAGTGGTTTCTGACAAGCCGCAGAATGATTATTGGAGAAGGGCTTGAAATATAAGCCCTTCGCCGATAATCATCAAAAAGTGGTTAACAAAATAATTAAAAAATTACTTACCTCTCCGGCGCTCAGACGCGTCCTCCGTCTTAAATCCCCTTAAATCCCCATCTGCTGAAAGTGCTGGACAGCAGTGTCGGGGAGCCAGCCGGAGAACGCATCTGAGAGCCGGAGAGGTGAGTAATTTTTTATTATTTTTTTAACCACTTTTTGATGATTATCGGCGAAGGGCTTATATTTCAAGCCCTTCTCTGATAATCATTCTGTGGGGCTTGTCAGAAACCACTGCTTTCAATGGAATCGGCAGCACTGCCAATCCCATTGAAAGCAATGGGATAGCATGCCGCGGACTTCTGCCACAGCTGTGACAGCTGTCACAGCTGTGTCAGAAGTCTGCGGCATTCTCCATATCTTTTCAATGGGGCTAGCGCTGCTGCCGCTGGCCCCATTGAAAGGACTGGCGATGTCACAGCGATCTCCCTGCGTTTTTCTCGCACTGCTCTGTGAGACTTTTCACTTTCTCTCACAGCGCAGTGGAGAAAAAAACGCCAGTGGGTGGGAGCCCTAACTGTGTTACATTGTGTACACAACTCCCATTCACTTCTATGGTGTGAATCGGACAGCACCTTGAAAAAGGTGTACTATACGCTGAAACACTTTGCATATATTATACTTGTTCTGTAGTGTATTTTATAGCATGTTTATGCAATATTAAAACAGCTTAATAACAATTTTTGGATCATTAGCAACTTGTTTGATCCCCAGCATTGCATTATCATTCACCATAAGAGCACAACAGTTTTTTTTTGTATGTTTAGTAATCCCCATCCACTTCTATGGGAGTTAGGGCTCCTTCAGACGAACGTTAGTGCAGAAACCCTCGTGATAGTGCAATATTTTGGGCTGTGAAGGCTGTGGTATCCTGCACATACCTGTACTTTTCACTGTACTTTCTGCTCTGTTGGGGACCATTCACATCAATGCGTGACACACCAGTGCTGCAATTTAAAAGGCTGTGCAGCCTAATTAGTCTGAGGTATTGGCTAATATTTTGGCCAAAATATACAAGCTCACAAGCCTGCGATGAGTATCCTCATTTCCTTGTGAGACTACACTAAAATCAATCAAAAGGAAATTATAAACAGAAAAAAAAATCACAGAAAGCCGCCATATACTTACTGATATACTGATACAAGAGGGCAGGAAAAGATACCTCATCCCAAACATGCAGACGGCCAAACTGCTGAACAGAGGAGCAGATAGCACAGGTGAAGGTACTGATGAACAACCACTCACACAGCTTCCTTAAATTGAGGGGGGTGACTGCTTAGTACTATTCTTGCACATAAAGGGTGTCAGACCACATGGTACGTGTACTGCATCATGCAGGCTTACAGCCTATTAATAACGCCATATTTCAATCAAGCAGGCTGCCCTGCACCTCATAGGTGAACCAGACTGGCACTGGCAACCTGGGACTTCCAAAAAAATCCACCCATCAGCAAGCATCAGATACAGAAGAGCTTTTGTATATGTGGCTATAGCTAGTAGTTTAGCTGAAGTGATTAGAGTTAAGCTTGGAATGACCTGCAGTAGCAGACAAAGCCACATGTGCCATGCGTTAAAGGCATGTTGTGTCAATTATAACAGTGAAGGGGCTCTAGCATTAGTGTAGTCTGTTGATTAGATAAGGTCCCTATGCACACTTATCACACATTGATGGCCCATGCTAAAGAATGTAAACTCAGTAAAATTTGTATTACTTGACTTAGAAGAAAAAAATGTTTATTTTTTTGTTCGATTACCGTACGTCACTTTACAGGTTTGCTAAAGATGATTGATATCAACATATTAAAGAAGGTCACTCACACATCTTCATTATATTGAGCGGGTGGCTGTTTAGTACTATTCTTGCATAAAAAGAGCATAAACAGGATACCA
This sequence comes from Eleutherodactylus coqui, assembly GCF_035609145.1. Classification (NCBI taxonomy): domain Eukaryota; kingdom Metazoa; phylum Chordata; class Amphibia; order Anura; family Eleutherodactylidae; genus Eleutherodactylus; species Eleutherodactylus coqui. The sequence goes on along the minus strand of NC_089838.1, from coordinate 65,978,630 downwards.
GGCCATATAATACGTGTAGTGCACCATGCAGGCTTACAGCCTATTAATGACACCATATTTCAGTTCAGCAGGCTGCCCTGCACTTCATAGGTGAACCATGCTGGCACTGGCACCTAGGCTCCCCTAGCATTCAAAACTGCACTGCATGTTACTGATAAATACTGATAAATACAAGGTATTGGTTATTATTATGGCCAAAATACACAAGCTCACAACCCACGTCAAGGGTCCTCATTTACTTTTGAATTCCTATACTAATATTAATCAAAATCACAGAAAAGGAAAATATAAACCAAGAGAAAAATCACAGATATTTTACATGCACTGGAATTAATATGCAGTCCCCAGTGTTTTCGATTTCCTTGCAACATTGCACAGTTGATAGACTCCAAAGCATGTGCGCACCAGAATAGAGCATTCAAAATGCGCATGCAAAAGCGAGAGTGAGAATTATCCCATTGAAAACAATGGGCTCTATTCTCTGCACAATGCATGCTCAAACACGCCTTGTGTGAGTTAGCCCTTCAAGAGACTATATATAACAACCAGATCGTCTATTTCCATTATCTTGGCCACTTCAGACCTATTCAAGGTCAGGGTTGAAGTGAGTTCTGGAGATAAGTGTGGGTCCCAGAGGACAGTCCAGCATCTACCACACATTTATACTGTGGAAATGGAAATACCCCTTTCATGAGTAATAGTAACACCAGGAGATGGCAGTGCAATGGACCATTAGAGCCACCAGTTAAAAGTAGCTAACTGCTCCTGTGTTTTCTATATATTGCAGGTGGAGGGAGTCTGTGGTGAGGGACCAGGGGAAACTAGATAGAACACAACACGCACAGAACCTCTAAATGTAGCAGAGTCAGGAAGTGGAGGCACAATCTGTAGAGTCTTTGATATGTGAGTTAGGATTTTGTGAGGCATGGTGACTGCTGAGCACCAAGAATACATATAATCAGCACTGCTGCTCATCGGCTGCCTGTGCTGGTGATGTCTATTTTTGCTGCATAGTGCCACATGGGCTTTTCCTAACTCACCCATCAAGCACTTTGCACACATTGTATTCCATTCTTCACCCCCTTTGCTTTTTGACCACTAAGTGATCAATAAGTGGTCTCCGTTCTGAGGGTTTTTATCTTTTCCAGCAAGTCTGAGATGTACACTGTGCTGCTCTGTGTCAGTCCTATCCCTGCACTTGGATGACGCTCTTCATTTGGCAAGGCAACACCATTATCTGTGTGAGGAGATTAGCGAGGTCTAGATCCCTTCCCTCAGAGCCTAGTTTTCTAATCCTTCTGCCGCAGTGCCACTGCAAGGAAGCAAGGCATATCGCAGCTGTGGAGGTTTGACATTTATCTGTACTATACTGTAACTAGTACACTGGCCAAGGATTCCTTATGTTCTCTTTTAAGATGACCAGAGGTTTAGGAGGCCAGGTGTCCCTCAGGGGCGGAGGGTCCCAGGTAGCTGCCCAAAATGTCCATAATATAATCCACTACTGGGTACAGTATATATAATTTATTGATTAACTGTTATTCATTTTTAAAGGAAAAAGAAACAGTAATTACATCACAGTTTTATTCTTTTTCTACACATTGATAACCTTAATTAGCATAAATAACTTGTAAGGGTGGCTTCACACGAGCGTGTTTTTGCGCGTAAATAAGTGTGCACCCATGTACGTGCCAAAGACGCATGAATGCAGGTCCTTGCACTATTTTCAATGAAGCCGCGGCTGCTGCCGGCAGCTCCATTGAAAACAATGGACTACCGGCACCCCTGCATTCTTTTACATATAAGCCCTTCCCTGAAAAAGAAACATTTTAGTGTAAAAAAAAATATATATGTATATATATATATATATATATATATATATATATACTTACCTCTCCACCGCTGCCGTGACCCCGCGGGGATGAATAACACATCTGCGAACGCGCATATGTTTCCTTCACCCCCCCCTAGTTAAAAGAATTCCCTGCTGCTACATCTGCCACATTTGTGGCAGATGCAACAGAGGTATTCTTCGATTCTCTACCACAGCTGTCAGACCTGTCTGCTGCGGTAGAGGATTCTGCTGCTAATTGATTTCAGGGAAGGGCTTTAAATATAAGCCCTTCCCTGAAAATCAAGTAAAAGTACTATAAAAACAAACAAAAAAAAACATATCGTCATTTATTTGGCGAGAGCTGCCTGTGATTGGCTTAGCACATCAGGTAATCACAAACAGCTCTTTCAGTAGGCGGGGATTTTTAATCCCCGCCTGCTGAAACATCAGCACTAGAGAGGCGGGGAGGAGAAGATGCAGCTGAGCCCGGCAGCCGAAGGGAGGTAAGTATGTTTTTTTTTTTTGTTTTTACAGTACTTTCACGGCTGCGGCAGAGAGGTAAGTATTTTTTTATTATTTTTTTTTCACACTAAAATCTTTCTTTTTCAGGGAAGGGCTTATATGTAAAGCCCTTCCCTGATAAAGAATGCAGAGATGCCGGCAGAGCATTGTTTTCAATGGAGCCGCCCGCAGCAGCCGCGGCTCCATTGTAAACAATGCGTGCATTCCCAATGGTGCACGCATGTCCTATCTTTGCAGGCACGCACCTGCAAAGTACGGGCATGCGCACACACCATAGGGAATGCAATGTTGCAAATACAAGCGTGTTTTTGTGTGTGCGTACGCACTAAAACACGCTCGTGTGAAGCCACCCTAAGTCTGCATTCACACTGTGCTTCATTGTGTGCCTAGGCTTTTCGATCCAAGGTTTTGTCTGAATCACCGGAAACGACATTCAGACAGAACCCTGTTCAGAACCATAAGCTTTTATTAATCTAAAGGCGACCATTTTATTTTCCGGTTGAGCAGGTCTCCGTTCCTATTTGACTATGCTATTCTGTCCTTGAGAAAAGGTGGAGATGAATGGAAACCAGGTCAAATGGAGACCAAAGCATGCAGCTTTTGACTAACAAAGGTCTAAGGCTGGCTTCACACAGGCATAATACACAGAAAATAGAACCCAATGATTTCAGTGGGTTCATTTATAGTTAAGTATTTGGTGCACGCAGTTCGGTTGCACAAAAAAATATAGAACACCAAAAGTTCTTATATAATGACTTCTTCAGAAGAGTGTAAGTGTAGAAACACTCACAATAGCGTGACTTTTAGCGCTGTGAAAGTTACACACGCTGCGATTTGAAAGGCTGTGCAGCCTAATTAGTCTCCGGTGTTATGAATTTCTGCACAAAATTGCACAGTTCATTGCACAATTATGCAGGGAAACAGGTGCGCATTTGCCCACCCCTATAGACTCTTATGGTGCCTTTGGTGCACAAATGCCAGTCTCAGACTTTGCATTGAGATGTCAGGTGTAAACTATAGGTTTTGCTCTATATCATTACTGGGTGGCTTCACACAAACATATTTGCGTGAGTATTTGCGCACGCAATACACAGAGAATATAATCCATTGATATCAATGGGCTCATTCCAATTTCTTTTGCATACATGAGAAAATAGAACCTGCTCTATTTTGTGTGCATTTTTACACCAAAGGGCCCCGTAGAAGCCTATGGGGAGTGCGCAAATGCACACGCAATACGCAACGGGGTGCGCAAAATACGGCATAAAACTGTTGGAAAAGAATACATCTGGACCCCCTTAGGCTTAATAGCCTTTTAAATCAAGGTGGTGGGGTGTCCCGCACCCATGTAAAGATTCCCTACATACGTAAAAAAGTACAGAAAAGTGTGCTGATTAGTGCACAAATGCACCTTGTTCATGGCACAAATGCATTGCACTTAGACACAACGCGAAAACACATATGCCTGTGTGAAGCCGCCCTTAAAGTATGGCACAATGTGTTAAAAAATCAGATAGCAGTGCAAGGGAAGGTTAGCAAAGCAAGTTATTGTTATCCAAGGGAGAGGGCATACCTATCTGACCAAGGGACCCCCACCAATCCAAAGTGCAGCCCCAGCATATCCTGAAGTGTGGACAGGGAAGAATGCACATATATATTATGAGACCTGTCAGTTCAAGTGCTTTACTATCTCTGGAAGTTCCACTGAAGGGAATGGAGTGTAGGTGTGCATGCATGTCCTCTGCTGCCCACACTTCAAGAAGAACCAAGGCTGCATTCTCTGGATCGGTGGTGTGCCCCAGCAATCAGACCACCACCGAATGGGAATAGGCGATAACTTTTTTTGGTGGGACAACCTCATTAACTTGGATAATGCCCTGTGCAGTATCTTCAGCTGGTGCCCATATTGGAAAAAAAACACTTTCTAATAAATGTCATATAGTAGGAAAAAAACAGTGCCATGCAGTGGCCAAAAAGCAGTTCCTTACAGCTTACATAATGTAATCTAATGATAGTGCTATATTGTTGCGGCAGTTCTGGAATGTCTTCTTTTTTAAGAATCTGGTACAAGTCTTTTATTTGTTTTACAAGTCTTCTGGCTCTGGTTGAAGTGATATTAGGTGAGACTTGCTTGGTTTCACCTTTGGGTAATTTGGGAGAACTATTTAACCTGGCTTCAGTGCTGTTTAATTTCAGTCTTTCTCTGACTGTGGTGGACCTTACAGCTTGGTGCTGGATCTCCTGTTAGCCTGATTCTTCTCAAAGCAAAGTACTGCGGATATTATCATTTACATCTTGTTTTCTGTGGTTGTCTACTATCCCACGTAGAGTCTGCCAGTGGCCTAGGTACGTGGTCAGGTTCGTCCTTATCAAGCTGGGTTATCTGTGTATAGGCAGGTCCCTTCCACGGGTTAAGGGCCTTTAGGGACAGTGTGTTCCTTGTGTCTGTTTCCTTTATTATTTACCACTGTTTTGTGTGCACTTGTGGTCTATTTGGTCATAGCTTGTGAGTATTTCAGGGTTACAGATCCACTGCGTCCAGTTTGGAGGTGACATAAACAATTTCTAAATAAAACTGTCATGCAATTAAAATTGAGTTTGTGGTGGTTACAAGCCTTTGGCCATGTGTGGTGCCCCCTCCTGCAGAGGCAACTGATGTGCCCTGTCAGACTGCAGAGGTTGCACACCTCAAAGTCCAGTCTTTTGGGTTTAAAGCAACACCTATGCCATTTCTCTACCATACAGCAGCTTAGGTCAAATAAGCAGCTTAAAAATGTACATATACTGTAGCTTGTGGCAAGTTCTGCATCTAATGTGAATGGTCACCAAGTGTCGCAAACAATTGGGAGATTTTAGCAGTTCCCTGATACTCTATCATATTTTTCCAACTTTATGCTTGCCCCTCCTATTTTCCTGCTGTTGCTACCTGATGCCCCAATAAATCAAGTCCCAACTAGAGCTACTGTTCAAGAAAATCTTCCTTTGGTGGTGCATATCCTCCCAGCACCTATCACTAGACTTGCTAAGCTCTTGATGGCACTCCTCATTTCAGAGTCGCCTTTAATGCTATTACCCACTATGCCAGTAGAAGAATAAGTGGAAACGGCTAGCAGAGCATTAGGGCTTAAACACATGGGCGTATTTTAGTCCCATTATGCGGTCGTGAAAATCACTGCCACATAATAGGACAAAATGAGATCATTGATTTCAGTCTTTTCAGTCTTTTTTTCACTTCCGGAATTCTCACACATTAAGGGTGCATTCAGACGACCATATATCGGCTGCCGATATACGGCGTCTCTCTCTGCAGAAAGAAGAGGCTGGAAGAGCTGGGAGCAGTGCTCTCAACTTCCGCCCCCTCTCCACCCCCTGCACTATTTTCAATGAGGAGAGGCGGGACAGGGGTGGAGCTAATTTCCTGAACTTAGCCCTGCCCCTGTTCCGCCTCCTCTCATTACAAATAGTGCAGTGGGGTGGAGAGGAGGCAGAAAGGGGGCGGGAGCTCAGAGCACTGCTCCCGGCTCTTCCAGCTTCCTCCCCCTGCAGAGAGAGACGCTTATATCGGCTGGGTGTGAAAACCCAGCTGATATACAGTCATCTGAATGTTGCGTTTTTTCTGAAGAGCAATTAGTATAGAATGTGTTCTTGTCCATTGGGGTTTTTCTTTCCAGTCCGTTGCAATTTTTAACATAGGAACTGTCAGTTGCATATGTCTCCTTATTTTTCTCTTAATGCACCCATGATTGTCAATGGAAATTAACGAAAAAGCCGCGGAAAACGCGCGAAAAACATGCGGAAAACGCGTGGAAAACGCTGCGTTTTTCACGCACGAAAATCGGCAACGCCAGTGGGTAGGCGCCCTTATACTGCACTCGAAAAAAGATAGGTCCTGCTCTATCTTTCTCGCACATAGGAAACCTGCGTACAAGAAAGATAGGGCAAGGTCTATCTTCCCGCTTTTTTTTCAAACTCGTGTGCAATAGTGCGGAGTTTTAATACTCCAAAAAAAAACCATTGGTTCATGCGCTAATACATTCTGTAGCGATGAGCATATTAGCGCATGCGGACATTTATTTTTGCCCTTAAAGAGGATCTGTCGGCTCTCCTGACCTGTCTGTTTATTAAAAGGGTTGTCCCGCTGCAGCAAGTGGGGTTAAGCACTTCTGTATGGCCATATTAATGCACTTTGTAATATACATCGTGCATTAAATATGAGCCATACAGAAGTTATACACTTACCCCCTCCGGTGCTGGCGTCCCCGTCTCCATGGCGCTGACTGAAGCCTTCTTCTCCCTCGATTAGACGCGCTTGCGCTGTCTGTTCTTCTGTTCTCTTGAATGGGGCCGCTCCGGCGTGCTCGCGCCGGAGAGCTGGTCTGCGCATGCGCAGAAGACCTGTGCAGCATGAGCACGCCGGAGCGGCCCCATTCAAGAGAACAGAAGACCAGACAGCGCAAGCGCGTCTAATCGAGGGAGAAGAAGGCTTCAGTCGGCGCCATGGAGACGGGGACGCCAGCACTGGAGGGGGTAAGTGTATAACTTCTGTATGGCTCATATTTAATGCACGATGTATATTACAAAGTGCATTAATATGGCCATACAGAAGTTCTTAACCCCACTTGCTGCCGCCGGACAACCCCTTTAAGCACTTGCATTCCCCATGAAATAATTCTGGAACATCTTTTCTAATAACTTTGCATTGTGCTGTTCCTCTGTTATTCCTCCTGGAAATGTATTAATAAATTGACAACTGAGTGTCACCATTCCCCTTATCAAAGATGTGTTTCTTCACAGTCTGACACATTTAGCCTTGATTTGATATTGCCAGATTCCCCCTCCCCGTACACCCAATTTGTAACCCCCCCCCCCCCTAGTTAATTTATTATTTCTAAGAACAATCGGCATAACACAAAGTTCTAAGGAAATATTACATGGAATACAGTTGTTTACTAAAACAGGCATTTCACAAGAGCTGACAGGTCCTTTTTAATCCCATACTGCATAGTTACATAAATATTACAAAGTAATTTTCTTGGACACCCACACACTTTAAGTAGGATTGTAATTCCGTTTATCTAAAAAAAAAAAAAAGCAGGAGCAGTAAAATAGAAAGCAGTGAGGAGAAAGTTGGGCGAGAGTCAGCGAACAGCTCAGTAGTGGTGATTTAATACTGATAACTTCAGTAATTATACATTGGAGTCTGCCTCATCTTAATTTTTTACTTTTGTGCTTAAAAAGTATCCTAATAGACTATTATATAATAACTTGGTCTTTACTGCAAACCATCCGCCTTATACGTTTCAACTAATCGCTTTTCAGCATAGAACTTATGCTATGAATAGGGCCTAATATGGCCCAAAACACTTTGGGGTCTGTCATTGTAATAGGGACACCATTGTGTGCCAGTGTTCATATGCTGCAATTAAAGAAGATTTTAATTGATTTTTCAATGTGTTGGACTTTCATGGTTTATGCGCCGTTTATGCATTTGTCTTACATTAGTTCATGCTAATGTGTTTTTTTCTACCGTGGTTCAATTTTGTGTAAAACATTTTTCCAAAAATGAGCTAAAGTGAATTAAAAAGATTGTTTCATCCCATTTATTCCCTACAATTGTAACAGCATTGATATATATATATATATATATATATATATACACACACACACACACACACACATATATATATATATATATATGTGTGTGTGTGTGTGTGTGTGTGTGTGTGTATATATATATATATATATATATATATGATGCCATCTACTAGCTATGAATCAACCCTTAGAATTTTTATGTCATTTATTTGTTATTTATTGTACCAAATGGCATGTGCTGAGAATAATGCAAATAGTCATGCACTATGTCTCATATGGGACCTACAGTCAGTTACACTCACACTGAGTATACCTATAGGAATAGTGGTGCATGAATATGAATATGTCTCAACAGAATACTTTTGCAGTGTTTGCCTTATCAGAATACTTTTGCTGTGTTTAACCTCCTCTTGCACTATTTATCCACTAAGCAAGCACAGTAATCAAACGTTAGATCAAATGATTTGACCCTCACCACCCCCCCCCCCTCCCCCCTCCCCAAATAATAAGCTTTTCCTTGCAAATTGCATCACAAAAAATGCTGCAGATTGCCAAAGGATTTGATCCAGCGGAAGGGATTAAGGACGAGAGCAGTGCAAGTTAAATTGTGTTGCATATAAAAAATGGGCGGATTGGTCTATAGATGAGAGATTGGTACCACCTTCCTTTCTAAAATAAAATCTCTCTGGCATGAAGTCACAGCTTATTTCACATCCGGTTTACCCTGGGACTGTCTTGGAAATAAAAGAATAAAGGCAAAAAAAAAAAGCATTGTTGTAGCTGTGATCTCCAAACTGGGAAGGAATTTGGGGAGGGGGGGGGTTGCATCTCGAGGAGGGAGCAGCGATGCGCTGCTGATGCTGCTGGATGAGTGAGAGGCAGGGCCGAGCACAACTCCCAGCAGCAGCCTCTACCGCTCTCTCTCTGCCTTCCCTGGATCTCAAGTCACTTTCACCAGACTGGATTTTCCTCCTTTCTTTTCCCCACACTTCGCATCAGAGGTGTCATAGGTAAGGACTCTTCTCTTTCCTAAATAGTCATCACTTAGGATCCCTATAGGGATGAGGAGGAGATTTTTTTTTCTTTCTTGCTACACTGTAACCATTTTCCTCTCTCATCTGCAGCGATCGATGAACAGTTTTGGAGATGACTTCTATATTATTTGGTATTAGAGCTTGACTACACAAGTCAGTGGGGTAGAGAGGGTGGAGAACAATATATTTGGCTGGGAACTTGATGGGGATTTTTTTTGTAATCTACAAGTCCATGCCACCAAACAGAAGGAGTGTATTTTCTTCTCCTTAGTGGAGGGTTTAAGGTAAGCGTTGCTTATGGTTGATGCTGTGGCATTTATTTCTAAGAAATCCTCGGATTCTAGGAAGGCAGGGATAGTAGTACTGAAGCTTTGTGTTCTGCACAGTGCATGCTACATTGAAGTAGTGTATGCAGTGTGGTTTCATGCATAGCATTCATCTACATCTTACATGAATAAACCTCATGCACGTTTCTCTCCAGCTCCAGCTCCAGCATGTGCTGTCACAGTCACAATGGAGGCTTCTTTTATTCATAAGCAGTTTGCTATTCACATCTGTTTTAACACAGTGTTTACATGAGAGCAATGCATCTAAATGTATTGCCATTGATTTTCAGCACTCAACTATGAGGCTTCTTTTCTTTTTACTGTAAGCCATATATCCAGTATCACCTTTAAAATAAAGCTTCACAGAGGTGTGAATAGGACTTAGTTATTACTGGTGGAACCTGGGAATGGCTGTCTATCCAATACAACTTTCACCTCGATAACTGTGAATTGCATTGTCTGAAATAGCTATCCAGTCACTACATGGAAACTTTAACCTGCTTGAGTTGGTGCTGTGAATGTATGTTATTTTCGTGTACGAAGATCCAACACTCAGACCCCCCACCACCCCCTCCTCCCCCAGAAGAGTTCGAGAAGGCTAAGGGGTTATTAGTGGCACAGATTGTACCTGCTTATTCTAGGGATGTATTATATTATATGTTGTCATGGTTAATGGGGTCATGTGTAAAAGAAGGAAACTTACATGGAACAGATGGGGTGTTAAAATAATGAGATTAAAGAGCATCATTGGAGATCTAGTGAGTTTGTCATGAGAGAACTGCTGTGCATATACCTTCAACTAAAGAGTAGAATTGTATTCCTAAAACCGCAATGAGGGGAAGTTCTATCCTCATGTATTTCAAGAACATTCATAGCTGACTCACTTCATCAACATTTCTGTTTGGGGATCAGGTAGATAAGAAAAGCTCACATATATGAATGAAGAACACGCTGAGAGCTGTATTTGGAACTGCAGTGACAGTAGGGTCTACTACATATATATATATATATATATATATATATATATATATATATATATGTGTGTGTGTGTATATATATATATATATATATATATATATATATATATATATATATATATTTATTTATATATATATATATATATATATATATATATATATATATATATATATATATATATATATGTGTGTGTGTGTTCTCCGGGTCTATTTTTTATGTAATGACATAATGAATTCTGAAATTATTAAAGTAGAGATAGAACTTTATTATTATTCTTCTATTAACTGTAATTATGTTAATTTTCAGCCCCAGTCATTCATTATGAGAAGAAGATACGTCGTCATTGATTGTCTTTGGGCCTGGACAGTTCTTTTTAATACAATGACAGGAATAAGGTAAGTAACTTCTGCCATCGCGACTTGCTGGCCACAGAAGCCATATTGTTACTGCTACTATTATTTAAACTGGACTTGTTCCTCAAGCCCAATGCATAAGCCCTTTAGGTGATGTACCCAGTCCTATACCTCTACATATTACTATTCTTCACCATTTTGGCACATCCTACACTTACACATATCTATACGTTGTATATTATCCAAGATATATATATAATGCATCACAATACATATCAAAGGCCAACAAACATTAATAATAGAAACAGTATTTCATCTTTCACAGGTAGTTGTCATTTGCATATGGCAGAAATGCAGCATCAGCAAATTTTGCAACTGGACAGGTCACTGCATTCACTATGGTTATATCATTTTAGGTGTTGTATGCACATACGGTATTAATGATATAGTCTTACTATGAATTTTCTTTGAACTTTTTTATTACACTTATTCAGCTTATTTGCCTTCATAATGCTGGATACTAGGAGTCATAAGGGGCCTGGATACTGTATAACAAGTGGTAAGCAAGGTGTCAGGAGAAGAAAGCTAGGGGATGAGTTTGGATTTAATTTGTTCATTGCTTGGGGCAAGTACTAGCGAACATTGTCACTGCTACAGGCCTACAGCATATTTTATTTAACACGTTTGTCTTTTGAGACAGCAAGGAAGGGTCAATGGGAAGTATACATGTTCATAAATTTAGGAAAAGGCAACACTGAACATAAAGGATTTATTTTTCTAGTTCTAATACCCATTAGGGACCTTTCACACCATTAGAATGCAGGACGCACCACAAGTCACAGTCAATTCCGCACCAAAATCCACAGGCAGCCTGCGAATTTGGATGCAGAATTGAAAATGACTTAAAACCTGCCTGTAATTCTCAATTAAAATCTGCAGTTAGACCTGCAGATTTTGTCGTGGAATTCCACAGCTGCAGATTTGGGTGCGTCCTGAATCCTAATTCCGGCCGTGTGAAAGGTCCCTTTCCCTCATCCCTTGTTCTTTATTGTAAATTGCACCCATAGTTCTTTTTAAAGTTGGAAAGTTAGTTGTGGATCTTTTTTACATAGTTTATTATGTATTTATAACTTGTATCATTCTTGTTTGTTTGTTTTTTTTTATAATGCTGGTGACTTCATTTTATATTGTGGAAAATATAGTATATTTTTATACTCTATCTATCTATCTATCTATCTATCTATCTATCTATCTATCTCATAAGGCTGATGTTCTTAGAACAATGTTTTGTACAGTTAGTGAAACACTTGTGCTTGAGAGTCCTACAGAAAGTAAAACACGTGCCACTATGATAATGACCTGTAGATGGAGTCAGTGCACAGTGTTTTAGTATATGGTAAGGGTGAGGTATACAGTTCTACTGATTTTCATTAAACAGTGAATAGCATTCAAAATACATATGAAGTTGAAATATACATAGTGACAGTGGTAACATTATCAAATTTGCATTACTATAATACAATCAAAGAGAATGATTGCAATTTCCATTGTGCCGACATTGCCGTATGATAGTATACAGAGATCCTGAGTAGCAATCCATACACTAACTATATGGATACTTGTCATTTGTTGTCCTCATTAGTACTATTTATTAATTGTCATTGGTCTAAAATATAGAAACAATGTATTCCGATGTGAAGCAGCCGGATCTCATCATTGTCTTAACAATTCATGAAACGAGAATATTAACTGTATTACAATTCAGTTTGTCTCCAGATAAATTCCTAGCTGTTAGATGAGGGAATACAGCTTACATTCTGAAGCTAAGAACCCTATTAAGGTTATAATTATTGCTTATCACAAATTTTCAGCTCATGTTGTTTCTCATCCATCATTTTCTATCTTTGAGAGGTTTCCCTGCCCATGCTGGTTGCATCGCCTATTCATTCAGATCACAGCCACTAAGGTGTTCTTGCAGCTGACATTCACCTTAATCTTGATGCCCTTCTGGTCTCCTTGAGAATTGTGTCACATCAGTTTTTAAGCAGACAATAAGTGTTTATAAAGTGCTACTTCTAGAGAATAAATGTAATCCACAAAGCTGGAATATCAAAAAACTGCATTATCTAGTAAGCTGTTAACAAGCATCTTGTGGCATATAGTGTGTAGTAAAACATTGCGATACAATGTAACATGATGAGAACAGACATTTACTGCAGTGGATAATTCTATTTACTTGATGGTTATGGTGAAGTGTTTGCATGTACAATACAAGTATTTTAGACTTTATGCCATACTTTGCACATTCATATTTTGCTATGAATGATGTTAGATGTAGGAGTTATAATTGATAATAGTAAGAGTATACATATATAAAAGAAAGTGCATGCATTGGATGAAAGCTGTGACTGTGCGGTGAAAGGCAACGTAAAAATCGGAAAGGGGGAGGAGTTTGTCTGTATGTAAAATCCTTTCAAAGTCTACCTTGCTGAAAGATATATGTGAGAGAAGTAAGCATGTTGAGTCTCTATGGGTAGAGCTAGATGGAGGGAGAAACAATAATAAAATCCTCTATAGACCACCAAATATAACAGAAGCTACTGAAAATCACATTGAGGTAATTATTATGCTGTATTTTAAAAATCCAAACATAAACTGGGAAGGTAAACCTGCAGATCGCATAAAGGTAACAAGTCTCTATCAATAACTAAAGATAATTACCTTACCCAACTTGTTCAGGACCCAACTAGAGGGATGGCCATTTTGGACCTAATATTAACCAACAGACCTGACAGAATAACAAGGGTGCAAGTTGGGGGACACATGGGAAATAGTGACCATAATATAATACATTTCCACTAGTCTTTTTAAAAGGGAGTATTATTGGGAAGCTAAGGAAATACTAAACTTTAGGAAGGCAAAGTTCAGTCAGCTCAGAGATGCCCTTAACATTATAGACAATGTCCTCAAAAATAAAAGTTCAGATAATAAATGGGAAATGTTTAAAAACATCTTAAATATTTACTTTGAGCAGTTCATACCTTACAGGAATGAAAAGGTTAGGAATCGGAGAAAACCAATGTAGCTCAATAGATTTGTAAAGGGGCAATAAAAAGCAAAAAGAAAGCCTTTAAACTACTAAAACAAGAAGGCAGCTAAGATGCACTAAAAACCTACAAGAAAAAAATAATAAATTATGTAAAAAGCACATAAAAGCAGCAAAGATGGAGACAGAGAGTGCTTTTGCCAAGCAGAGGGAAACTAGCCCTAACCTTTTCTTCAAATATATGAATAGTAAAAAGATTAATACTAGAGATGAGCGAGCACCAAAATGCTCGAGTGCTCGTTACTCGAGTCAAACTTTCAGTGATGCTCGAGGGTTCATTTCGAGTAATGAACCCCATTGAAGTCAATGGGCGACCCGAGCATTTTTGTATGGGACCTATGCTCCGCTAAGGTTTTCATGTGTGAAAATCTGGGAAATTCAAGAAAGTGATGGGAACGACACAGAAACGGATAGGGCAGGCGAGGGGCTACATGTTGGGCTGCATCTCAAGTTCCCAGGTCCCACTATTAAGCCACAATAGCGGCAAGAGTGCCCCCCACAACAATTTTTACTTCTGAAAAACCCTCATTAGCAAGGCATACTTTAGCTAAGCACCACACTACCTCCAACAAAGCACAATCACTGCCTGCATGACACTCCGCTGCCACTTCTCCTTGGTAACATGCTGCCTAACCGCCCATTTCAGTAACAGTAGCAGTCAAGACAGGCCCCAGTAACAATTCCAAAGCAGCAGTATAGGGGGAGCACAGTATTAGTTCCATTTCAGTAGTAGTAGCAGTCTGGACAGGCCCCAGTAACTTATCACTAGCAGCAGTATAGGGGGAGCACAGTATTAGTTCCATTTCAGTAGTAGTAGCAGTCTGGACAGGCCCCAGTAACTTATCACTAGCAGCAGTATAGGGGGAGCACAGTATTAGTTCCATTTCAGTAGTAGTAGCAGTCTAGACAGGCCCCAGTAACATATCACTAGCAGCAGTATAGGGGGAGCACAGTATTAGTTCCATTTCAGTAGTAGTAGCAGTCAAGACAGGCCCCAGTAACATATCACTAGCAGCAGTATAGGGGGAGCACAGAATTAGTTCCATTTCAGTAATAGTAGCAGCCAAACAGGCCCCAGTAACAATTCCAAAGCAGCAGTATAGGGGGAGCACAGTATTAGTTCCATTTCAGTAAAAGCAGCAGTCTAGGGTATTAATGAGCGACTACTACCCCCAGCAGACACGCAGTAAACTGAACACGGTCACAGGCAGCCCAAAGATTTTTTTTTCCAATTTTTTTGAAAAAGCCCACTGCCTATATAGCCAGTATATCTCTTTCCCTGTACCACTGTCCCTGCCTCACTAGTACTGCCCCTATACTCAGTAAAATGACTGCAGACTGAGGACGCTATGGTCTGCATGCCCGATATACAAAAAAAAAAAATTTGCAAAACTGCTAAAAGCAGCCTCAACAGTACTGCACATGGTCAGATGTGACCCTAAGAAGGACCGTTGGGGTTCTTGAAGACGAAGATAGCCTATCACTCTCCCTATAGCAGCTACAGCAATACGGCACTTTCCCTAATGTCTCTCAGCGTGCATCAGTGGCGAGCCACGGCCGGCCCCAGTTTATATACTCGGGTGTCACCTGATCTCCCCAGCCACTCACTGCAGGGGGGGGGGGATAGGGCTGGAACTTCACAGGAGGAAGTTGTAATGCCTTCCCTGTGTTTCTATTGGCCAGAAAGCGGCGCAAAATTTTCTGGGAAGAAAATGGAAGTGACTCGAACACCGCGTGGTGCTCGTTTCGAGTAACGAGCATCTCGAGTACCCTAATACTCGAACGAGCATCAAGCTCGGACGACTACGCTCGCTCATCTCTAATTAATACTGAAAGTAGGAAACATTGTAGAGGGTGATGAAGAGAACACTATTCTATTAAGTGTTTTTTTTCTTGAGTGTATTCACAGATGAAAATTAAATATCAGATGAGATGCCGAGTGATAAAGTAAACTCTCTGCTAAATCTCACCAGTTTAGCCCAGGAAGAAGTACAGAGACGTCTTAAAAAGATTAAAAAAGACAAATCGCTGGGTCCCAATGTCATACATCCCCAAGTACTAAGGGAATTAAGTAATGTGATAGACAGACAGTCACTTCTGATATTTAAGGACTCTATAGTGATGGAGTCTGTTCCACTGGATTGTTGCATAGCTAATGTGGTGCTGATATTCAAAAAGGGGTTGAAAAGTGAACCTGGAAACCTCAGACTAATATGTCTTACTTCTATTGTGGATGAAATGTTTAAAGAGTTTCTAAGAGATGCTATCCTGGAGTTCCTCAAGGAAAATAGCTGTATAACTACATATTAGCATGGTTTTATTAGGAGTCACTCCTGTCAAACCAATCTGATCAGCTTCTATGGGGAAGTAAGTTCTAGACTAGAGCAGGGAGAGTCATCGGATCTTGAATATCTGGACTTTTCCAAAGGGTTGCATACTGTGATGCATAAAAGCTTGGTTTATAAAATGAGAATGCTTGGTCTGGCTGAGTATTTGTGTAAGTTGGTAAGTAACTGGCTCTATAATAGAAGGCAGAGGCTGGTTATTAATAGTACATTCTTTGATTCTGTCACTTTTACTTGTGGGGTACCACAGGGGTCAGTATTAGACCCTATTCTTTTTAATATTTTTCTAAATTACCTGGTAGAGGGATTGCATAATAAAATATTAATGTTTAGAGATGATACAAAACTATGTAAAGTAATTAACACCAGAGAGGACAGAAAGTACTTGCAAATTAGTCTGGAGAAGTTGGGGAATTGAACAGAAAAGTGGTAAATCAGGTTTAACACTGAAAAAATTTAAGGTTATGCACATGGGCAGGGGAAATACACGTCACCATTATACATTAAGTGGGAAACTATTGGGCAAAACTGAAATGGTACAGGACTTGGGGATTTTAATTAACAGCAAGCTTAACTGGAGTAATTAGTGTCAGACAGCGGCTTCCAAAGCAAATAGGATCATGGGATGCGACAAAAGAGGTCTAGGGGCACATGATGAGAACATTGTTTTTCCTCTCTACAACTCACTGGTCAGACCACGCATGGAATATTGTGTACAGTATTGGGAACCAGTACTGCAGAAGGACATATCAGAGCTTTAGCAGATTCAAAGGCAGACAACTAAAGTAATAAATGGAATGGGCAGACTACAATATTCATGGAGGTTATCAAAATTGCGGTTATTTTGTTTACAAAAAAGGTGGCTGAGAGGCGACCTAATAATTAAGTATAAGTATACCAGGGGACAATACAGAGATCTCTCCCATCATCTATTTATACCCAGGACTGTGACTGTAACCAGTGGACATCCTTGTTACTGTAAAATCAGTGAAACTATGGAACTCTCTGCCTGAGGACATGGTGATGGCAAATTCGATAAAAGAATTTGAGAATCGTCTGGATATCTTTATTGAATATTACATGTTATAGTCGCTAGTTACTTCAGAAGGGTTGTTCATCTGGGGATTATTCTAATTGCCAGATTAGAGGCCCGTTTAGACACAAGAATTATCGCTCACAATTCGCTTAATAGCCATCTTTTGAGCGATAACCGTTGCGTCTAAACGCACGGCTATCATGCACTTTTCGTGCACTATTCGTTCATCATCAGTGATTTCTAGCAAGCTAGAAATTAGCAATGAGCCTTATCAGTGCCGCACAATGATTTTCTCAGCAGGCGATGCTAATAGTATTCTTTCAGCTGGTATCCCGCTGGCAGTTCGCAGCGGGACACCAGCTGAAAGCTCCTAGAACAATGCAGCTGTTTGCGTATACAAAACAGCTGATTTGTTCTCAGAGCTATCACAGAGGTATCCCGCTACTTCTGCATTAACTCTTAAGTAGCTAATTAGCCACTTAGTGTTATGCAAAGATGATTGCTCAAAACTGTCACTCAAACTGTCGTTTGAGCGATTATCTATCAGTGTAAATGGGCCTTTAGACTTGCGAAGGAATTTTTTTTCCCCTTACACGAGGAAAATTGGTTTCTACCTCACTGGGGATTTTTGCCTTCCTCTGGGTCAACATTGGGGGAGGTGGGAGGGATAGGCTGAACTAAATGGATTTATGTCTTTTTTCAGCCTAACATATTATGTCACTATGTTACACCAGTTATCCAATGCTAACTTGTTGGATAAAGAACACTTCCAATTCACTTGCCATAAACAAATACCTTTTCCCTATGGAAGCTATTGTTTCATGGTCTGTGGCAAATATTTATTCAGCTCTCATGTAGGGGGAATAGATAACAGCTGAAAATAGTGAAGCCACATTTAATGACCTCCTCTGGGAAAACATATTTGAAATGTTACTTACATATCATCACTGTTGTACTTTAGCACTTTTCCACTTGAACATAGCGTATACAGGGATGTCCTCATACGCATTCTGCTACATTATACTGAAAATCAGTCTGTGTTTAAAGATGAATATTTGAGTTAATATGGATGATTTTATCTTAGCATTGGTCCTTATTATCTGCTGTAGAATTCTGGGTCTGATAATTGAGTTTGAGTCTTTTTATTTTCAATGGAAATGTAATTGGTTTTATTTGGGGTTACGTGAATATTTTTGAGAGAAGTGAAAAGCAAATGAGATTTTAAAAAATTAAGATGTAAGAAAGAAATCCTGAAAAAGTGAACAGTCATTTTCCTAAAATGTAAAATTCTTAACAATTGTTCTTTTTTTTTTCAATTTTCCTTTGAGTTGATTGTAAAGGTTTTACCATTTTAAAACAAAAATAAAAAAATATGGATTTAGCTTATTAGAATTTGTAATGCTGTTCAGAGTATTCTTCATTATTATAGCTAGAAAATATTTGATTGGCTGATTAAATAAAATATCTCATTGGCTGATTATAGAAACTGTCTGATTGGTGTGCTTTACTTCATATGTACATAATCAGGCATCTTATACATATTTTACACTCAATGAGCCAGTTTACTTGCTCTCTCTTTCTTTTTTATGCTTTAGTTGCTTACATGGTACGTGTTATCTCCTGATAACTCGTTATTCAAAACCCTTTTGAAAATTTGATGTAATCTCATATTAGTTGCACATGGTTCAATCTTTATGTTCGTCTTGAGTATGAAGTTCTTTGCTAACCTTCATTAATTGGTCATACAAACTAATGTATAATAAAGAAACAATATTGTCTTGAAATCCTAAAGCAGTACTTCAAGCTGCTCATTTTATTAGCACCTTGAAAACTTTATGTGTACTTCAGAGATTAGTATAGTGGCCATGCAAATGAACTGAAATTACGATGCAAAGGATTAACCAGAAACAACACTGAACATTTGGGTAAAATTTTGGACACAGATTATAAAAAGTGGTGGATTAGAACCAATGGGCATTTTTGACTGCTGGTTCAATTTTTGCCAAAATTGGCATGCTCAAATTAATGTTGGTTGATTATTTGGGGTCTTTCCCCCAAAAATGTTGATTTATTTTTATGTCTGTGGCTTTACTGCTTATTAATCAACAATGTGGCCTAGTACAGGTATGCTTGTCTTCATGGCGAAGTAAACTTTAGTTTAAAGGGACAAGCTTTTTTTCGCATTTCTCAGGGCTTATGTCCACGGGCAAAATAAGAATTAAAATCCGCAGCGGATTTTAACTCTTCTCCTGCCCGCGGATCCGCACCCCATAGGGATGCATTGACCACCCGCGGGGTAGATAAATACCCGCGGATCGTCAATAAAAGGGATTTTAAAAAAAATGGAGCATGAAAAAATCTGGACCATGCTCCATTTTCGTGCGGGTCTCCCGCGGGGTCGGCTCCCGCGGGCTTCTATTGAAGCCTATGGAAGCCGTCCGGATCCGCGGGAGACCTAAAATAGGAATTTAAAAGAATTTACCCATCAGGAGCGGACCAGGAAGGTCTTCTATTCCTCACGGCCGGATCTTTCTTGCTTCGGCTCGGCGGATGTGCCCGGCGCATGCGCGCGGCACGCCGGCGACGTGCCGGCGACGTGCCGAGTTCATCCGCCGGCCGAAAAAGAAGATCCGGCCGTGAGGAAGAGAAGACTTTCCCGAACCGCTCCGGATGGGTAAATTCTTTTAAATTCCTATTTTCAGCGCTCATGTCCGCGGGGCAGGAGGGACCCGCTGCAGATTCTCCATGGAGAATCCGTAGCGGGCCTGATTTTCCCCGTGGACATGAGGCCTCAATCTGACCATTCTGAAATGTCTAACTTTTTTTGTATGTTATGTATACAATAGCATTTTTATGAAAATATTTATTGGAAGAAAAGCAAAAATAAATAAAGCAGGCATAAACTTTATATTACATGGATATACCAAATATGTATGGGTTATTTTACATTTATTATACTTAATGGCATTGTGGGTATTATAGCTCTGTTACCACTTGTGGTCACGTGCACAGAGTGACAATTATACCTTGAGTAGGTCTGGGTGTGAGAATTCTTTCCTTCTTTGATATTTTATTGCAGTCAGGTGTTTCGTTATACCATTAAATGTTGGCTGCAGCAAACTTTACAGAGTTTCAAAGTGATTTTCTCTTTAATTATATAATCACACTCTCTATCTAAAATAGTATAAAAGTGTAAAAAAAACTTGATCTTCCCAAGTTTGCCATTCTTTAAGTATCGTGTTATACCGCCATAACATCCTCTGGGAATGCAGCCACATAAAAGTTATCTTTATTAGTTATCTTTATTTTGTGGATAAAAGTGTGCAGTAAGAATCCATTTATTACCCTTCGAAGTGTAATGTGTTGGTAAGATTGATGACCACCCTGGTAGCAGCAGGCATATGAGCTATTATGAGGCTTAGTCAAGATGACCACCTCTCAATCTGTGTTAAAAAAGAGTTGAGGTGTAAAAGTAGTGATCTGCTGCTGAAATTAGTAAGGCAAAAAGGAGAAACAAGGGAATGTATCACAGATACCCATGGAAAGAGAGTATTCTAAATTTTGACCATTAAAATGATAAATCAGTCTGAGATCTGTAATGGGGTTGGTATGTCATAGTAGGCGGACTATTTATTTATGCAGTATTAGGCCTTAGTCAGACGGGCGTTTTTTTGCGCTATTTGCGCATCGCATGTCGCATGCGCAAATCGCATGACCGGAGGCGAAAAATCGCGGGAAAAATCTGCACCTAGCCGCGTTAATCGTCGCAGCAAAACGCCCGTCTGACCGGAGAAAAATCGCCGTGCGCATCAAAATGCGCATAAAACTTAGACTGGCCTGCGAAAAAAAATATTTTGGTGCGCACATAAAACGCCGAACGCAGATAGGCGCGATCTGCGAATCGTCGTGTCCTATAATTTATCGCATATCCGCATAAAAAGCAGACATGTGACCGATACCATAGCGAACCATTGGTTCTATATATGCGCGAATCGCATGCGCACGCGCAAATCGCGCGAAAAAACGCCCGTCTGACTAAGGCCTTATAGCAAAAACACATGGGCATATGCACAACTACACCCGCCGCTGCAGAGTGTAGTTGCACATGACCAGTGTTTTTTTTTTCTCTGACTTTACAAACTACGCGCTGGTGCACGCAAGTTTGAATAAAATAGCAGAAAGATAGGTTTCCCGCATGTAGAATTAACTACGTGTGAAAAAATAGGGCAAGTCCTATCCTTTCTCGCCTGTACTATTAGTGGGCGAGAATACCGCTAATGAAAACGAAACCATTGAAATCAATAGTTTCGTTTTGTCCCATTATGCGGCCGTGATTATAACGGCCGCATAACGGGACAAAATCACACCCATGTGAAGAAGCCCTTAAGAGCAGCAGAGCGTCAAAACAAACACGGGGAATCAAAAAGCCTAGGGCGGCTTCAGATGGACTTATTTGCACACGTTTTTGCGTGTACAATTTGCAGAGATTAGAACCTATTGATATCGATGTGTTTGTTCTCATTAATGTTTTTTGCGTGCACAGAAAAATAGAACCTGCTTTATTTTCCTGCATATTTACACACCAAGGGCACCATAGACATCTAAGGGAAGTGTGCAAATATGCACGCAAAACCCCAATTGATGCTTGAAACACTGCCCAAAAAGAACACATCTGGACCTCATTAGGCTAAATAGCCTTTTAGATCAGGGCAGGAGTGTTTTTCGCGCATGTGAACAGGCCCTGTATATGCAAAATGTACAGTACTATGCACCGATATGTGCGCAAATCAAAGTCGTTTAGTGTGCAAATACATCATGTTTAAGCATGTGCAATTGTGCATACGGTTGTCTGAGGGAGCCCTAAGTTATCTAGGCTGTATGTACATCAACTGTACTTCTAGCTACCATTTAAATGTCTTACTGCTCAGCACCATTTACACCAAACATCTCAGCAATTGCAACGCTACTGCAGTCAGATATCACCTTTTACTTACCCAGGATCAGAGCTTTGTGTGAATAAATTAAATCATTGTCAAAAGGCTATCACTGCTGGCACATAATTAGTCTCCTTAGACAGCTCGAAACTATCTTGATGGAATGGATATTCAATTTTCTTTTGCAACAGCAGCAAATAGACTTGTTTCAGGTTCCCATAATACTTTACAGAGCAACATAGTGTGTACGGCTGAGGAAAGACATATGTCCATCGAGTTCAGCCTATTACCCCTCCCCCCCCCCATGTTGATTCAGAGGAAAGCAAAAAAACGCAGTGAGGTAGAAGCCAATTTTCCTCTTTTTAGGAGAAAGAAATTGTTTCCCAACTACAATTTGGCAATCAGAATAAATCCCGAATCAACAACCTTTTGGAAGTAATGGTGTCATGGTGAAACACTACAAATGGTCCTTGCTTGTTTCCCTAGGGGTTATTACTTGAATAAATCTGCTGTAGATTTTAGAGTAGATCCACTTCAAAACTGCGTTAGCATCCACAGGTATTGTATGTAGTTTTTGACATGGGTTTTGGTGTAGATTCTCCATAAATTTTACCTTTTGGGTGAAATAAGTAGTAAAAAAAAATCAGCAGCGAAAATGGATATACTACTGATTAAAGATCTGCCCAGCAGGTCAATTTACACTGCAGTCATTCTTTTGCAGCATGTGGATGAGATTTCTTGAAATCTCATCCACTTTGCTTGTAATGCAAAAAGTTACAGATTTGGGGCAGACAAATCAGCTATGGAAAAACAACAGCGTTTACAGTATGTGTGGATGTACCCTAAATCTCATGATGGTTGGTGAAGTGAGCTCATTTCCATAAGCACCCTGTTACAGCAGTGTTTGCATCTGAGGGCTCCGACAGACGAATGTATGCACAAATATGCTCACCGCAACGCATGAACAAGGTTTGGCGATGGCAATAATTAGGCTGTTGCACACGTGTCTGCACATAGTACTGTAATTTCTGCGCTCGCAAGACCATTTCACATGTATGTGACACTTCCTTTCTGTGGACTTTAAAGGCTATTAAAGCCTAATAAGAGTCAGCTGTCATCTTTTTTCTGTATTTTGCGCAGAGTCACACCCTTCCCCTTCCTTTTTTTGAACCTGCCCTAGACATCTATGACAGTTTAGCAGAAAGACAGGGCAGGTCCTATCTTTTAACGTATGTAGCAATTGTGCATGAAATACACGCTCGTGAGAACAAACCCATTGAAATGAATGGTTTATGTTTGCCGCATTTCGTGGGCATGATTTTCACACGCGCAAAAACATGCGCAAAATTTTTAATTTGTTGAAACCCTGAGACTGTGTTGAAGAGAGCTGGTTTCTACTGACAATAAGCTTATGAGGCTGATGGAATAAAGGGGAAGCAAACTCTAAAAGTTACAGCAGTTTATGCTTCTGCCGACTTAGATAGATGGGCATGTTTTAGCCCCGGCTGTAAAAATCACGGCCGCATAACAGGACGAAACAAAAACATTGATTTTCAGTATCGGGAATGCTACATGCGAGAAAGATGGGGCAGGAGTTATCCTCCCACTGTTTTTATTTTTCAAACTCGCATGCAATAGCGCAGAATTTGAATAGTCAAAAGCAACACAGGTACATGCGCTAATGTGCGCCATAGCGGTGAGAGTATTAGCACATGTTCCCATGTATTTTTGCCCTGGATTCAATGTATTTTTTATTTTTTTGCTAGAGTATATCTAAAAACACAAATGTGAAATGTCCGTAAAAGGCTCTTTCACACAGACGTATACGCAGTTGTGCCATGAATGGGGTTTATTTGCACCCGTATTGGTGCATTTTGATACATAAAAAGTTATTAGGCTAATGAGCTCCAGATGTGTTCTTTTTTTCACGGAATTGTGCAGCAAATTGCGCATTTTTGTACATGTATTTAGGGCACATTTGTGCACCTCCCATAGACTTACATGCACAAAAATAGGGCATAATAGTTTTTTTCCGCATGCAAAAAAAGAGGATTGTCAGACAGGGTAAAAAAAAGGATTGGGAACCAACTAATTGAAATCAATGGGTTCCATTCTCTGAATATTGCACACTCAAATACGTTTGTGTGAAGGAGCCCCAAGGGTTGTCAACCATCCATAAATTACTAGATAGTCCGTAAAAATAAGAGAATGTTTTTTTCTAGTGTGTAAGAAAAAAGAATGTGTCTACAATTTTTTAGTTGTTCATGTTCATCACTTTACTGGTGTTAGGAAATGCTGGTCATATATTCATATCAGTATGAGGAATAGATGTATTGCTTACAGTCTTAGGGCTCCTTCACATGAATGTATATCGGCCGGGTTTTCACGCCTGGCCAATATATGCTGCCCTACTCTGCAAGTGGAGGAGGTGGCACAGGGCGGGAGCTAGTGTGCTGAGCCCCCGCCCCCTCTCTACTCCTTAACAATGTTTGCAATGGGAGGGACGGGGTGGAGCATAGCTCTCCCCCACCCCGCCCCTCCCTTTACAAACTGTGGCATCCTACAGAGGGGGGCAGCCTATATCAGCCAGGTGTGAAAACCCGGCCGATATACGTCCATGTGAATAAGCCCTCAGGGCTCGTTCACACTGGCGTATCGGTATATGCGTTTGTCCATACGGAACGTATATTCGTATGAATTAATTTTTAAGAAGCTCGAGTCCCGATCTTAATTGGCATTTTTAAAGCCAATCACACCGGGCGCTGCGGGGCGCATGTAGAAAACACGCTGCAGCGATGGCAAGCAACGAGGAAATGCTCGGATTGGCAATTAAATGCCGAAATAGAGTCAGCTGTCTTCTTTCCCCAGAGTTGTTTGCAGGGCAACTCCCTTCCTCTCCCTTTTTTTTAGCTGCCATAGAAGTCTATGTGAGCTTGCTGCGTAACACGGCCAAAGATAGAGCAGGACTTATCTTTTCAAGCTCTGTATAAAATACACACCCGTGAAAGATAAAGCAGGTCATATTTTTTCTCGCTCAAATATTTTACGCAGAAAAAAAAGTTTGTCTGAATGAAGCTATTGAAATCAAATGCATCACCTGGTCGCGTTATATGTGCGACCTTTTAACATGCAGAAATGCCTGTGCAAATATGGTCATCTGAATAAGCCCTTAGGCCTTAGTCAGACGGGCGTTTTTTCGCGCGATTTGCGGATCGCATGTCGGATGCGCATGCGCAAATCGCGTGACCGGGGGCGAAAAATCGCGGGAAAAATCTGCACCTAGCCGCATTAATCGTCGCAGCAAAACGCCCGTCTGACCGGAGAAAAATCGCCGTGCGCATCAAAATGCGCATGAAACTTAGACTGGCCGGCGAAAAAAATGATTTTGGTGCGCACATAAAACGCCGACCGCAGATAGGCGCAATCTGCGAATCGTCGTGTCCTATAATTTATCGCATATCCGCATAAAAAGCGGACATGTGACCGATACCATAGCGAACCATTGGTTCTATATATGCGCAAATCGCATGCACATGCGCAAATCGTGCGAAAAAACGCCCGTCTAACTAAGACCTTAATCATTCGTTTTGGTTTTCCAGATTAAGCTCTGTTTTTTTTTAATAAGGGCTTCTGCACACAAGCGTAAATGCGAATTCAGACGCTCCTATGCCACGTATTGGCGCAGTGAACGGGTTTATTTTCCACATGTAACGGCATATATTTCTCTTCTCTTTTTTAGTTTACAATAGCTGCACTTTTGTGCTTGCAGAAAATCCCGCTAGCAATACATCATGCTGTCATAATGGACTCAGTCCCCTATAATTACCCATAAATATTCAACACGTGTGGCGAGATGCTACCCTGCAGAGTTTTGGGCACTTTCTGGCTTTAGGAGACAGTCGCTGATATTGAAGATAGGTTTCCTGATGATTAGGAAGCCCTCTGCCTTGGTAGCTGCCATGCAGATATTGGCAGGCAAGTGAGATGGCGGAGTTTGTTCCGAAAAGGAGGAGGAGGTTCGGGCTTCATTCTCTGGGGTCCCAGAGTGCCGGCTTCTGATCTACGAAATTTATGAGCACTCGATGGAGGAGGCTTCCAAAAGGAGACTCTCCAACACAATATCCAAAATATCTGCCATGTCTTGCCTGCAATTAGCTGCTAACTTTAAAGCGCCCTGACAGGTGGCTGCGGAAAAACGTTTCCCACGCATGTTCGTTCACAACCACGTTGGTAACCCCGATGTCAATGATGTATGTGTAACTAAGGCAGAGGCATTGTGCATAAGGGCTAGTTCATATCAGTTCCATTTTGAACTGACCCTATTTTTTAATAAAGCAAGATGCAATTCAACCAAAATAACCAGAATTTCAGCTTTTTATTAGATTTGGTAGACGGATCCGTTAAAAAAAATGGACAATCTCTATCAGTTTATTTCTGTTTATTCAGTTTACATCCATTTTTAACAGATCTGTTCGGTATTCTTTTGTCTTTCCCCCATTCTGCACATGCTGATTTAAAAGCAGATCTGTTCAATGGACAACGATTCAAAATGGAACCAAAGAGAAACCTTTCCATTCAGTTCCGCCATCCGTTCACTATAATGTAAAAAAAAAAAAATGGAAGTGTCCTTTCCATTTGATTTCTCTGTTTTTCTTTTTTTTTTCAGAAACAAAAGTGCAGCAGTCTGCACTATTATTTCCATTTAAAAACAGAAATGAAACAGAACAGAAGCAAACTACTGAAAAGAAGCACTTCAGTTCCCATTAAAATCATTGGGAACTTAAGCAGAATAGTTGTTTTCCTTTTGGCTGCTCCTCAGACAGAATAGCTAAACAGAAAACAAAAGCGCAGATATGAATGAGCCCTAATAATAATGCTGTAACCCGCTCTCTAAAGCCACCTTCACATGGGCTGAATCCGCTGTGGGCTTTCTGCAGATGCGCAGGAAAATCACAGTGACTTAATCTTAAGGGTGGGCACACATGGGCGGAAGCGCGTGATAGCGTGACGTATAAGCACTATGCAAGGCTTGCAGCCATATGCTATTGCTCCCTTCTTGGCATTTTTTTACCGTGCTTTTTTGCATGACCGGGGCCACTCACATAGGCGCGGTCCTGGGAATGCCATGTTTAAGTAGGTGGGCCACCCGACAAGCTAGGCGGCCAGTGTACTAAGTTCCAGGTGTGTTTGAGTTTTCGTGCAAAATCGCACATTTCAGTACACAATTTCCTGCTGATGAGAGCCTTTGGTTCGTAGTTGCGCACCAAAATAGAGGATGCCGCGTTATTTCCACACGCTCTAAATGCATGCAGAAAAACACATTGTGAAGGAAACCATTTAGATCAATGGGTTTCTTTTATTGCACATTCCGCACGCAGCTTTTGTGGTCGCAAATACGCCCACAAATACGCCCGTGTGCGGTAGTCCTAAGTGGAGTGGATTTGACCATGTTATCTTTGGTGGATCCACTGCAGATTTTAGCCCTTGCATTTCAATGGTGTAACTCCGCAGCACAAGTAGACATGCTGCGGATTTAGAATCTGCAGTGTTTTTTAAGAACGTTGTAGATTTGTTGCAAAAATTTTCTGCATCATGTGAAGGAAATTTTTAAAATCCCTTCCACATGACTTGTGCATTAAATGATGCAGACCTTCCAATTATACTGTATTTAGTTATATTGCCAGCCAAAGATTCTAATATTGGTATCTTTGTAATATCACATAGAAAATGATTCCGGACATTTTCTGCAAGCATTGGGTGTGTAAATGCTTTATCAGTCCTTCATCTTGTATGGCCATCACACAATAAGCACAGGGTCTTTTACTGCAAGTTCATTGTATGATACTGTCCTTCCATCTTGTTACTTTTTACCTTTATTTCCCCAAATTCTAGTGAGGATATTAGTCATTCCATATGATAAAATGGCATTTCACCCAGATCACATTGTGATGCTATGTGTGACCTGATGACATCATCAGATAATCAGTTATTTAAAAGGCGTATTATTCTGGCATTGAGTCCATTGAGCTTCACTATAATGACGTTACCATTGGTCCTGGTTCTACTGCCAGGAGATTCACTCTTTTACTCATGTTCTTTGTTTGCCTTCTGTTCCTGTTGTTTAGTTTGGCTCTGTCTTCTGATTATAATTTCTAAGTATATCTATTGACTTGGTTCTGGTTTCCATTTCTAGTTCTAACTCATTTGTTATGACCTTGTCTCCTCACTTCTATTTTCATTTTTATCACCACTTTGCTCCCTTGTAATCATTTCAACATTGTATGCACTTCTAGTGCTCTTGAAGAATTAAAGTTACACTGTTATTGGTTGCTATGGACAGCAAAGATAGTTTGTCTTTTAGACAGTTTTCATATATCTGTGTAATTCACTGCTTTTGTTCAAATGTCCTGAGACTGTTCTGAGAGCGTGTGACCAAAAAACATAATTCCTTGTGGAGATACACTGTGGATTTGAAGATTAATATTAATTAAGGAGTTGGGGTTGCGGATTTTTTCCTATGCGGATGATCCGCAGTGCATTTGTGTATAACCACGCGGAAAAAACACTACATACGCGATCTCCCACAAATGGTTTCCACAGGTCTCCGGCTGTGGAAATCTGCATGCGGAATCCAAACCGCTTGTGGACATTAAGCCTAAAAGAACAACTGTGTTTGATCCCTATAGCAGCCAATCACAGTGCAGCTTTTCATTTTGTATTCCACTTTTAAAAAACAAAAGCGGCTCTGTGATTTGTTGCTATGAAGAACACAATTTTTTTTAGACAGTTTTATAAATATGTCCCTAGTTTTTAGAATTCAGTTACAGCACTTTGTTCGCAGATTTTAACATTTTTGTCAAATTATACATTTCCATTGTATATGGAAATTGCTATAAAAGCAGATTTCTCAGTATTAGTGAGCAGTATTGCTGAAAAGTGAAATTATATTTCAATATCAAGAGCAACAGAAATCTAAAAGTAAATACAATTCCATTCCACATAGGCACCGCAACAATCATACGCTCTACTTTTTAATATCCAGTTAATGAATTACATTTCAGACTATATAGTAGCAAAATATAGAAATATTTTGGCACTCTTGAAAAGCCTCTTTGTGCTGCGGCTAGGAAAACGAATTTCAGTGTTGATTCTGTTTCAGAATTGCCTGATGGTCTGGGAGTTTGATGGTCCTGGGAGGAAATCCAAGTAGTGAAGTGTTCTGAGTGACTAGAAAGAGCATCTAACAGCATTGGCCATACAGAATTTAACCTGCACAGAGCATCCAGTAGACTAGTATAAATCCCGTAATCCAATAAATCTCATAATCTAGCACCAAGTAAATCCTGAAAGTGCCTAAGAGTCCAAACATTACTGTAATATCTTTGTTCAGAAAGACTAAAGAAAATCAACAAAATGCAATCCCATGAGTGCCGATCACCGGCAATAATGATAATAAAGATCCAGTTCACGTGATCCCTTTATTAGTCAATAGTGTACGTAGATGAACAAAAGCAAAATCGAACATTATGCCTATAACTACCAATTTAAGGCCTCCTTAACACGAGCGATGTTGCACATGTTTTTGCTCAGAGAAAATCAGCCATGGGAACTGCAGCTATTTAGACCTATAGGTTTCAAAGGGTGCACGCACATTGGCCGATTTCCGTTGGTGATAATTCGCGACGTATTCTATTTTGAGCTGTATTTGCGTACCCGAAGCTCTATAGGAGTCTATAGTGTGCGCAAATGCACTCTTGTACCAGACAAAATTGCGCTATGCACAGTATAATTTTGTGATGTTAATCAATAACACCGAGGACTAATTAGGCTGGCCCACCTACTCACTAGAATGCCTTGCCTGTTCAAACATGGCACAAATGTCTTCGTGCCCATGTGGACAGGGTTGGCAGTGGGGCAAATATCAGGAAGGAGTGGGTATCCGTGACTATGTCTAAACTCGTGTAAAGGAGCACTAAGGGCTCCTGCAGATGAACATTTTTGCGCACGTTTACTCGCGCAAACCGCAGACAATAGACCAATTAATTCCTTCAAATTCTGTGTTTTGCACTCAGTTTTCTCTCACACAAAAGTATTCGTGACATGCTCTATCTTTGTATGCACCCAAGGCACCATAAAGCCTATGGGGTACGCAAATGCATCGTAGAATAATTAGGCTACCCAGCTGGTTCAACCACGGCATGGGTATATCCCACGCCAATGTAAAGAGACCCGGCGGTGTAGAAAAGTACAGTAACCAGACTTGCTACTCGCGTGAAAGCAAATGATAGCACTCCCTTTACAGCACAATCACGTCACGCTCTTGTGAGCGTATATACACTTACGCTCGTCTGCAGGAGCCCTAACATGGTGAAGAAGGATTTGCAGTAGTTTTACTGTAAATTTCAACTTCTCCCCTCATACACAGACATAGAACTGGTATTATATCTATATCATGAAAACTCACCATGTTAAAAATGCCGAACACTGAATATATAGCAAACAGATGTAAAATCTATCAATTCCGTAAAAGTCTGTCCCCTGGATACCATGCAAACCCCGCGAGCTCCAGGTAATGGATCTCTTATTGCTCCATTTAAATTCTGATTGCGCCTTGTGTACAGAGCCATATTTATTACTCGGCACCCGTGGGAGCCATGTTATAAGACAAATTTTATTTTATTTTAACAAGCGACCCTGGAAGGTGGCGGACGTATTATGAGTAATCATCCATCTTACTGCCATAGTCTTTGTGAGCTGATAAACCAGTGGTAGTATGTTACACATCATACTCAACAGAGAATGAGAGGGAACGGGCCGCAGTCTAAATCTGTGGTAATGATGTGCAGTCTACATGTCACGGATCCGGAGATCCCTGAAGTGCTGCCCGGGATAAATCTATTAGGGGGACTGTCTGTGCCTGTCACATCTGCCAGTAGTCTCTTGAGACCTACTAACCAAGTAATAACATAGGGAGCTTATTCAAAACCTTTAGTGTCTCCCCAACCCTTGCAATAAGGCCTGTGTCACACGATCGTATTTGTGCGGTGATTTTCATGCACAATATGAAGCGAATAGAATCCACTGATTTGAATGGGTTCGTTCACATAAGTGTATTTTGAACCGCATTTCAGTCGCGCAAAAAAATCTGCAGCATGCTCTATTGTCCGGCGCATTGACCTAATTAAATGTAGTACCCATTGAAATGAATAGGAACGCAAGTACACAATGCCCATTCTGAAAATATGCAGCACAATGAACACCCGAGCATCCAAATAAACACCTTCATTAATATACATGGCACTGAGCAGATGAAAACAGGGTTCAATGCTAACTTCATACAGTCGTGAATCCCGCCCCCATATCGCACTTCTCACCATGTGCATTCTCCAGGCATTTTCATAGCAAACCAGCCTTGCATCACTGAGGAGAAGAAGCAATCCTCCGCTGCTGCTGTCATAGCAGTGGCAGAGGAGTGTAGAGCTGCTGCCATTGCTTTCAATGGGGCCACCGGCCCCATTGAAACAATGAGCGCTGCAATGCAAGAACACCCAACAAAATAACAGTGTCTTATATTAATTTTTGTTTACAAACGTTTAACTTTTTTTACATGTATAGCTGCATGGACACTATTTAAATTGACTTTTTTAATTAACTGTTAGCAGGGCTTAGTTTTGGAGTAGGGCTTATATTTCAAACATTCTGAAAAAGCCTGAAAAACCATTTTGCATCCTCAAAAATTCTGAAAAATCATGCTATGTCTTATTTTCAGGGTATGTCTTATGTTCAGGGAAACAGGGTAGGACATGCCATGATTTGTTTCCTGTATAGCATAGTGCTGCCATGCAAGAAAACATCACTCTTGTGTATGACCCTATTCAAAAGAATGGGGTTCATATTTGTGTGAGATTTGTGCATCTCGCAACACACAAATCTCACGCGATTTTCTTGCCAGTGTGAAGCTGGTCTAACCCCTGTATGACCAGCCTATTTTATGTCTTAAGGTCCAAGCAAATTTCATTGCTGCATTCCAAGAGCCATAGCTTGATAGCAAAGCTGTGTGAAGGCTTGTTATTTTTTGGGACGAGTTGTATATTCTAGTGGCACCCTTCTGGGGTACATATAATGTGTTGTATAACTTTTATTACCACTACTAGTAGAGAGGATCATCTGATCCTCGACAAGCACGAGTAGCTCCAACTGTTTCATTTGTAGTGCTTTCCACTAAACCTATCAGAGCAGCCTATTAGCTTCAGGCTACCATAAGAACCCATTAGTATCTTGCACGGCGGGATACTAATGGGTGACAGAAAGAGCCTCCTTCCCCGTGTCATTTGCTTACATTCTACAGTTGTTATTGATTGTGGCATGTGTGGGGTTAAACTATCAGAATCTGAGGTACCTGGCTTTTAGAGCAGGAGCCTGGCTATTAGTAGTCAGTCAAGCCACCATCCTAAAAAGATGTATGTCCTGGTTTGAAGCCCATTAGTGAGGTTAGTAAAATAGCGTATTGTGGTCACGAAGGGGTTAAATTCTGAAACAGCCTTTGAAAATGTCATTTTTTTAATTGTAGATTTAAATGTATATCTCATGTAAATATATTTGGTGCAGAACTTAGTTGCCTTTAGTGCATTTTTAATAGAGATGAGCGAGTTTACTCGCTAAAGGCAATTGCTCGAGCGAGCATTGCCCTTAGCGAGTACCTGCCCGCTCGTGACGAAAGGTTCGGGTGCCGGCGCGGGGGAGCGGTGAGTAGCGTCAGTCAGCAGGAAGGGAGCGGGGGAAGAGAGGGAGAGAGAGACCTCCCCTCCGTTCCGGCCTGCTCTCCCCTGCAGCTCTTTGCCCGCCGCCGGCACCCGAACCTTTCGTCTCGAGCGGGCAGGTACTCGCTAAAGGCAATGCTCACTTGAGCAATTGCCTTTAGCAAGTATACTCACTCATCTCTAATTTTTAACACTTTGATGATATAACTAATTTTAGCATTAAGAAGCAGTAAGTAATTTCCCCTTTTGTGTTACAGTGGTCATAACTCTTATATTTTTGTCAATGGTCCTGTATAACATCTGGTGTTTTGAGCAAGAAGTTCTAGTTTTTCTAAGAACTAATTTTGGGTACATATAGGGACTAGAGATGAGCGAACGTACTCGTTACGAGTACTTACGCACCCGAGCACCGCCATTTTCGAGTACAGCAGTACTCGCGCGTAAAGATTCGGGGGGCGCCGTGGCGGCACGGGGGGTAGCAGTGGGGAGTGGGGGGGAGAGGGAGAGAGAGAGGGCTCCCCCCTGTTCCCCGCTGCTCCCCCCTGCACCGCCGCGCCTCTCCCAGCCCCCCGGCGCCCCCCGAATCTTTACGCCCGAGTACTGAAGTACTCGAAAATGGCGGTACTCGGGTGCGTAAGTACTCGTTACGAGTACGTTCGCTCATCTCTAATAGGGACCTTTCACATGTCATGGAATATTCAGCAACATCATTCTGGAATATGTCCTCCTGCAGAATATTCAACACCACAACCACAATGCTAAAGTGCAGATTTCAATGTGGACTTGAAAACTACAGTGTTCTGCCAGCAATTCCACAACAAAATCTGCAGTTAGCCATACAGATTATTGTATGGAATTCAGGAAGACAAATTCAGCAATGCTGTTGTGGAATATTCTGTCCTGTCTGAAAGGTTCCATAAGATATTCAATAACTTGTATTTGTTTTTAGCTGCAGGGCAATGGAAAAAACAGCTAACCTGTTTTCCCGAAAATAAGACGCGTCTTATATTAATTTTTGCTCCCAAATATGCACTACGTCTTATTTTCAGGGGGTGTCTTATTTTGCCGCGGCAAATCCGTCTGTGGCCGCTAATCCCTCAATTGGCCAGCTTTGTGGACGAAATTTCTCAGAAATCTCATCCACATGGGACAGCAAATCTGTCACGGCAAGGCTGGGAGAAGCCGGTGTTGTGGTGCGGATTCACCGGCCACAGAAACGGAAAAGCGTGCAGCCAGGTCGCTTCAAAACAAGCGGCTGAGTGCCGTGGGTTTTAAAGCAGCGCTTTCCCGGCGGAAATCTCGCTGTTTATCGCTGTGGCCTAACCGCGAGATTTCCGCTGGAAATACGCTCTGTGAGAACCCAGCCATAAGAATCACACAGGGTGCCTGACACACACAGAGCCATAAAATAAGGGCTGTAAAGTAACGTACCTGTCTGCAAACAGAAGGTCCTGGACCACCTGTAAGCAGGGATGGTATTGCAGCTTCCGGCCACCAGGGGGAGCTCATCACTGCAGACGTGTACAGCAGGAACAGAACGTACAGTATGGACTTTTCCAGCCAGCAAGGGGAGCTCACAACAGCACACTGAACAGCACAGCAGGGACAGGATAACAGCCGACTGTCTGCAGATCTACCTATACATCTGAAGGTAGGAGACAACGGGGATGGCAGCAGGGGACAGGCCTCTTGACTTGCCTGCACACTTTACTATGCCTTACTATCGGGGGTGCCTTATATTTGGGACTTCTGCAAATTTCAGGGGGTGCCTTATTTTCAGGGGTGTCTTATTTTCGGGGAAACACGGTATTTCTCCATTGCTTATTGGAATTTATCTTTATGGTGTTCACCATGTAGTATAAATATTATATTAACTTTATTCTGCGGGTCGTTATAATTATGACAACACCAAATTTATAGACGTTTAATTATGTTTTACTACTTTTGCAGAATATAATAACTTTTCTTTAACAAAAAGACTTTATGTGGCGACACATTCCAAGACCAGAGCAGTTTTAATTTTCCATCAACAGAGCTGTATGTGAGCTTCTTTTTAAGGGAAAACATTAGTTTTTATTGGTAGCATTTTGATGTATATATGACTTTGTGATTTTTTTTAATTCTTGTTTCTTAAGATAAACAGAAAACAGCTATTCTGGCTTTTTTTCATAGAATTACCATGCTGGATAAATAATGCTATATTTTGTAGTACAGGATTTTATGGATGTCGTGATACCAATGTTGTTGTTTTTTTTGTTTGTTTGTTTTATTTCTTTGCAATATTAAATGCCTAGTGAAAGGGTAATTTTTTTTCTGTAAAAACATTTAGAAGCCACAATCAAAACTGACTACAGCATCTGTAGGGCTAAATGGTGTAGAGTAGTGATTAGATGAGCAAGTCCTAATTTCTCTACTCCTTTTCTGAAGAAGAAAAAAACTATCTGACAATCAGAGAGCAAATATGATCTCTGATTGATGCACGTGGGGGGTAATAACATGAAATGAAATGGATTTCAAACATGCCCATGAACAGAAAGATATAAAGGATAATCACAAATGTTCTATGTTATCTGCTGCTTCTGATATTTCCCCCCACCCTCTGCTTTGCACTGCATACTGAAAAATGACAACTATAAATCCAGTATTCCCGATAGAATAAAGCTCAGTCCTTTTCCTGCAGAATGAACTGAGCTCTTCCAAAATTGTTGGTAGGTTAAATACATTACATATGGAGAATGACTAGAATAGAGTGGAGTGAACCAAAACAGTTGAACCCTGTTTCTAGTCAGACTTTGCAGAAAGTTTGGTTGAGTGTGAACCTGAACCCATTAAATTACATCTGTCACATGGCAGAAAAGAGAAGGAAGGATCGTCATTTTCTTCTACCTCTTCTCTTTATTCTTCTTCCACCTATCCTCCTTCTTCATCTTCTTTTTCTACCTCTTTTCCTTCTCTTTCTTCTTCTTTTTTTCTACATCTTCTTCTACATTTTGTACCTCTCCTCCTCCTTTTTCTACCTCTTCTCCTTCTGCTTCCTTTACCTCTTCTTTTTCTTATTCTACCTCTTCTCGAACTTCTACTTCTTATTCTTCTATGTTTTCTTCTTCTTCTTCCTCTTCTTCTATGTCTTTTTCTACTTTCTCTTCTTCCTCAACTTTTGTTTTCCTCTTCTTGTTTTTCGTTAAAATTTGCCTTAAAACAGTGCAAAAGTATTACCTTATGTTTTTTTTTTTGCTTTTCTCTAGATCAACATTGCAGGATATTAGGCTAAATTGGAAGGGCATATGTCTGTTTTCTGCCTTACATTCTATGTTATGATGCTCTTACATGCACTCCTAGGTGACTTAAGAGTGTTATGCATGGCTGTTATGGCTCTTAGATAGTATTAAACACCAGTTTTAGGGGTATTAATAAAGTTCTGGTTCGGTTCTAACTAATGTGGACCAAATCAAACTTTTTGCCAAAAGTCAATGAATCAGATGAACTGAACCCTTCAAACGTTTACTCATCACTAGAGATTCATGCCTGTGGTCTACGGTACGAATGTATTCAATGCCAAACAAACATTCAGCATGCCAATGCTATTTCTTTAACATGCCAAATGTTTGTTCTGAGCCTTACTCTATTTGCATTGCCTGTTGCAGTCTGCTGACTGCTGAGTAGTGCAAGTAGCGTAGGCATGCTACAATAACTGGTTAGAGAGCTGTGCCAGTCAAGATAGGAAATCATACTGTACATCTGTACATTGGGGGATTGATATATTTTTCCCTGCTGGCTTAGCATAAAGTATTTTTCTGCCTTTGACATTCTCCTCTTGTGGGTCAGTCTATCAGCTTAAGGGTTACACTGCATGTCTCCAGTTGTCAATCATCACCTATTTATTAAGTGCCAATTAACACAGAGGTGAACAAGCATCATAATGGACAGGCAGCAGTGGTAGCATTCTGCTGCTATAGCTGGTGGTCTGGCAGTTCATATTTCATAATAAATATTACATTAAGTCAATGTACTATTTCCTAATTGGAGGTTGTGCTCTTGTCTGTAGCTCTAAAATGTATATTTTAGCTGCTTGAATCTGCCTACCAGCTCCAGAACGACATCAGTACAATTTTATCAACATCAATTAGTCATGTGTTGCAAGGAGAACTGTAACTTTTGGACATTTTTATGAAACTGGCATACTTCAAATAGGCTTTTCAACTACAGAGTGTGTGACATCTTCACCTTTCATTGACCGTTCAAGCCTAATTTATCCATGATGTGGCCTGTCAGGAAGCTGGACTCGATCTGCACAGATCATTACAGGGTAGGAAGAGAGGAAACTGGGCAGCTGTGAATCACTGCAAAGTTTTCTCCATTACAGAAGTTCTGACGTGAAATGGAAATACAGATTTGTGCCCATAGGGCTAGGGAAAACTGTTATTCTGTGAACTGCGCCACAGTTCTCAAAGTTATCAGGCAGAGTGCTTTGATTCTGCTCAATCAATAAAGAAGAAGTCAGGGTGGTCTAGTTCTGGCATGCCTCCCTGACTGTGGACTATAAGATACAGGGACTTTTTGCAAATATTTTTTTCGTGCTAAAAATTGTGTTTTATAATCTGAAAATACAGTATATCTAAAGACTGACTACAGGAATGGGTTACAAATAACAAATGTAGAAAATAATGTCTAAAAGATTAAACAGCTTCTTTGATTTGCAAGCTAATCTGCTTTCTGGTTTGCTGGCACGTAATTAATTCTGTCCAACATGTTGATGGCATAAGTGACAGATGCATAGCTAACTGTCTGTTTGAGAGGGCTTCTTTTTAACCCTCCTTCCATCTGCGACATACAGTACATGTGCATTACACAGGTGCTGGCTGTGTGGTGCAGCTGACATCTGCTGCAAATAGCTACAATGGAACTAGCTCTGATCACAGCTGTTTGATAGCATGGTCTGTCAATTCTGACTGCTGGATGTTAGCTGTCAGCTGGAGGAAGTGTCCCCCTTCTAATTCACCATGGACTCTCCATCATGCGATTCTGAAGTCAAATAGTTGTCATGATATCCCTGGGCCTAGTGAAGGCTCCAAGGGTTATCATGTATTTAACCATACTAACCTGTGCTTATGCATGGCTTACGATGTGAACATTAAAAATACATTATATTGCAATACTGAAGTATTGCAGTATGTTATAGAACTGATCAAACAAACAGGTTTAAGTTCCCTAAAGGTGACTAAAAAAATGTAAAATTAAGTCAAATGTAATTTAAAAAAATAAAAATGTTAAAATATGAAATTAAAAACCTCCTTTTCCCATTTTACACACAAAGCAATTTAAACAATTAAAAAAAAATTGCATTGTTGCATTAAAAAAAAAGCCAGAACATTCTAAGTATGCCATTATTTATCTCACACAACAAATGGTGTAAAAAAAAAACAACGTAATGCCAGAAAAACATTTTATGTCATGCCATCTTACAAAAAAATATGAATGAGAAAGTGATGAAAAAGTGATATGTAATAAAAATGGTAGCAAAAAAAATTACAGCTCCACCTCCCATGCGAAAATATATATTTTATGGGACTTTGAATATGACACAAATAATATTTAAAAAAAAAAATAAATAAGCATATTAAAAAATTAAAGATCTACTATTAAAAAAAAATCTGTCTGTTTTCTGGTACAGTGCACCAGAAAACTGTCTTAGGCCTTAGTCAGACGGGCGTTTTTTTGCGTGATTTGCGCATGCGCATGCGTCCGGCGATTTTTTAAAACCATTGCTTTGCAATGGTATCGGACACATGAGCGCTTTTTATGCGCTCGTCCGATAAATTATAGAACAGAAATCGCAGATCGCACCTGTCACGTACGCAGGGCGAGGGCGAGGAAGGAAAGGCTCTTAGGTTGTGGAGTGACTGGTACCCAACTTTCCAGACTCCTGAAAAGCGACCATGAGCCACAGCCACAACTCTACAGCAACCCACCTGGCCCTGCACTTATTAACAATTTGTCCCTCACTGGACAAGAGGAGAGAGGGGAAGGGACGATACCTATCGATCCCACCTCTGGTCCTCAAACACTCTGCAGTATTGCAAGCTGGCAGTCGTTAGAATACAGGCTGGTTTGTATTTAGCGTTCTCCGACTTCTGCACGCATGCGAAGCGGAAACTCAAATCCCCAACCTGGTCAGTTCTAACGCACTCCAGAGCTCTACAATATGCATACAAAACGCTGCCACCACCAATTTGGTTACGGTAAATTGGAACCCGATTTCTGAATACAATCTTCGGAGAATATGGTTTCGTGTTAACACGGACGAGGCTCACTAATTAATTTAAAGTTTAATTCTCAAAGAATAGAGCAGTGCTTATTTACAGAAAAAATACGAAAATGATGTTACAAGATAAATGGCAAGAGACTTACATATGATATCACAAACAGTAAAATAACAGGGATTAAAAGAAGAGAGTTACCATTCTGTGGCGTGGAGTCGCGCCAGAACTGCGGACCAGACCTCACGTATAGTGACCTCCAAGGGGCTGACCCGGAGCACACATTGTGTGCGACTTTTAAACTCTCACGGTGGTAACTCCCCTTTAGTTCCTTCCAGCCCCCTTAGGGGCTGGCTTATCTTGGGACACATAATTCCCTGAAATACATATTTCCTTCATAACTCCATGTGGGTGTGCCCCACCATGAAAATATGACAACGATGTTTCCTGTTGTGATTTTACGTGTGTTTTGAGCCCATGCATGAGTAGTTTTGGACGCATCTGATCCGAGATACGCAATTCTCGGTTCCTGAGCGTCGTGCAAATGTAGGGGTCCCTGCATCTTATTTGTGGGGATGCGACGTTCCATAAAATATCCTCGTCCGCGGGCTGCGACGTACAGGTCTTTCATAATTCCTAAATTACATTTTTCGTTCTTATGTTAGCTTTGCCTCCAAAACTTATCAGGTCAGTTACGACCATTTGGACCCGTAACAAGGGAAAGAGCTGCTGAGGTGTGAAGCCTGTTTCCTCTCGTTATCTCTGGCTCCAGAGGGCTGTAGGACATCAGAGACCCCCTGGGGGGAAAGTGTAAAAACCTTTTCTGAAGTCTACTGCAAAGGTATTCCAGCACCCAGCTCCTTCACCTAGAGCTACTGAGGTGTGAAGCCTGTTTCCTCCCCTTATTTCCTAATATTAACATTTGCTGGCTCTGGCTTCAGAGGGGCTGTAGGGCATCAGAGACCCCCTGGGGGAGAAGTGTAACAGCCCTTTGTGGAGTCTACTTCAAAGGTATTTCAGCACCCAGCTTCCCTAGGTACTGAAAAGCACCCAACTCCTTTGCCTATGGCTATACATCATGGTTGCTACACCACGTGGGACTAAGGTCCCTCCTCACACCTCCCTTTTTTTTGTTCGGGTGTGGGAGGCCAATCCTTTACGGATTGCCTACCAAACCCGGACCTGGAGCATCCTCTCCCTGCCGAGACAATCCATCAGCATTACCATGCATACTGCCCTTTTTGTGTTGAATCGTGAAATCATATTGCTGTAGTGCTAGACTCCAACGGAGAAGCCGTCCATTTTCCCCTGACATGCGTTGCAGCCAAGTCAGTGGATTGTGGTCTGTTACCACGGTGAAGTTGCGGCCATAGAGGTATGGCTGCAGCTTCTGTAGAGCCCACACAATGGCTAGGCATTCTTTCTCGATGGTGGCATATGCCACCTCCCGGGGCAGAAGCTTGCGGCTGAGATACAGCACAGGATGCTCGTCCCCACCAAGGTTTACCTGGCTAAGCACGGCACCCAGGCCATATGTACTGGCATCGGTCTGTACCACAAACCTTCTATTGAAGTCGGGGGCTTGCAAGACTGGAGTGCTGGAGAGAGCAGCCTGGAGGGCTACAAATGATTGCTCACAGTTGTCAGTCCAGGAGACAACTTGTGGCAGTTTCTTCTTGGTCAGGTCAGTAAGAGGCTTTGCTAGGACACTGTAATTGGGTACAAACTTGCGATAGTACCCAGCGGTACCCAGGAAGGACATGACTTGCTTCTTGGTCCTGGGGCGAGGCCAGGCCTGGATGGCATCCACCTTACTGGGCTCGGGCTTCAGTGTCCCCCCCCAACACGGTGTCCTAGGTATTGTACCTCTTTCAGACCAATCTGACACTTGCCAGGCTTGATGGTTAGGCCGGCATCTCGGATCCGCCTAAGCACCTGCGACAGGTGCTGTAGGTGATCCTTCCAGGTGGGGCTGAAGATAGCGATATCATCCAGGTATGCAACAGCACACCCTTCGAGCCCCTCAAGCAGCCGGTTCACCAAGCGCTGGAAGGTGGCAGGGGCATTTTTCATGCCAAAGGGCATCACCTTAGACTCGTAGAGCCCGAATGGGGTGATAAATGCAGACCTTTCTTGAGCCTCCCTTGTCATTGGTATTTGCCAGTATCCCCGACTCAGGTCCATTATAGTTAGGTACTGGGCACCAGCCAGTCGGTCTAACAACTCATCAATGCGGGGCATGGGATAGGCATCAGACACTGTGATGGCATTCAACCTCCTGTAGTCCACACAGAAACGGGTCGTTCGATCCTTTTTAGGCACCAGGACTACAGGGGAGGCCCACGCACTCCGCGATTTTTGGATTACACCCAGATGCAGCATCTCATCAATTTCCCGCTTCATATCTGCCTGCACCTCCTGGGAAACCCGGTAGGCGGATTGCCTAACGGGGGAATGGTCCCCAGTGTCCACATGGTGAACTGCCATCTGGGTCCTCCCTGGTTTCCCGGTGAAGGAAGATAGGAAGGGGATTAGTGCCTCCTCCAGTTGAGAATGCTGATCCCTTGAGAGACAGGGGTTAATTTGGGCATCCTCGATAGACCCGCCCGCCTGAGCAGTGGCTAGCAGATCTATCAGGACTTCTTCTTCACCTTCCTCGGGGCGGCTGCACACTGGCATGGCGCAGGCCTCCCTCTCGTGGTGAGCTTTCATCATGTTCACGTGGAAGACTTTGTTCTTCTTACGGACATGATCTACCGTAACCACGTAGTTGACATCATTGAGCCGCTGGTGAACATGAAATGGACCCTCCCAAGCAGCCTGCAGCTTGTGCTGGGTCAGTGGGACTAGGACCCACACCTTCTGACCCACTTCGTATACTCTCTCTCTAGCGTTCCGGTCATACCACTGCTTTTGGCTGGCTTGGGCCTGTTCCATGTTCACACGCACCAGCTGTGTCAATGTCTGCATCTGATCACGGAGCTTTAGGACATAGTCAACCACGGATGTTCCAGAGGCATCTGTCTCCTCTTCCCAGGATTCTTTTACCAAGGTCAGGGGTCCCCGCACCCGCCTTCCATACAGGAGCTCAAAGGGGGAGAACCCCGTTGAGGCCTGAGGTACCTCTCGGTAAGCAAACAGCAGGTGAGGGAGGTATCGCTCCCAATCGCGCCCATGGGACTCGACCAACATCTTAAGCATCTGCTTCAGGGTGCCATTGAACCGTTCACACAGACCATTAGTCTGTGGGTGATACGGACTGGCTACCAGATGTCGCACCTCTGTTTTCTTGCAGAGGCACTGCATTAGGCTGGACATAAACTGGGGCCCCTGATCCGTAAGCATTTCCTTAGGGAAGCCTACGCGGGAGAAGATGGACAGTAGTGCGTCTGCCACCTTCTCAGTTCGGATGGAGGACAGGGCTACAGCCTCGGGGTACCTGGTGGCATAGTCAACCACGGTCAGTATGTAGCGTTTCCCAGAGCGGCTGGGGACAGCCAGGGGACCTATCAAATCCACCGCAACTCTTTGGAAAGGCTCTTCTATGATCGGCAAAGGAATTAGGGGAGCTTTGGGTCCAGGCCCCGATTTCCCCATCCTCTGGCATGTCATACATGACCGACAGTAGTTGGCTATGTCGGCACCCATCTTAGGCCAGTAGAAATGGTGGGCTAGCCGGCCCTTGGTCTTATTGACCCCTAGGTGCCCAGCTAGCGGGATCTCATGTGCGACTCTGAGTAACTCCTGCCGGAACTGATAGGGCACTACCAGCTGTTTCTCTTTACGCCACTTCAGCTGGGGGTCACCGGGATTAGTTTCCCGGTATAACCTCCCTTGTTCCCAGAAGAATCTCTCCTTGTCGGACTCAGGGAGGGGTTTTCCCGCGAGGTCCCTCAACACCCCCAGGGTGGCATCTGCATGCACAGCCGCCTGGAACTCCTGGCTGGGGGTAGCCAGAAGGGAGGTTAAGGTTGTGACCTCACTGAGTTTTCCTGGTACCAGCCCAGGGTCATCTCCGGCCCCGCTAGCTCCGGTTGGTTGGGAGCTGGAGGGCCCGAGGCGCAGGGAAACCCCTGCATTCTGGCTACTCTGGCTGCGGGTAACCACAAGTATGTTGGCTAGATCTTTGGGTGACACCCCCGCTCCAGACTGGCATATTCCTGTACCTGCATTGGTCATTGGTCCACCCCCACCGGCCTTATCACACCCTGTGGTGCAGGGCACAGGCTCGGCAGGGGTACAACTCACATCATCCCCACATTTTGTGACATCACCTACCACCGGAGGTCCTTGCAGGCTCTCGGTGATATCACACTGGGGTGGGGTATCACCGAGCTCCGCGGGTTCACACTGGTTGGTAGTACTGTCATACCGGATTGGGTCAGTGAGCCCAAGAGGGGGGCAGACTGCATGGGACTCCCCACTGCTTCCCCCGTCTGAAGCATCACTGATCGACACAGGATCACACATTATAATTTTAACAACATCAACATCATTATTTTTGACATTACGATTTTCACTGGGTTCAGGGGGGTCAGGTTCCTCGTATCGAGACACCAACTTCCCCAGATCCTTCCCCAGTACCACATTTACAGGGAGGTCATCGGACAACACTACCTCCTTCACCCCACTTCCCGCACCCCAATCTAGGTACACACAGGCCATGGGTAAGGCGGAGGAGATGCCTCCGACTCCAGAAACAGTCATGGTCTTCCCAGGAATTATGTCAGTAGGGGACACAAGTTCCGGACGGATGAGAGTCAGTTCAGCTCCGCTGTCACGCATCCCTACAGTGACAGTATTACCAACGGTGACAGTTTGTAGGTTATGATCAATCTTCCCACTACCCCCTTTGACCAGAAGCACGGCTGGGGCAGGTGGGGTGGGCTTGGAAGACGGAAGGTTTTTCCTCTTGTCAGGACAGGCAACACTGAGGTGACCCAGCTTGTGGCAAATAAAACATCTGCGAGTCTCCGCAGCAAACTTGGAGGAAGAAGGGATGGTGGACCCCCTTGGGGGTCGAGCGGCAAGGGGAGAAGGGTTGTCATGTTTAATGTTCGGCTTACCCATTCTCCCGCTGGTTTCAGGTTTTCGTAAGTCCAGCTTTCGGTTGGCGACATATTCATCAGCAACCTCAGCCGCCTCGGCCGATCCCTTAATCCTTCGGTCCACGATGAACCGTCGCACATCTCCTGGGCACATATCCAGGAACTGTTCCTTTAATATCATGTCTTCCAGGTCATCAAACTCGGTGATGGATTGTCCCCGAATCCATTGTCGGAGGGCGGCCTTCTGGCCATCTCGCAGGTCCACAAAACTGTCCGTGGGGCCTCGCGATAGTGTACGAAACTTTTGGCGGTACATCTCTGGCGTGAGATTGTATTTTTTGATAAGGGCCGCTTTGATGACGGCATAGTCCGCACGTTGCTCCTTGGGAAGAGCAGAGAGGGCCTGGAGGGCCTTGCCCTTAAGCCCTGGGATTAAATACCGGGCCCATTCCAATTCAGGTATTTGGTATTGGCAGCACGTCTGCTCAAATACCTGCAGGAAAGCGTCCAGATCTCCTTCCGGGTCCAGAGCAGGGAAATTTTCCATTCGGGGTCTGAACGGTGAAGGGTCTCTGGACCCACTCCTCTGTGAGTCCAAACTGCCCATCTCGAGTCGTTTTAGTTGCAGCTGGTACTCACGCTCTGCCTGGCGTTCTGCGGCTTCTCGCTGTGCCTG
Source organism: Eleutherodactylus coqui (assembly GCF_035609145.1). Taxonomy (NCBI): domain Eukaryota; kingdom Metazoa; phylum Chordata; class Amphibia; order Anura; family Eleutherodactylidae; genus Eleutherodactylus; species Eleutherodactylus coqui. The sequence continues at coordinate 65,933,829 of NC_089838.1, read as the reverse complement.
GCGTTCTGCGGCTTCTCGCTCTGCGGCTTCTCGCTGTGCCTGGCGTTCTTGCTCTGCCTGGCGTTCTGCGGCTTCTCGCTCTGCGGCTTCTCGCTGTGCCTGGCGTTCTTGCTCTGCCTGGCGTTCTCGCTTGGCATTTTCTTGCAGCTGGAAAACATATTGCAGGTAACGCTCAGGGTCTCTTGCACTCAGCTGTTGTAGAGCCTCTCGGGTAGGCAAATCAAAGTCCTGCTGAGAGCTGCTATTGCTGGGGTCTCCTCGATTCCGACCCATAGCCTCTTCTCCGATGGGGTCACCCATCTCTGTATCAGGGTTTGCTGTGGCTTGGTGCGAGACATCGTCTTCTCCCAGCACCTCGGTCACCGGCCCCTTTAGCTTAGCGGCCTGGCTTCTAGTTGCCATCTCCGTAGTTGCTTTGCCAAACAAAAGATAGAATAGAAAACAAGAAGAAAGGGGAGGGGACTGTCTGGGGATATCGTAAGTCTCTTACACAAAAGCACTGAGTGAAACCTCGTAAGAAGGGCACCAATCTTCGCAAAGACTGGGTGCTTCTTTTCGTACAAGGACTAACTGCTTAATCCTGGCACGAACGTGTTAACCTTATCCCACTGCTGCCACCAATTTGTCACGTACGCAGGGCGAGGGCGAGGAAGGAAAGGCTCTTAGGTTGTGGAGTGACTGGTACCCAACTTTCCAGACTCCTGAAAAGCGACCATGAGCCACAGCCACAACTCTACAGCAACCCACCTGGCCCTGCACTTATTAACAATTTGTCCCTCACTGGACAAGAGGAGAGAGGGGAAGGGACGATACCTATCGATCCCACCTCTGGTCCTCAAACACTCTGCAGTATTGCAAGCTGGCAGTCGTTAGAATACAGGCTGGTTTGTATTTAGCGTTCTCCGACTTCTGCACGCATGCGAAGCGGAAACTCAAATCCCCAACCTGGTCAGTTCTAACGCACTCCAGAGCTCTACAATATGCATACAAAACGCTGCCACCACCAATTTGGTTACGGTAAATTGGAACCCGATTTCTGAATACAATCTTCGGAGAATATGGTTTCGTGTTAACACGGACGAGGCTCACTAATTAATTTAAAGTTTAATTCTCAAAGAATAGAGCAGTGCTTATTTACAGAAAAAATACGAAAATGATGTTACAAGATAAATGGCAAGAGACTTACATATGATATCACAAACAGTAAAATAACAGGGATTAAAAGAAGAGAGTTACCATTCTGTGGCGTGGAGTCGCGCCAGAACTGCGGACCAGACCTCACGTATAGTGACCTCCAAGGGGCTGACCCGGAGCACACATTGTGTGCGACTTTTAAACTCTCACGGTGGTAACTCCCCTTTAGTTCCTTCCAGCCCCCTTAGGGGCTGGCTTATCTTGGGACACATAATTCCCTGAAATACATATTTCCTTCATAACTCCATGTGGGTGTGCCCCACCATGAAAATATGACAACGATGTTTCCTGTTGTGATTTTACGTGTGTTTTGAGCCCATGCATGAGTAGTTTTGGACGCATCTGATCCGAGATACGCAATTCTCGGTTCCTGAGCGTCGTGCAAATGTAGGGGTCCCTGCATCTTATTTGTGGGGATGCGACGTTCCATAAAATATCCTCGTCCGCGGGCTGCGACGTACAGGTCTTTCATAATTCCTAAATTACATTTTTCGTTCTTATGTTAGCTTTGCCTCCAAAACTTATCAGGTCAGTTACGACCATTTGGACCCGTAACAAGGGAAAGAGCTGCTGAGGTGTGAAGCCTGTTTCCTCTCGTTATCTCTGGCTCCAGAGGGCTGTAGGACATCAGAGACCCCCTGGGGGGAAAGTGTAAAAACCTTTTCTGAAGTCTACTGCAAAGGTATTCCAGCACCCAGCTCCTTCACCTAGAGCTACTGAGGTGTGAAGCCTGTTTCCTCCCCTTATTTCCTAATATTAACATTTGCTGGCTCTGGCTTCAGAGGGGCTGTAGGGCATCAGAGACCCCCTGGGGGAGAAGTGTAACAGCCCTTTGTGGAGTCTACTTCAAAGGTATTTCAGCACCCAGCTTCCCTAGGTACTGAAAAGCACCCAACTCCTTTGCCTATGGCTATACATCATGGTTGCTACACCACGTGGGACTAAGGTCCCTCCTCACAGCACCTATCTGCGATCTGTGATTCCTGTTCTCTTCTCTATATGCGCTCAATGGGGCCGGCGGCAGCAGCGCCGACCCCATTGAGAACATATAAAAGACAAATCATTCTTCTCTGCCACAGCTGTAACAGCTGTGGCAGAGAAGAACGATGTTTGCCCATTGAATTCAATGGAGCCGGCAATACAGCCGCCTCTATTGAAAGCAATGGGCTGCCGGCGTGCGCGGGATGAATTGTCGGGAAGGGCTTAAATATATAAGCCCTTCCCTGCATTTCATCCAGAAAAGTGTTAAAATAAAAAATATATACATACTCACCAGCTCCCGGCAGCCGGAGTTCCGCGCAGCCGGCCTGCAGTGGGTGTGAAGGGGGTGTGAGTCAGACCTGCCCCCTGATTGGCTCAGCGCAGCGCATTGCTTTCAGTGGAGGCGGCTGTATTGCCGCCTCCATTGAATGCAATGCGCTGGACAGGTCCAGCCCGTTTCTAATGAAACGCGGCTAGGAGCAGATTTTCGGGCGATTTTCGGGCACCGGTCACGCGACTTGCGGATGCGCATCCGTCATGCCATCCGCAAATCGCGCGAAAAAACGCCCGTCTGACTAAGGCCTCACATGCTTTGTGCCATATTTAACATGTGTTTTTAGACAGTTTTGAACAATTTTTGTTTTTGCTATATCCAACAAAGGGGTGATACTTTGAGCAATTTTGGGGTAAACTAATCTAATTAAATGGTAATGTAAACTTAGGCTAGACTTAAATTTAAACATTTCATAGATTTATCATTCAGCTGAAATACTATATTTTAAATCTGGAGCATTATAAGACTGTCTAGTCTAAGGGCTCGTTCACACAGAATGAATTGCTCAGATTTTCTCTGGATTATGATAATCGTTCAGTGTAAATGCTGCCAGTGGCTGAATGATAAATGTTAATTAGTTTAATCAAGCATAAAAACTGAATGACTATTGGGCCGTGTAAACAGGCCATGGTTCTTCTATGAATGACTGCCTGTTTACTCTCCAGACCACTCTGCCTCCATTCACTGAACGATCATCCCACAGGACCGATTATTGCGAAGAAGACTTCTAGTGTAAAACAATATGCTGAACAATAATCATTCCTTGTAAAAGGATCCTCAGCCTTCAGAGATAAGAGAGATTACATGGGATGCACTGTGTTTTAATGTAGATAGGGAGAAGAACACCCACGGCAGAATTTTCAGTAGGGAGATGGGGGGGGGGGGGAATTAAACAATTGGAATATCTGGGTAGAGAAGGGAGCACACATGCAGAGTCTTGCTGGGAGAGAGGACCAAACATTCCTTGGCATCAGTGTATGTGAGCACAAGACAGAAGAGATACTTCACAGGCTGTGGAAGGAGAAATCAACATATGATTGAAAGTAGCAGCACCTTATGCACACAGATCTTACATCCATTACTGGGGTAAGACATGACCAGTAGAATTCTAGAAGCAGGTTCCAAAGTGCATGTCAGTGTATCTGAAAATCAATGATGCAACAAAGGTAGCACCATGAAACTTAATGCAACTTTTTAAATCAAGAAAACGACTAACCTATGTAAAAATCTTTTTTTTCTTATTAAAGTTCTCCATAGACTTGAATTTGGCCCTGGTTTTTGATCATTGTTAGTGCAGTGGATGGCACTGTTATTAGGCCGCCTGCACACGAGCGTTCCGGATTCCACTAGCAGATTTTCACGCGCGTATGGTACCTAAATGTGCTTGCGGATAGGTGCGGATGCGTGAAAAATCACGCGCGGATATACGCGGATGTGTTGCGGAAAAAAACGCGCAGAAAAACTCGGAAGACACCCTTATTGTAAACCCAACCCCTAGAGAACTGCCCATTCCCTGGAAAACAGCTTAAAAACCAACACCCAGACTCCGTTTTGTCCCTCTTGCTTGTGCGAGCACCGTTACATTATTCTGGCAACATGCTTTCACCCGGTGAGCAGATGTCTTTGTGGGCATGGTTGATCCATGTAACTTTTTTCGGACGTACTATAAACATACTATATAAGTGTGGTAACGTAGTAATCGTACTGACCCATAGAATAAAAATATTGGGTCGTTTTTGTTGCACTTTGCGCGCTGCAGAAACAGGACGCACCGAAAGATGGTGGAAAGTCTTTTTTTTTCTCTCCGATTACAATTTTTAAAGGTTTTTCAGTAAATTATATGGTACAATAAATAGTGCCATTGCAAAATACAACTCGTCCCGCAAAAAAATAACAAGCCCTTATACAGCGACGTCGATGGATAAATAAAGGAACTACGATTTTTTACCGTCACTAAGGGGTTAAAAGTGGGGATGGAAAAAAGCACAATAAAAACAAAAGTAAAACTGCTTGGCCACTAAGGGGTTAAAATGAAAAAAAAAGTACATTTGACGCAATAGCGAATAATACTCACGCAAGTTCCTCTGTTCTGCTTCTACTGCGTTCGTCCACGCATCCCCATAAACTTGCGCGGACAGTAGACGCCAGGATTGTTCCTTTCTGTTCTTGTCAAGGTATTCTGGGGAGTTACTGTCCCATAGGCTGGGGAAGTCCTGCATGATTGCCACAAGTTTCCCCATGTCGATCATTATGGCTTGTGGCAGGCTGGTGTCTGCTGGCTGCTCTCTGGTAGATGAGGGGACTGAAAGGACAGATCTGCAGTTGAAATGTGCCTGTGAAGCTCTGTGCTGTGTGTTGGGACGCCTCCTACCATGCCTACTTCCTGTAGTCATAGCAACCAGTGACTCCATCCGCAGCTGCACTGCGGATGTACTGCGTGAAAAAACGCACCCATTCACTTGTATTGGAGGCTTCACGCGCATGATCCGACCAAAATTAGAACAGGTCGCAGATTTTTTCACGCGCGTGAAAAAACGCGATACACATCCGTCCGTCTGGGGACAACTGCGGATCCTCATAGGAGTATATTGGCTGCGGTCTGGGGCGGATTATGTGCCTAAAATCACGCGCTTGAAATTCTGCTCGTGTGCAGGCACCCTTAGACTGAGTCTTTCTCAGCTGTTTTATGTATTGAGCGGTGACATGTTTTGCCCTTTTTCTGCACATATAAACACAGGTATATTAGGTTCTGTAAATGCTATATCCTTTCATAGAATTCTCAACATTTAAAAAAATCAAGTTGCAGTATCATTTTCAAGTCATTCAGCTGACTGAGCTATTTTAGGTATTTTATGTAACAACATCAGTGACACATTCTGTGTTCCAATCTTTCTAGAACATAAGGTCTTGAAAATAAGCATCTCACCAGTGTTTTTACTCATGTATTTGAATATGAATTCATATCAGCAATTTAAAAAGCCTATTTATAGTATGGAACACTTTCTTTTCAGAAATTGGGAGTGGGGTATTCATATATTTTTGTATCTTTTTTATTTACTTTCTTTAAATTCACTTTCTCATTTACCAATTACAAGCATGATTACCTTGTGAAACTAATTTTTTAAAATAATTTTAGCAGTTGCCAAGTAGTTTGATACCCTTAAAAAAGGATATGGTGTGCTAAGGTAGATAAATTACAACCCACTAGGACTGGTCATCCCTTGGGATTATTTAACATACAGCTAAAAGCTGTATGGTGAAACACATGGTAGAGCTCAATGTACTCTGCTTTATTGTTGCAAATGTGGCATATTTATAGTCTTCCTTATCAATAAACAACTTACTAAGTTTGTGCAGAGAATGTGATAACTTACATTGGAATTTCCCATTATATATCATTCACATCTGAATGTTTTAATTGCCATCATGGTCAAAAGTTCAGGAATAACAATTCATAGTCAATTAGTGATAAGAATGTACACATTGTTAGTACTAAAATAGGGAGTATATGAGAAATTGCAAAGACACCTGTTTTACAAAAGGTAATCAATCATGGTGAACCCACGCTATCTTTCAAATAAATTTGCTCACCAAAAGCAATTGTTATATATCCTGAAAATGCCATTCTCTCACAGTTTGTCAGATGTTTTCTTATATATGCCTGAGGTTTTCCAATTATTTTTTTTAAACATTAGCTTTTTATTGAAGAGATATCAGGAGAGAATATTCACTTTTTACAAGAACTTTATTTTAGACCCTCCCTTTTTTTCTCTTATCCTCTCTTAATTATATTAGATATTTTGGACAATTCAATGTGGTAATACTGTTGCAATACATTTGTTGTGGACCTGTTTCTTTTTCTGATTATCTTTTTAGAATTTTTATATTTTCTTAGGAGGATATACCCTTCTATATGATAATCAGATATCCTGTAATGAGTACATCTTTGTGTCTTTTTCTCCTTAACATGCTACCATGCTACAAAAGTACTTCTTGTGTTTATTGGTTTAATTAATATGCTCTAAACGTTTGCAAAATTCAATAAAAAGATATTTGAAAGAGATATAATACAAACTGATGTATAAACGCAGTCAGAAACCCAATTGATGCTTAAGCAATATATTTATTAGAGGGTCCAATGAATTTGGGGACTACCCCTACAAAAATGCAAAGAAAATCGACACAGCACAATCAGATATTTATGGCTTATTCCAAGGTTAAGCTATCAATTTTTGCAAGCCAGATAACCTCTTTAAAGCTAAAATAGAGAGCATTGTTAAGAGGTTTCATATAAATCAGTACTTAGCACAGGAGAAGGAATTTAGATCCTGCAAAGTGATCTGTGACAAAGTGCATATCCAGGGTAAGGAAAGCAGTGTCTTGACATCAGAATGTGACATTTATAAAAACTATTACTTAGGCTTTGTTTACAGCTCGGCTCTTTTGTTCCATCCTGGTTTCCAACATAAATGCTGAAAAAAAAATAGTGCAACATATTGTGCTAATTTTTTCCTTTAAAATCATGGATATCGTGACAGAAACCGGATGCAAACCATTATACTTACTGGGTTTCGTCTGGTGCTGCTGGTCCAGCCTGACATCATTATTTTTTTCTTGTGTTCCATGATGAAATAGAATAATAGAAATGTGAACAGAGCGTAAGAAACATGCCAATGGAAATGATTTTATTGTTCGGCACAATAGATAAACAAACAGTATATTATTATATTTCCATATATATGGAGATGTTCATGGGTGTGTTGTCCCTCCTTAAGGAGAGCACCCAAAAAGTGTGTGAAGAGACACCTAGGGGGTGAGTTGGTCGGGGGACAGTATTGTCCCTCCCCAATGAGAACACCCAGAAGGGGTGTGAGAAGACACCTGAGAGGTGAGTGAGAAGACTTATATGACCATGCACGCTCCTTTGGGTAATTTATGCAAATAGATGGAACAATATCTTTGCAGCGCCACCAATTAGATGACAGTATTCCTTCAAATCAATGTCAGACCTTTTATACAGATCTTTATAGCAGTGATTGGGAATAGGACACAAAGCCAGAAAACCATACACAGACAGATGTTTCGGGGTGTCTGCCCCTTATCAGTGTGCACTAAGTTTCTGGCTTGGCTGGTGAGAGGCCTGTGATGTGGGTCAAGAGAGGTGTTGTCTCTCCTTAAGGAGAGCACCCTAAAAGTGTGTGGAGACACCTAGGGGATGCCAAAAAGTGTGTGTGGCACATTTATATGTAATACTTGTTAAATAAAAAAAAATGTTTAATGAAGTCACCATTTTTTAAATTGTTATTCCTATTAGTTGTATGATGTTACCCTAGCCCACTTATGTGAATATTTTGTATGCATGTCTATTTTTGTGGCTACATCCTGAGGAAATTCTCTGTTCCAGGCCATGAGCAAAAACTACATTTACTACCCCTTTTAATGGAAATCCATATCTATGTATGTTTTCTCTTTCCAGGGATAAAGAGTTGGGCTAAATTAAGCCCTAAAATCGACTGCCCCCCTATTTTTTATAGGGACTGGTATGAGTCATTCTGCTTCCAAGCATATGTGATGTGGACATTTAATATTGCACTAATATCCTGTTAGTTCTTAGTGCTGTGTATGTACCAAATCTGTCTTGTATGGAAACTGAGTGCCAGATGTGAATAATAAATGTGTTTATGTGTTCTCTGTCTTTACATACTGTGCAAATTAACTGTGATCTTTTGTTCTTTACTGCGCTGTGGTTCAGTACAGCAGTTGCTCTGTAGTGGTTAGTGAGTATTGGCTCTATTGTAGATGTTTCATTGGGGGAGTTGTGATCCTGAGTGCCATGTTGCTGGAGGCTAATAAAAAAACCAAAAAGTGCATCCTCATTACTGAGAAGTCCTGTAGGATGTAATAGGTACTGTAAAGTTACAATTGCAATTATTTAACCCCCATTTTAAATTAGGTATATTTGCCAAATTTACAAACTTTCAGCTATTTGTAAAACAGCAGTCAAGCAAGAACAAGTTAAATAGCTCAACACAACTAATATAACAAGTGTTTTTTTTAATTCAACACAAAATGCCACTTTTAATGACTATTGCAGTCTCAGAATTATTCAACCCATTCATGTTAAGTGCCTTTAGTACTTAGTAGAGCTCCTTTTACTGTTATGACCTGCTGCAAATGTGATACATAGCCATACACCAGGTTTCTCATGAGCAATGGCCTTCAGTTCACTAATATTTTTGATTTGCCGTGATGCAATCACCTTCTTTAAATCCCAGGACTTCATAATTCAATTAATGGCTGAGGGCTGCCTGTGATTGGCTGAGCACTCAGCCAGTCAGACACAGCCATTTCAGCAGGCAGGGATTTTAAATCCCCACCTGCTAAGATAGCTTCAGAGCAGTGCAGGAGGACCAAGCGGCTAGACGTTCTGAGCCCTGACAGTGGAGGAGAGATGAGTATATATATTTTTAATTTTTTTACACGTTAGGAATGGTTTTCAGGGAAGGGCTTATATTTAAAGCCCTTCCCCGAAAATCACTGCATTATTGAAGTGAATAAAAGCTATGGAAGCAATGTAGAAGAATGCACTATGCTGCTTTCTTAACTCCCCAATTTACAGAAACAGTGTAGCATTGTGAGCTATGCAATTTTGGTAGCTACCATTCATTTCAATAAGAGCTACAGAAACAGAGCTGAACTGATGCACTTGGCTGCTTTTGCAATTACCAGCTGGTGGCCGATAACTATAGTAGCGGTTTCCCATCCTAGATATGAAATGTTGAGTTAGGAATAGCTCTTTATTTTTCATTGCGGGTTGAATAATTTTGATTGCATCTGTATGTGCACTGTGACACTTTATGAGGGGAGTTTTGTGACTAATTGAAAAGTAGGAGATCCCACCAGTGAGAGCTGTTGGGTGGATGCTTTGCATACTGATGACCATAGCTATTCGAGGAAACCCAGATGCATAACCAGAGAGTCGGAGCTGTAACTGATACTTGTAGCAGTATGAGAGTGCCCTGAAGAAAAAAATGGGATTGAACAGAGTTGGAGAAGGCAGCCTTCCCATAATAGAGACACGCTACCATGTACTGTAAAGAGTTTAATTACCTGAAGAACAGTGTTGAGACTAAAAGTTGTGAACCAATGTGCAGCAGCTGCCATTACTGACAAACCATTTGTGTTGTGAGTTGTAACTGAGCTTCTGTACAAAATCACCATATTTTGCACCTCCAAGTGGGTAAAGTTATCATTCTGCGCAGCAACCTATGTATCCTGCCATTTTTCTTCCTTCGCAATTCATCTGCAGGGCGGTTACCATCAGACCCCTTGCCTGTGTTTGCCACCACTGTCTCGGCATATCTTACATATCCAGTATGTCATTTCTATTTTATATTTATGATTTTTAAGATATTTTACATTTATAATATAAATCTCATATTCCTTTTGTAAGATGTACCATGATAGGCATGGTAGATAGATATACTGTATATATGTTCATTAGCAGAATTCATTTTTAAAATTGAAATATAGTTGTTATTTTTTTATATATTATATTACATGATTTTTAAACTTTTTATTATTATTATTGTTAGTTGCAGTTGTTAATCTTAAACCGAATACATTGTAGACTATGCCAAGGAGAAACTGGTGAGGAATTAATTTGTCTGGTTCAGGAAAGATATAGTTTCTTGTTAGGTTGCTTGCACACAACCCACAACAGACAATACTTGGACATCCCGTCTGTGTGCTGTCTGATGTGCTGAACACCACACAGTGACATGTGTTATTCTTCTCCAAAAATCATACAAGAACAGGACTTAGGGTTGGCTCACATGAGTGTATTTCCACATGCAGAATATAAAACCCATTGATTTCAATGGGTTCCTACCCTCTCTTTGCTTTTGCTTTTGCGTTTTTCAGTCCAAAATGTGGACAGTCAAAAGCCAATGTGCATGTTAGAGAGCACCAAAATGCTCGGGTCCTCGTTATTCAGTCAAACTTTTCGTAAAATTCGAGAGCTCTATTCAAGTAATGAACCCTATTATCTTTAATGGGAGACTCGAGCTTTTTTGCATGTGACCTGCCAGTTGCCGAGCTTTTTTTTTTCTCTCTCTCTCTCTCTCCCAAGCCAGCCACAAACCCACAAACTACCATTGATGTGCGCAGCGTCGCAATGGGGAGAGGTCAAATCTGACATGTCAGCAGCATGGAGGGGCTAAAACTGGGGCCGGGTCGAACACGGCGTGATGTTCGCTCGAGTTTCGAGTATGCTGATACTCGAATGAGCATCAAGCTCGGCAGAGTACGTTCGCTCAACTCTAGTGCATGTACCCTTAGGGAGAGCACTTAGAAAGCATGAGGAAACTTATAATGCCTCCTCTAGGAAATATGCAAATAAAAAGATGATGCAATGCTTCTACAGCATCACCTATTGGAAGGCAGCATTCCTGCAAGTCAATGTCAGACATTATAACAGGCCTTGTAACAATGACTGGCAATTGTTTGGTGTTACAGTACTTTATTATAGATTCTACTGAACCAAACTTTCATAAGCATAGATATCCAGAATATAGAGAGTTAAACACGGGTACAATATGCTTGCTTGAATAAGTCTTTATGTAAAGGGTATGAGCCCAGGTACTACCAAACTACTGGTACACATTAACCAATGAACAATAAAGAAATTCTATTTCAGCTTTGGCTTTCAACCAAGTATTGTCATTTTATAGTTCAGTCTTATTGTAATATAAGTATATTCTAATTATTAATGCAGCTTATTTCTTATATTATTTGTAAGATACAACGTATGCCTGTAAGATTGAAGCTATTCCTTCATAATAAAAAAGTATTGTCGTTGCATTTCGGTTGATGCAATACAAGTTGGCATTTTACATACCTTCTTCAGAAATAATAGTGTAACACACACTTCACTGGGTATGAAACTTGTCTTGAGAGTAGAATGAAGAGAAGCAGGTCACCAAATCCATGTGGAGTTTTGAGAACTAACTACTATCTAAAAGAAGACAGGCAGTTTCATAATCAGTACGCCATACATAAGAGAACCAGGGCACAATATGATTACTAAATCTGTAGTTATTTGGAATGGAAGCCAAGATGCTGTGTTCTAGATTGCAATGCCAACTTCAATATATAAACACTGAGATCTTTAATGAAAAACCGTCTGTGCAAAGTACACATAAGTATTTCAATAGCTAGAGCTGTCCAGACGTCCTTGCCATTGAAAAAAACCACCTGAAAAAGTACAATAAAGACATGAAAGAAAACTATGACTTTTAATTATAAGCAATGTATCTCTTATCTCAAAATAAGGAAAAAAGCCGTAACAGGAATGATCAAACTCTTATATCTAAGAAACCGAGGACCATAAGTTTAGAGAGCTATTCCAGTTAATGTGACAAAAAATAAAGACGATTGTTTTACTAATTATAAATAATACATTCCAATTTTTTATCTTTTAGACTTGATTCAGCATATTCTAAGGCTGAAATTAGAATGACAATGAGAACGCTATTGCTGATTCACTTGGGCACTTGTAGCCTTAGACAATGCAGGAGTTCTCGTCGGCTTCTAAGAACTGGATTATGTATTAGCACTAGAGATGAGCGAACGTACTCGTCCGAGCTTGATGCTCGGGCGAATATTAGGGTGTTCGGGATGTTCGTTATTCGTAACGAACACCACACGATGTTCGGATGTTCGGGTTACTTTAACTTTCTTCCCTGAGAAATCATTTCTATATGCGCTCAATGGGGCCGGCGGCAGCAGCGCCAACCCCATTGAGAACATATAGAAGACAAATCCTTCTTCTCTGCCACAGCTGTAACAGCTGTGACAGAGAAGAACGATGTTTGCCCATTGAATTCAATGGAACCGGCAATACAGCCGACTCCACTGAATGCAATGGGCTGCCGGCGATCGCGGGATGAATTGTCGGAAAGGGGTTAAATATATAAGCCCTTTCCTGCAATTCATCCAGAAATGTGTAAAAATAAAAAATATATATATACTCACCTGGTGCCAACAGACGGAGTTCAGCGCGGCAGGCTGCAGTTCTCCTGAACTGCTCTGAACAGCTGTGAGTAGTATTCAGCAGCCGGGGATTTAAAATCCCCGCCTGCTGAATAAGATGCCTCTGAATGGTCACAGCCTGACCAATCAGAGGCCAGCCCTCACTCACACCCATTCATGAATTCAGAGCAGTTCAGGAGAACTGCAGCCTGCCGCGCTGAACTCCGTCTGTCGGCACCAGGTGAGTATATATATATTTTTTATTTTTACACATTTCTGGATGAATTGCAGGAAAGGGCTTATATATTTAACCCCTTTCCGACAATTCATCCCGCGATCGCCGGCAGCCCATTGCATTCAGTGGAGTCGGCTGTATTGACGGCTTCATTGAATTCAATGGGCTAACATCGTTCTTCTCTGCCACAGCTGTTACAGCTGTGGCAGAGGAGAACTTGCTGTGTCGTTCCCATCATTTTCTTGAATTGCCAAGATTTTCACACATGAAAACCTTAGCGAGCATCGGCGAAATACAAAAATGTTCCGGTCGCCCATTGACTTCAATGGGGTTCGTTATTCGAAACGAACACCCGAACATCGCGGGAAGTTCGTTTCGAATAACGCGAACCCGAACATTTTGGTGTTCGCTCATCTTTAATTAGCACACAGACACTGCAGGTATAAAATGCTACATCAACGGAAGGAAACAGATGGGGAAGCACAAAATGGTAGGGCAGAGGAAGTTGTTTTTGGCTTTGAACTACAGGAAGTAAGCTACTTTTAAAACGTGACAACCAAATATGGACTTGGCTCTTTGTGGTTCTTGGTAACTTCAAATGAGCGGTCATCATCATCAAGAAAACAATAGTGCAAATTGAAAAACAGAGCACAATTTATTTCAAGATGCAGTACGCATTAATAGTCTACATTGATTGATTGTGCAATTTGTCTCACAAAAATAAGAACTAAAAATATCTTTAACCACTTCATCCCCAAACTATTTTCAGTTTTTCTTATTCTTGTTTGTTTACCTACTTCAAAAAATCTGAACTTTTAGTTTTTTACATTGCCATTGCCAACTGAGGGCTTGTTCTTTATGAGTTAGGCCTTAGTCACACGGGCGTTTTTTCACGCGATTTGCGCATCGCATGACGGATGCGCATGCGCAAATCGCGTGACCGGCGCCGGAAAATCGGCCCAAAAATCGCCCGAAAATCTGCTCCTAGCCGCGTTTCATTAGAAACGGGCCGGAGCTGTCCAGCGCATTGCATTCAATGGAGACGGCAATACAGTGGTTCTATTGAATGCAAGCGCTGCGGGCGAGTGTGGGATGAATTGTCGGGAAGGGGTTAAATATATAACCCCTCCCCTGCAATGCATCCTGAAAAGTGAAAAAATAAAAAAAATGTATGTACTTACCTGCTCCCGGCAGCTGGAGATCCCGGCGGCCGGCCTACAGTGGGTGTGAAGGGGGTGTGACTCAGGCTTGCCCCGGATTGGCTCAGCGCTGAGCCAATCAGAAGCAAGTCTCAGTCACACCCATTCATGAATTCATGAATGGGTGTGACTGAGATCAGCCTCTGATTGGCTCAGGCTGAGCCAATCAGGGGCAAGCCTGAGTCACACCCCCTTCACACCCACTGCAGGACGGCCGCGGGGATCTCAGACTGCCGGGAGCAGGTGAGTACATCCTTTTTTTTTATTTTTTCACTTTTCAGGAGGCATTGCAGGGGAGGGGTTATATATTTAACCCCTTCCCGACAATTAACCCCGCGCACGCCGGCAGCCCATTGCTTTCAATGGAGCAGCTGTATTGCCGCTCCATTGAATTCAATGGGAAAACATCGTTCTTCTCTGCCACAGCTGTTACAGCTGTGGCAGAGAAGAATGATTTGTCTTCTATATGTTCTCAATGGGGTCGGCGCTGCTGCCGCCGGCCCCATTGAGCGCATATAGAGAAGAGAACAGGAATCGCAGATCGCAGATAGGTGCGATCTGCGATTTCTGTTCTCTAATTTATCGGACGAGCGCATAAAAAGCGCTCATGTGTCCGATACCATTGCAAAGCAATGGTTTTAAAAAATCGCCGGACGCATGCGCATGCGCAAATCGCGGCAATAAACGCCCGTGTGACTGAGCCCTTAAGTTGCATTTTTCAATGCTACCAATTTAATGTATCTTATAATGTTCTAAAAACTTATACATTTTTTATGTCAGATGAAATGTGAAGAAAAACACAATTTCAGCTTTCTGGAGGGTATGGGGTAGTGTTTTGCTTTTACAATGTACTGCATGCAGAAAAAATAACATATTTACTTTATTCAGTATGATTACTGCAATACCTAAACTATATTGTTTATGTTTTGTGTTACTTTTAAAATATAAATAATCTTTTTTTTTTTTTATTGCTTTCTGTCACCATCTTCTGACCACCATAACCTTTTTATTTTTCCATCGATGGGGTTGTGTGAAGGCTTGATTTTTTATAGAACAACCTGTATTTTCTGTTGACACCATCTTGGGGCACTTATAACTTTTTGCTTACTTCCTATAACATTTTTTTCTTGGAGACAGGGTGATCAAAAAGCACAATTTTGGTGTTGTGTATTTTCTGACGGTGTTTACTGTGTGGAATAAATTATAAATAGGGATGAGCGAACGTGTCCGTTACGGACACATCCGCACCCGGACACCGGCTTTGCCGAACACTGCAGTGTTCGCGCGTAAGTGTCCGGGTGCCGCCGGGGGGCGGGGAGATGCGCGGCGGCGCGGGCGGCAGTAGCGGGGAACAGGGGGGAGCCCTCTCTCTCTCCCTCTCCCCCCCACTCCCCGCCGCACCCCCCCGCGCTGCCACGGCGGCCCCCGAACTTTTTCGCCCGAACACTGAAGTGTTCGCAAAGTTCGGTGTTCGGGCGAAAAAGGGGCAGAGCCGAACGTGTTCGCTCATCTCTAATTATAAACTATCTTATTAGACCAGACTTAAGGATACAACAACACCATATATGTTTATTTTTTTGCTTGTTTTCATATTTTTAGGTAAAAAATAGGAAGAGGGGGAGGTTTTAAGCTTTTAAACAGTTCTTTATTTTTTTTGTAATAATTAAAAACTCTTTATCCATATAATTTTTGCTTAGGTGACTTAAACTGGTGATTGTTTGGTCAGTTACACGATACACTACAAGAATGCGGTATTGCAATATATTGTGTTTCTCCAGACATGCCACAGCACATCTTAATAGGTGGAAGGCATAGCAGCCCTAGTGCCCTTCACAAGGCCCTGGGCTGCCATGGCACCCAAACGGCATGCCACATTCTTATTGTAGGAGGCGTTCAAGAGACAGAAGGATCTGGCTCATTCTATTAGGCCATTTAAATGCCACTGTGACCTTAGACAACAGCATCTAAATGGTTAAGAGTTACAATCAGAGCTATCTCTAATTGCAGCTATTGTAGGTAGATGTCAGTTGTCAATGACAGCCGGCACCTGCCTTGTGTGGAGCGGGCTTGGCTTTTTTTTAAGATTTGTAAAATCTTGGACAATACCCTAAAAATTAGTAGTACATGTAAAAATCTTATAATATATTTTAGGGTCGATTGACACTGGATTTCTTGACACATTACCCCCAATTCAAGTCTGTGATGTAGTACACTGTATGGGCATATACTGGGCTATATCGCCCATAAACTCCCAATCATTTTCTTACTGGATGCCTCAATATAGAATAGACTAGTTCACTATGCTTTACATACAATTGAAAGAAAAAGGCAAATCTATGCAGAAAATGCCAAAAAGCCATTCTTTTGCCATCCATTGAATTGAATGGGGCCCTGTACATAGAGTGAACATGTGTACCAGGAGCTTTTACAGTGCAAATGCTGAATGGAAACTGAAAACAGCTTGATTAGATCTTTAAAAACTGTTTTCCCTTTATTCCTATGCCTTATCTAAAGACACAAAGAAGAGAAGAGAAAGGGGGGAAATGGGGAATTTTGTTACAGTCCATGAGAGGAAACAGCTGATGTACACAGCACAGTTCAACAGCTTCATATCAAAAGAGCCCAGCCAGTTAGCACAGTTAGGCTGCGGTCAGACGAGTTGCTCCATGAAGGTCCCTTCATCAGTGAACACTGTGACAGCACTGTCACAGTGTTCAGTGATGATGGGACTCACCGCAGGGATTAAAGAATTCCCTGCCACAGCTCTCACAGCTGTGGCAGAGGACTGCAGTACTATTCCATTGCCTTCAATGGGGCCAGCGCTGATGCCGTCCCATTGACAGCAATGGGATGAAGGCAACCCGCTCAGGGATTTTTGGGGAAGGGCTTAAAATATAAGCCCTTCACTGAAAACAAGCTCTAGCTGCTTGAAAAAATAAAAAAAATATAATACATTACCTCTCCGGCGCTATCCAGCAGCGGCGCGCCTTCTCCCCGGCTCCCTGCATTGTTCTAAAGCATTTTCTTCTAACCAGGATTTAAAAATTCCCATCTCCTGAAAGTGCTGCCTCTGATTGTGAAAAAATCAGAGGCAGCACTCAGCCATTCATTGAAAATCCCTGCGGGGGTAGACTTCATCCAATTGCTTTTAATGAGGTGGCAGCAGCGCCGGCCTTATTGAAAGCAAAAGGATAGCATCAGGGTCCTCTGCCACGGCTGTGATAGCTGTGGCAGGGGATTCTCTCATCCCCGCTGCAGTTTGATCATCACTGAACACTGTGATAGTGCTGTCACAGTGTTCAGTGATAAGGGTACTCCCCTTGGGGATTAACGGAACCCTCGGTGAGTCTCTTCATCCCTGCAGGGACTAAGGGGGTTAACAGTGGGGCATTTAATAGGGGGCTTTTGGCCAGAAGATCATTTTAAATGCCATGCTGTAAGCAGTGGGGAAGCTATTCCCTGCACAGGAGCTTCCATTAACTTTTGCTCCCATAGGAGTCAATGGAAGCTTATGCAAAATGCGCAGCTATGTCCTATATTTTTTAGGTGCACGCTGTTTTGCACTTCAAATTCTGTGCTTGTAAATGCTTCTGTTGGAACCCAATAGTTCTTTTAGAAGCATGCATTATGCGCGTCTGACTGAACCTGTAGGGTGGATTTCTGTGGGCGAGTGCAGTATTGGTTCAAGAAACTTGGGCCAATATCACACTTGGAAACCCGTGATTTTATGTGAGTGCAATGCATTTTGATAGAAAACCACATCACAACTTGCACTGCTGCACCTGCTGCTTTTATGCACATATTGCCCATTATTCCCTACGGAAGCAAAAATGCATTGCATTGCACCTGCAGGAAATTCGCGTGTACATGTTAGTGCTGAGATTCTTTTTGTGTTCTCACAGGGAAGAATGGGCGATTCGTTAACAGATGTTGTAGTTTTTCTCTTTTATTATTTCTTGCATTACTATGAGAGAAACATCACACATATAAATTCACCCACTGAAAACAATGGGTTCTTTTCCCATGTAATTTCTGTACATCTCGCTATGCACAGAAATTCTGAGGGAAAGTCGCTTGCGTAAATGATCCCTCAGCTGAATTCAATTGGCCGGATGCAGTTGTGCACAAGAATCTCAAGCAAAATCGCATTGCACAGCACACCATCCGCGTGCAATCCGATTTGCATGGGCAGTAGATATTATATGCCCTGATCCCATCTGCAATATGTACTAGAATAGAACAAGCACAGGGCTATAATGAGTCTGTATGATGTCTGTGAAATACACGGACAGCACATGCATGAAAAATATGGCTGTCTAAATGATACATCCAATACATCTTTTTACTGACCTCAATAATGGGCTTTTAACCTGCACATACATTTTTAAAGGTGGTAGTTTAACTGACTATGACAGCCAAGCTCCTGCTCTAACCACCAGATGCAGAGAAGCCTCAGATCCTGGCAGTTTAACTCTCCACATGCCACAACTAATAGAAACTGCAGCATGTAAACAGGATCATTTTGTCACCCATTGGCACTCCGCAGTGTTATTGCGATGTACCAATGGGTTCCCATGGCAGCCAGCACCTTGACAAAGGCCCCCATGCATGCCATGTAACTTAGCCTATTAGACCCTGCCTCTAGCTGAATCTAACATACTGTTGTCATAGGTACAGTAGAATGCACTGCACAAGTAATATAGTCCACCATCCTAGCAATCAAACTATTGCATTTTCAAGTCCCCTTGAGGAACTAAAAATATTGTCAAAAAAGCTTAATAAAGTTTGATTTAATTAAAAAAAAAAACTAGTTTTAAAAATATGCATTTTTCACCAGAAAACACCTTTTTAAATGGATAAAATAACAAAGATTTTTTTTTTAAAGCAACAGATAATAGGTAATGACACAGGCAATGAAAATATTTTATTATTTATCACACATGGTGAGCACTATAAAAAGAATTTTACAAACTAATGACAGAATTGTCATTTTTCTTTTGTTTGCCTCACAATATGATGGCTTATTCTTACATGCATATATTGGCTGGATTTTCGCATCCGGCCGATATACGCTGTCTCACTTTGCAGGGAGAGGAGGCGAGCCAGGCTGAGAGCAGTGCACTGAGCTCCCGCCCCCTCTCCACCCCTCGCCACTATTTGCAATAGGAGGGGGCGGGATGGGGTGGAACTTAGCTCTGCCCCGTCCCACCCCTCCCATTGCAAACAGTGGTGAAGGGTAGAGAGGGGCAGGAGCTCAGTGCACTGCTCTCATCCTGGGCCACCTCCTCCCCCTGCAGAGAGGGACAGTGTATATGGGCCGGACATGAAAACCCGGCTGATATACACACGTCAGAATAAGCCCTAATGCAGTCCAAAAGTCAACTACTCATGTTGGTCTGTTTATCTGCAACATGTGTATAGTTATACTTTCTCTCTGGGTATTGATGTCCTGAGTTAGACATCTAGAGATAGACATCACGCTCCTGATGACCTGTCCCCTTTTGGTTAGAGACACGCATCAAGAAAAAATTTTGGAGTAACTCTTTATCTTGGGCTTATTATTATCTTAAATCTATTTTGAGTCTTTAAGCAGAAATCTTGCAGGGGGGATTGTTTTGATTACAGACCCCTGCTCTTTTAAGGGTGATGTGAGTTTGCATTGCTCTTATCTATGTTACCATATATGCCACTGTTTTTTAAGCCCAGTTGATTATTAATATCTGGAGCCATATGTAACATTAATGTTTTTTTGATTTGAGCGGCAATTAACACTCATATTAGTGAAAGGAGACAGGCCAGTGGTACAAATACAGACTGGTCTTCCCTTCCTACTGTTTTATGTGTTGTCTGTGCTATATTTTGTGGCCCCCTGAGGCTTATTTTATTACAAAAATAATAAGGGTTATATTTTAGGGTAATCGATGAATCATTGAAATCAATGGGTTCGCTTTGTCACATTTTGCGAGCTTGAGTATTACACGCACAAAGACCTGTGCAAACACATTTGTCTGTTTAAGCCCTGATAAAGAGAGCTAATCAAAGAGCTTCTCTGCTTCTACCAGCTTCATAAAGATTAAATAGAGTGACAGGACATATGCCCAACTATCACTCCATTCAAACTCCTCCTCTCAGTGGCCATGCAGTGAGGGGAAACTGGGTGCTTGGGACCCCCTTTCTACTGATCAGTGGGGATACCAGCAGAAGAAATGGGTAATAAATACCTATTGCAAGAAAATCCTATTAACTGAAGATTTGTTTTTTAGAATATTGCACACTTTGCAGCCTGTGCGAAACTTTTGCATAAGCACTAACATTAGTCTTTATTATCCATGCCAGATTGCCCCTATAGCAGTGATAGAGAAAAAGTGTCCTCATTATCAGTGCCAGTCAGATAGTGCTATCATTTGCAGTACTAGCCATAGAATTTCTGCATCATCAGTGCTAGCCAAAAAACAGTGCCGGCCAATATGTTTAAGAACATAATCATCTCATTTTCTGCAGCTCCTCAGCATGCTTCCTGGAAGTGATGTAAGTGTCTCACAAACAGCTGCTCATGTTGTTTACTGTTTTCGTTCTGAATGTTATCAGCAAAAAAATGAGTGGAAAATGTTTTTGCATGGCTGAACAGACTACTAGCTTTGTGAAAATATGTTCTTTCCAACCAGGGATCCTGGAGATTTCTAATTTTCTAGGAAACACCTGGCTGATCCTGTACCTTAATAAGTACCCTAATTTTCAACATGTTTCCTAAAATACACCAGAATGTCCTTACACTCTCATCTGCTGCAGATTTACAGGTTTTCCCAATTTTTCTGCTGTTCTGCTGTTTGCAATCCACTATCAGGATGGGGGCATGCAGCAAGCCTAGCATTCTGCCAGTAGTTCACTGTCCTGTATTTCTTTGCCCTTACTTCCCATACTGCAGTGCAATGTATCTTGTCCAGTCAGCAGGGAGGCAATGCTGAATACTCGCCCCACTGCTTTTCCAGGATGATTCAGGCATTTAGAGAATGCGCTGAAGCATGCACAATTGTGCATACCCTTGTTTGAAGGTGCCCTTATATGTACTTATCTATACATGTAGAGTATGAAGTGAATGTCTAAACTTAGCAAATCAAAGGCTTTGTCTTTTGTCAGCAAACACACTCATACACTAGATGAGAACAGAGTTGAAGAGAATCCCTTTCATGTACATGTAAACCTGGAATAATGATGGATGGCATGATGGGTTTAGAGGGCTCTTATAGACTGCAACTATGCAGAGTGCAGCACTCGTATTCTAGTGATCATGAGGAATGTTGTGCAATTTTTTGCCTAAAAGGTGCACATATTATTTAGATAACACACGCATGTTGTATGTTCTTTCTGTGTTTGCATGTATTTCTTTCAAAAGCATATAGTTCAATTGAATTCATTTGGAGTTTAGATTGTCAACTCCAGTGGGGACAAGGATCAATGAGAGTGATGATAATCTCCGTACAATGCTGTGGAATACGCAAGTACTATGTAAATCAGTAAAATAAATAAAGTAACAAAACAAATGGGCCTTAGTAATTCAAAGGCACACTTCTGTTAATATGCTTTTCGTTTGTAAGCATTTTTCATTTAGCAACACACTGAAGTGCATTCTTGACAAAAGTTAATAAAGATGGTCATCACTTTTTGTAATTTTGCAGTAGCTCTGAGCAATATTGCACAAAAATTCATTATCCTTATTTTGACCTTAATTAGAAAAAAGAGCATTAAGAGGATATTAAAGTGCATTCAAGAAAGAGTCAAATGGCCAAAGAGCTGTAAAATAGAAAGGTTTAAACTTTAGAAAACAGATTATTTTTTCTTTCTATTTGGAATTTCCTTCAAAAAGCATATCTTTCATGAAGATTTGTATTATCCCATTTAATAACATAAAAAATAAGCAGTAAAATAATACAAGGAGACTTAGAATAACCTGATCAAGTTGTATTCGCACCCTAGTGTTTCTTTTACAGATACCAGACACTCATCCCAGTGATACTCCCTCCTATACTGTTACACAGCAGCGAGTTTTCAGCTTGACTATTTACCCGGATTTTTTTAATGTTCTTACCTAAATGGCTCTAAAACATTCCCCTGTTAGTGCTCATGTCCACGGGTGGGTCAAATTCGACATGCGGAAGCCCGCAACGGTGTCCTACCCTGCCTGTGGCGGAGAACCCTACTTACCCGGCCGGGTCTTCTTTTTTCTCTACTGCAGATGTGTGCAGAAGCGCTGGTAGGCGCACACGCACACTAGAGTTTTTTTGTATTTTTTCAAACTCCTGCTTGCCCGCGGAATCCCTGGTCCACCCACAATGTCACTTGCGAATGAGCCGCGGATTGGACAGCTTCCATGACCTCAATGGAAGCCATCTGTTCGGGAACTGAGCTGAAATGGAGCATGCTGCAATTTGATTTCCACACCCAAAGGTCTGCAAATCCAATTTGCAAGCTTTATTTCAGTTGTTTCCCTATGAGAGGCTTGAACTGTGGATCATCTGTGCATTTTAAATCCGCTTGTGGACATTGGGCCTTATTTAGATTTCTTTAGAATTGAATTATAGAATTGCTCCTTAGAGACTTCTTTAAATGAATTAGATGCCTTAGCTAACTACATTTTTTAGACATATGCCCCAATTTAAAACTGATAATAGAGTGTCCGCACAGTGATCAGGTGTAACCTGTGAAGGAACCTGTCAGCAAATGTTCACTATCCCTGCACCTTGGCTACAGGAGACATGAGGCATTTCACAGTTTCCGTAGGTGTGAATAGGCTGTTCATGTATTGTATGCTTAAACAGATTACCATGATATCCCACACAAAATCCCACACACGTGATGTGGGGAATGGAACTCATTAATTTAAATAGATTTATTTTCACTTTTTTTGCGCCTGTTTTTGCTGGGCAAAAAAATAGAACCTGCCCATTTTGTGTATGTTTGCACACTAAAAAGCCCCATGGAGGTCTATGGGAGAAGCATAAACATGCACATCTGCCCGCATGGGTATGCATTAAACAAAACGCATATCTGCAATCACCTGCACCATACTATGCTAATTAGCCTTTCAAGGCAGGGCAGGGTGATTCCCCCAACCTTGTGAATGAGTGGTGACTGCGCAAATATGCTCCATATTTGCACAGGCATGAGCGTGAAATACACTTGTTCACTGTGCAAAAAAAATGGTCCTTTTGTTGGTCTATTGTAACATCTGGGTTGCTTTTTGTAATCTAACTATATTATAGTAACAATTTAATATTTTATATAGAACTTTTTTAAGCCATTTTCTCAATCTCAAATTGGAAGACGTCACTCACACAACATTCTGCTTAGGGATGTCCTAAGCACCAGGGCTCAGGTGTAACTGCTGCCTTTGCATCTCACTACAATGATGTGCCTGGACTACTGTAGACATTTACCCAATCCTGGCCTTAAATTTGTTGAGTGTGGCACAAGATTATCCAGTTAAGCTCCTTTTATACAGGACGAATGTTGGGCAAGCGATCCTCCACACTCGTCCCTGGGTTTATGCGCTCCTGTGCTGTCACGTGGAAGCTATTGGTGCTGGCTTGCTCACGGAGCGGCCAGCAGGGGGGCGGAGCAGTGCAGGAGATTTCACTACTCTCGCTTCCCTGCCCCTCTCTATTGAGATAACACAGCAGCCATTCGCTACTGAACGGCCAGTGTTTAAACTAGCAATGAGCTCATCGCTGATCCTTTATACAGCATAAAAGATGAGCAATGAGCTGCATAAAAGATGAGCAATGAGCTCGTCGCTCATTCTGCAGTTTAAACAGCCTCCGTTAAGTAGTGAACGGCCGCTGTGTTATCTCAATGGAGAGGGGCGGGGGAGTGAGAAGAGTGAAATCTCCTGCACTATCCCGCCCCCCTTCTGGCTGCTCCATGAGCGAGACAGCTCTACTAGCTCCCGTGCAGGAGCATGGGAGCGAGGAAACACAGGGACGAGTGTCGGGACATTCGTCCCGTGTAAATAGACCTTTGGTCCCATTCACATAAAAGCTACTACTTATTTTAAAAAGTTCTGTTCAATGTGACTTCCAGAATACTTTTATATTTTATGTAGCAATGAAAAGTTGAATAAGTATTGAAAGGGTTATCATGGCACCAATAAAAGCTATTTTTATTGTGTAATTTTTAGAAAGAACATTCAGTTTTAATATTGCTTTTTATGTGTATTTTTACTCTTGTGACTTAGATTCATTATGTTCAACTGCAGGAAAATAGTAAGTGAACTCGTTCTAATCTACAGCATAGTCAATTTAATAAGCTGTATAACAATTTATATAATTAGAAACAGAATTCTATGTACTTAATTAAAATTACATTTATTTATTTTTTTATTGTGTGAAAATAGCATACATAGTTTATATAACTGAGGAATCATTAAATGGTCACTCGTTTTTAAAACAACTTGTGCTTACCTGATAGCCAATGGGACAATTACAAAAAGTTCAAGCTGTTTTCTTTATTTAAAATTACATTTATGCTGAAAAAATAGTTCTAAAGTGCTGGCTATGGAGGGTCTCCCTTCCTCCTGACCTGCTATCTGCTGCCCGTTATCAAGGGATGTTATCGCTATTTCTTGAGTCAGCAAGATGGAGAACAGGAAGTGTAGGAAGGGGATGAGACTTCCTGCTCCTTCAAGTCTATGAGAGCAGAATACAAGTCATATAATAGCAAGAAGCAGTGTTATTCCTCATGTACACAAACATGGCTGTTTTTTTCTGAAGTTATCTGAAAATGTAGGCATACTTTAAAAATGTAAAAATGTTATGGTAGTGTTAGATTTCACCTCATCTTTAGACCACTTTCACATGGGCGACAAAATCACATGATTTTCTGGCGATGGAACAGTGCTACAAATGGCATGAATGTGAAGCCCATGCTTTCCTGTGAGTTCCTTCACATTAGCAAATGTTCTGTATGCTGCTACATTGTCAGAAAAAAAAATTGCAGCATGCTGAATATTGCTGCAATTTGTGATGTATTACTTTCCCTATGGAGCCTTCCTTTGTGTTGCCTTGCATCGAGCACCGAGAAGTGCGAAGAGAAGTGTTGCAGAGCGACAGCAACCAGGGCTATAGTGAACTGAGTGCTGAACTAATAACTCTTAAATAGAAGAGAGGCAGAACATTCTTTAGAGGTTGGGATTGGTCAAACTATAGCACCATTCGCTGTGTTTTTCTCACATCATTATTTGCTGCTGTCTTATCTATGGTCTAGATTGGCTACTCGAAAGAATGTCACATTTCATTTGCTGCCACCATTTGCCCCTTTATTTTAAATATTATTCAATGTCATCTTTGTCTTTTTGAATAATAAAGTATTTAAATTATATTTCAGGGTATTTTTTGCCTTTGGCAATTAGAATTGTGATTGCAAAGAACATAGCTGCAATATCGCTGTGATTTTCTTGCGCCGATATCACGGTCCCCCATGTGAAAGAGGCCTTAAAGAGCAGTAAAAATATCTTTATCTACTAATTTTGTAGCATATCTTCAATGATAACTTTCTAAGTCTCTTTACGCATTTCTTATCTGTTTTTGCTATTGTAACCTCTGAACACCATCACAATGGATTTGAAACAAAACCATCAAAATATGATTGGAATGTAGACTTCAACTTTAAATCAAGGGATTTAGAAGAGACATTAGCGTTAGTCATTTTGGAATTATAGTACTAGCATTATAGTATTTTGCATAGCTCCTTTATCTTCACGTGCTCAAAGGTATTTAGACAAGCTAACAATTATAAATACTACAATTATGGTTGTTAATTGGCTGCAGATCCTTTTCAGTCAATGACTGCCTGAAATTTATGGATAGCGTAGAGCGTACTTTTGTAAGGTTGGGTTGGTTTACTGAATTTTGGTTAAGTCTGAATTAGTTTGCACCAGAACTTCACCAATAGCTTTTGGTGGTAGTGGTGGTGGTGTGTAGCTCAGCAGCCAGCATTGATGCCTTGCAACCCTGGGGTCCTAAGTTCAAATCTAACAACATTTGTATGGAGTTTGCATGATCTCCCTGTGTTCCATATTAATCACTAGAGATGAGCGAACGTACTCGTCCGAGCTTGATACTCGTTCGAGTATTAGCGTGTTCGAGATGCTCGTTACTAGAGGCGAGCACCACGCGATGTTCGAGTTACTTTCACTTTCA
The DNA here is from genome assembly GCF_035609145.1 of Eleutherodactylus coqui. Lineage (NCBI taxonomy): Eukaryota > Metazoa > Chordata > Amphibia > Anura > Eleutherodactylidae > Eleutherodactylus > Eleutherodactylus coqui. Next base: position 65,907,660 of record NC_089838.1, on the reverse strand, counting down.
TCTCTGAGACGTTAGCGCGCTATCCTGGCCAATAGAAAGACAGGGAAGGCATTACAACTTCCCCCTGCGACGTTCAAGCCCTATACCACCCCCCTGCAGTGAGTGGCTGGCGAGATCAGGTGTCACCCGAGTATATGAATCGTCCCCTCCCGCGGCTCGCCACAGATGCATTCTGACATAGTTCAGGGAAAGTGCTGTCTTGCTGGAGCTGCTATAGGGAGAGTGTTAGGAGTTATTTTAGGCTTCAAGAACCCCAACGGTCCTTCTTAGGGCCACATCTGACCGTGTGCAGTACTGTTGAGGCGGCTTTTTGCAGTGTTGCACTTTTTTTTTTTTGTATAACGGCCGTGCAGAGCATTGCGTCCTCAGTCTGCAGTAATTTTACATAGTATAGGGCCAGTAGTGCTGAGGCAGGGACAGTGAAAAAGGTGAAAGACGTATACTGTCTATATAGGCAGTGGGCTTTTCCAAAAAAATTTGGGAAAAAACTTTCTATTTGGGCTGCCTGTGACTGTCCTGAGTGTACTGCGTCTCTGCTGGGGGTAGTAGTCCTAATTAATACGCAGCCAGCTAAGTGTTACAGCAGGCTTGCGCAAAATTCTTTCCTGGCTCTGCGTTGGCCGTTACATCACCGCTATCATCCTGTCCAGAAGGAAACAGTCTGCAGTAATTTTACATAGTATAGGGCCAGTAGTGCTGAGGCAGGGACAGTGAAAAAGGTGAAAGACGTATACTGTCTATATAGGCAGTGGGCTTTTCCAAAAAAATTTGGGAAAAAACTTTCTATTTGGGCTGCCTGTGACCGTCCTCAGTGTACTGCGTCTGTGCTGGGGGTAGTAGTCCTAATTCATACGCAGCCAGCTAAGTGTTACAGCAGGCTTGCGCAAAATTCTTTCCTGGCTCTGCTGTGCGTTCCGTAAGCGAAGTCAGCCTCCAACCACAGGCCAATAAGCGGCACATTTAATTACAGCGTTCTGTTTCTGCACTACTGGTAATACACCATGCTGAGGGGTAGGGGTAGGCCTAGAGGACGTGGACGTGGACGCGGGCGAGGACACGGAGGCCCAAGTCAGGGTGTGGGCACAGGCCGAGCTCCTGATCCAGGTGTATCGCAGCCGACTGCTGCGGGATTAGGAGAGAGGCACGTTTCTGGCGTCCCCACATTCATCTCACAATTAATGGGTCCACGCGGTAGACCTTTATTAGAAAATGAGCAGTGTGAGCAGGTCCTGTCGTGGATGGCAGAAAGTGCATCCAGCAATCTATCGACCACCCACAGTTCTGCGCCGTCCACTGCTTCAACTCTGAATCCTCTGGCTGCTGCTCCTCCTTCCTCCCAGCCTCCCCACTCCATTACAATGACACATTCTGAGGAGCAGGCAGACTCCCAGGAACTGTTCTCGGGCCCCTGCCCAGAATGGGCAGCAATGGTTCCGAATCCTCTCCCACTGGAGGAGTTTGTCGTGACCGATGCCCAACCTTTGGAAAGTTCACGGGGTCCGGGGGATGAGGCTGGGGACTTCCGGCAACTGTCTCAAGAGCTTTCAGTGGGTGAGGAGGACGATGACGATGAGACACAGTTGTCTATCACTCAGGTAATAGTAATTGGAGTAAGTCCGAGGGAGGAGCGCACAGAGGATTCGGAGGAAGAGCAGCAGGACGATGAGGTGACTGACCCCACCTGGTTTGCTACTCCTACTGAGGACAGGTCTTCAGAGGGGGAGGCAAGTGCAGCAGCAGGGCAGGTTGGAAGAGGCAGTGCGGTGGCCAGGGGTAGAGGCAGGGCCAGACCGAATAATCCACCAACTGTTTCCCAAAGCGCCCCCTCGCGCCATGCCACCCTGCAGAGGCTGAGGTGCTCAAAGGTATGGCAGTTTTTCACTGAGAGTACAGACGACCGTCGAACAGTGGTGTGCAACCTTTGTCGCGCCAAGATCAGCCGGGGAGCCACCACCACCAGCCTCACCACCACCAGCATGCACAGACATATGATGGCCAAGCACCCCACAAGGTGGGACGAAGGCCATTCACCGCCTCCGGTTTGCACCGCTGCCTCTCCCCCTGTGCCCCAACCAGCCACTGAGATCCAACCCCCCTCTCAGAACACAGGCACTACCGTCTCCTGGCCTGCACCCATACCCTCACCTCCGCTGTCCAGCCGTCGCTAGCGCAAGTGTTTGAGCGCAAGCGCAAGTACGCCGCCACGCACCCGCACGCTCAAGCGTTAAACATGCACATAGCCAAATTTATCAGCCTGGAGATGCTGCCGTATAGGGTTGTGGACACGGAGGCTTTCAAAGGTATGATGGTGACGGCGGCCCTGCGCTACTCAGTTCCCAGTCGCCACTACTTTTCCCGATGTGCCGTCCCAGCCCTGCACGACCACGTCTCCCGCAACATTGTACGCGCCCTCACCAACGCGGTTACTGCCAAGCTCCAATTAACAACGGACACGTGGACAAGCACAGGCGGGCAGGGCCACTATATCTCCCTGACGGCACATTGAGTGAATTTAGTGGAGGCTGGGACAGAGTCAGAGCCTGGGACCGCTCACGTCCTACCCACCCCCAGAATTGCGGGCCCCAGCTCAGTGGTGGTATCTGCGGCGGTGTATGCTTCCTCCACTAAACCACCCTCCTCCTCCTGCTCCTCCTCCTCCTATGCAACCTCTGTCTCGCAATCAAGATGTGCCAGCAGCAGCACGTCGCCAGCAGTCGGTGTCGCGCGGCACGGCAGCACAGCAGTGGGCAAGCGTCAGCAGGCTGTGCTGAAACTACTCAGCTTAGGAAAGAAGAGGCACACGGCACACGAACTGCTGCAGGGTCTGACAGAGCAGACCGACTGCTGGCTTGCACTGCTGAGCCTCCAACCGGGCATGGTCGTGTGTGACAACGGCCGTAACCTGGTAGCGGCTCTGCAGCTCGGCAGCCTCACGCACGTGCCATGCCTGGCCGATGTCTTTAATTTGGTGGTTCAGCGCTTTCTGAAAAGCTACCCACGCTTGTCAGACCTGCTCGGAAAGGTGCGCCAGCTCTGCGCACATTTCCGCAAGTCCCACACGGACGCTGCCACCCTGCGGACACTGCAACATCGGTTTAATCTGCCAGTGCACCGACTGCTGTGCGACGTGCCCACACAGTGGAACTCTACGCTCCACATGTTGGCCAGACTCTATGAGCAGCGTAGAGCTATAGTGGAATACCAACTCCAACATGGGCGGCGCAGTGGGAGTCAGCCTCCTCAATTCTTTACAGAAGAGTGGGCCTGGTTGACAGACATCTGCCAGGTCCTTGGAAACTTTGAGGAGACTACCCAGATGGTGAGCGGCGATGCTGCAATCATTAGCGTCACCATTCCTCTGCTATGCCTCTTGAGAAGTTCCCTGCAAAGCATAAAGGCAGACGCTTTGCGCTCGGAAACGGAGGCGGGGGAAGACAGTATGTCGCTGGATAGTCCGAGCACCCTCCTGTCTATATCTCAGTGCGTTGAGGAGGAGGAGGTGGAGGAGCATGAGGAGGAGGGGGAAGAGACAGCTTGGCCCACTGCTGAGGGTACCCATGCTGCTTGCCTGTCATCCTTTCAGCGTGTATGGCCTGAGGAGGAGGAGGAGGATCCTTAAAGTGATCTTCCTAGTGAGGACAGCCATGTGTTGTGTACTGGTACCCTGGCACACATGGCTGACTTCATGTTAGGATGCCTTTCTCGTGACCCTCGCGTTACACGCATTCTGGCCACTACGGATTACTGGGTGTACACACTGCTCGACCCATGGTATAAGGAGAACCTTTCCACTCTCATACCCGAAGAGGAAAGGGGTTCGAGAGTGATGCTATACCACAGGACCCTGGCGGACAAGCTGATGGTAAAATTCCCATCCGACAGCGCTAGTGGCAGAAGGCGTAGTTCCGAGGGCCAGGTAGCAGGGGAGGCGCGAAGATCAGGCAGCATGCACAGCACAGGCAGGGGAACACTCTCTAAGGCCTTTGACAGCTTTCTGGCTCCCCAGCAAGACTGTGTCACCGCTCCCCAGTCAAGGCTGAGTCGGCGGGAGCACTGCAAAAGGATGGTGAGGGAGTACGTAGCCGATCTCACGACCGTCCTTGGTGACGCCTCTGCCCCCTACAACTACTGGGTGTTGAAGCTGGACACGTGGCCTGAACTCGTGCTGTATGCCCTGGAGGTCCTTGCTTGTCCTGCGGCTAGCGTCTTGTCAGAGAGGGTGTTTAGTGCGGCTGGGGGAATCATCACGGATAAGCGTACCCGCCTGTCAACCGACAGTGCCGACAGGCTTACACTCATAAAGATGAACAAAGCCTGGATTTCCCCAGACTTCTCTTCTCCACCAGCGGACAGCAGCAATACCTAAAACAATACGCAGGCTGCACCTGCGGATGGCAGCATCGTTCTCTATCACCATCAAAAACGGGGACCTTTTAGCTTCATCAATCTGTGTATTATATTCATCCTCCTCCTCCTGCTCCTCCTCCTGAAACCTCACGTAATCACGCCGAACGGGCAATTTTTCTTAGGCCCACAAGGCTCAGTCATATAATTTTTGTAAACAATTTTTATATGTTTCAATGCTCATTAAAGCGTTGAAACTTGCACCTGAACCAATTTTTATTTTAACTGGGCTGCCTCCAGGCCTAATTACAAATTAAGCCACATTAACCAAAGCGATTAATGGGTTTCACCTGCCCTCTTGATTGGGCATGGGCAATTTTTCTGAGGTACATTAGTACTGCTGGTACACCAATTTTTGGGGGCCCTCGCCTACAGTGTAATCCAATTAATTTTTTGCCCACCTGCATTAAAGCTGACGTTACATCAGCTGTGCTGGGCACTGCAATGGGATATATTTATGTACCGCCGGTGGGTTCCAGGGAGCCACACATGCTGTGGGTCCACAGGGAGTTGTAACTGCATGTGTCTACTTCTAAAGAACCCCAGTCTGACTGGGGCATGCAGTGTGGGCCGAAGCCCACCTGCATTTAACATGACATTACATCAGCTGTGCTGGGCACTGCAATGGGATATATTTATGTACCGCCGGTGGGTTCCTGGCACCCACCCATGCTGTGGGTCCACACGGAGTTGTAACTGCATGTGTCCACTTCTAAAGAACCCCAGTCTGACTGGGGCATGCAGTGTGGGCCGAAGCCTACCTGCATTTAACATGACATTACATCAGCTGTGCTGGGCACTGCAATGGGATATATTTATGTACCGCCGGTGGGTTCCAGGGAGCCACCCATGCTGTTGGTGCACACGGAATTCCCATTGCGGAGTTGAACCTGCCTTTGACTATTTATAAAAAAAACGCGGTCTGACTGGGGAATGCAGACACCTTGACAGAATGAATAGTGTGTGGCACATAGGTTCCCCATTGCCATGCCCACGTGTGCAGCTCCTGATGGAGGTGGCACAGGATTGGATTTCTCATTGCTTCTGTACAGCATTGTGGGCTATCGCCCCGCCCCTTTTAAAGAGGGTCACTGCCTAGCCGTGCCCACCCTCTGCAATGTGTGCCTGCGGTTCTTCCTCATGGCAGACGCACTTATAAATAGACATGAGGGTGGTGTGGCATGAGGGCAGCTGAAGGCTGCTCAGGGACACTTTGGTGTGTGCTGTGGACACTGGGTCGTGCGGGGGGGGTTGGGCAGCATGTAACCCAGGAGAAGTGGCAGCGGAGTGTCATGCAGGCAGTGATTGTGCTTTGTTGGAGGTAGTGTGGTGCTTAGCTAAGGTATGCATTGCTAATGAGAGCTTTTCAGAAGTAAAAATTGTTGGGAGGGGCCCACTCTTGCCGCTATTATGGCTTAATAGTGGGACCTGGGAACTTGAGATGCAGCCCAACATGTAGCCCCTCGCCTGCCCTATCCGTTGCTGTGTCGTTCCCATCACTTTCTTGAATTGCCTAGATTTTCACACATGAAAACCTTAGCGAGCATCGGCGAAATACAAAAATGCTCGGGTCGCCCATTGACTTCAATGGGGTTCGTTATTCGAAACGAACCCTCGAGCATCGCGAAATTTTCGTCCCGAGTAACGAGCACCCGAGCATTTTGGTGCTCGCTCATCTCTAATAATCACCTTTATTTAACTCCATGTAGATGTTGGCCTTGGTCAGATTTCAGCAATGGACCCCTGTGCTGCAAGGCAACAGTGCTAACTATCGATTCACCATGCTGCTTTTTCATCCGCAAAAACAATGTATGCACTATTTAAATAAAGGTGACTATTATAAAGATCAAATCCACACAAACAAGGGGAGAACATACAACCTCTATACAGATGTTGCCCTTGGTCAGATTTCCTCCTGCAGCGTGTCTCCACCATACATCATTTCCTCACACACTGCAAAAACATACTAATTGCTGAATATAAATTGTGATTGCCAGTGGGCACAAAAAATGCGTAATATGTATATGCTAAGTAAAGGTGATTATTATGAAACACAGGGAGAACATACAAACTCCATGCAAATGTTTTTTTCAGACTTGGATAAGAACCCAGTGCTGCAAGGCAACAGGGGCAACTGCTGAGCTACACTCATTCTTCTCCATAGTGGGCTTGCCCTGGCGAACAGCCTGAGGTTTGAGTTTGCTGTAAACCTTACCTTTAGTAAAGTTCAACTGGTTCGGTTCACCGAACACTACCTATCAACATTACCAAATGCTGAGTTTACTCAACTGAGGTGCTTTCCCAGACCTATACTGCAGTCACCTTCAGTTGCTACTTGTTTGTGGGTCTTTCTACCTGGAGTTTTGTTTTCAGTAATAAAAAGTAAGCTCATTGTCTTTGAGCTTAAGTGACAGAATTGGCCAATGAAGAATACTCCTTTTCTTTGTCTTAAGGGGTTTGTCCAAGATAAAAGCTTTCTCTAAAAAGGGCTCCCCCATGGCCAAAACATAACAAAGAACTGATACTCACCTCTCTCCACTGCTTGCAAGTTCCCCACTAGTGTCTTTGGGCTACTCTGGTGACATGCAGTTTACAGGCTGCAGGCTGTGACATCCCATAAATCAGTAAATTGGTTCTGAGCTTCAAAATATTGTGCTGTGTACAGTGGCAAATGTAAAAAATATAGTATATGTGAATTTTTTTTATATGTTTAGTTTGATTTCTAAAAAAATGGAACACATCTTTAAAGAGGAAAACATCACTTAAGACTTCATTCCCGGGAAGGTGTGACCGTATTAGTTAAACAGCACTATATTAAACAGTTAACATCAAAGTATCTCTTTGTGGCTCTGGCTCAACATCTCTCTCTAGAAACTGTTCTAGAACACCAGGAGCCTAATAATTGATAATGCCTGAGATAGATTCTGAGAGACACTACAGCCAAACCAATTGGTTTGCACCCAAGTCCCTGAGACTTAGCATGAAATATTTAGAGCAAAGAAGCTCAAAATAATGAGTCAAAAACAAGAAGGGAAAATAACTGCCGATGCTGATAAACGCATACTACAATGGTGATGATCAAGTCATCATTACAGGTGGAAAAAATAATGGCAAAATAAGATCTTCATCAAAGAGCAACATTAATGTGCATAGGGTTGTAACAATGAGCAACCACAGCTCATCAGAAAAAATATTATCAAAGCAGAATTACCAGCCCACAAAGTTGCCAGTGTCAACAGAACCAACAATTTACAATTAAAATAACAAACATACCCACCGGCACTGATAGTGGACTGGTGGGGTTAGTAAGAGCCTCTGGTATAGCCTCATGCTATCCAGTTTATATAGCCCATTTCTGAACACTCACCAGGAAGCTCGATTCCACAGTTCAATTGATTCAGGGCAGACATTACCAGCAGAGAGCCATTTTGCTAGATAGACAATATTTGTAGTTTTACAGTTTATATGTTCCTTATTTCTATATCCCTTACCTGGTGATGCACTTGTGAATGATTGGCTTTTATATACTTTCATGCAATGCATTCTCAACAGGCATATGGGCCTGTAAATCTATTCCTGCCTAGGCACAAATACTGGTTAGTCATTGGTCTGAGATGACTATGGACCAATCTGTTCTTCAGATTTTTACTATGCCTGTAAGTTATTGATGGTCTGTCAGTCAGATAGTTCAAAATATCATTGTCCTCCATTAATTTAGCTCAATAATATTCCAAAATGGAGCGACTCTTGTGAGCCCCAGTATTATATGTGCCTATTGTGCGTATTTTTTCACCAGTTGTTTCTCGTGCCCAAGGTATCAATAGATCCTTTTTTTCTCACAATCAAATGTGAAGGCGTTGTCAATTGTAACCTGAGGATAGTTATGTTGCAGAAAACTCCTCTTTAGGCCTAGACTCTTATAGATAATCCATCTCATCAGAGCAGTTCCTCCTCACATGGAGCAACTTTCGAGATACCCTTTGTCAGAACCAAATGATGACTATACCAGAACAAACGTCCATTAGAGGCTGTTGGTTTACAAAAAATAGTAGATGGTAGACAAGCGTCCTCATTTTTTCATATGGCAATGTCTAGAAAGGAAATTGAGAAATCTTGTATCTCAGAAGTAATCCTTAGACCAAGGTCATTGATATTGAGATGGTACTCAAATTGATTGAATGATGTAGTGGAGTCAGTCCATAAGATCAATAGAACATCAATGTATCTAAGCCACAAAAGAATCTTAGATGTCCAACAATGTAGAGCCTCTGAAAAGACAATTTTCTCCTTCCATCAACCCAGGTACAGGTTAGCATACAATGGAGCACAGGGGCTCCCCATTGCTGTACCCCTGAGCTGGTGGTAGAAGTGTCCCGCAAAGAGAAAGAAATTGTGTGTCAGCATAAACTCCAATAGGTCTATAACAAATTGATTATGTGCATCAGTACATCAGTGCATCAAATTATTATGCCAGCTTCATGGGAGAGTGAGCTATGCAATGCTTCAGTATCAAGACTTGCCTTCTTAACGTCACTATCGAAGGGTTTAACATAACCTGGAGGTATTTTTTTAGAATGTTCATGGAGTCCTTTGTGTACAAAGGAAGGTGCTCTAACAACGGACGTAAAATATGGTCAATATATATGCTTGCCTTTTGACTCAACTTCAAGAGGTTTAATCCTTTGTGAACCTTTGCTAAACTGTAAAATGTGGATATTTGGGGGAGGACTAATGTCATGAATAGGAGTTCACTCTGACTAACAAAACCTCTCTCTCTTTGGCTTGTTCGAGAATATTTTTTAGTGTCGAAACAAAAAAATTAGTGGGATCACCGTTCAAGATTCCATAAGTATTAGAATCATTAAGGATGCACTTACACATATCAACATATGTTACTCAGTTCAGGACATCAATATTACTAAACTTATCAAAGGGATTTTATAATCAATTCCTGATTGTCCTCTAAAGTTTTAATAGTTGTGCTAATAATTGTACTGTGGTTGCTCATTTTTACAACCTTATGCACATTAGTGTTGCTACTTAATGACGATCTTATTTTGCCATTATTTTTTCCATCTGTAATGATGGCTTGTTTGCTCTAAATATTGAATGCTTAGTCTGATTATAGATGTCTCTGGGACTTGGTTGCAAACCAATTGGTTTGGCTGTAGTGTCTCTCAGAGACTATCTCAAGCCTTATTAGTTATCAGACACCTGATGTACTAGAACAGTTTCTAGAGAAACATGTTGAGCTTTTTATTAGCTTTATATTTTTCTTGAGTAAGTTAGCCAACTTAATACAGAGGCAATATTTTTATACCTACTATGAAGATATAGTCTTGAGCAGCTTTCCTTTTTTCTGGGATAGAGCCTTGTCTCTTTTTTTTTGTTTGTATTGGTTGTATATCTACACACCATTTCTAGTTTGGGAGCAGATTTGTTTAACCTCGTCAAGCTTCACAGGGTATATATATATATATATATATATATATATATATATATATATATATATATATATATATATAGTAACAGGGTGATAGGAATGGTCTGGAGTGGAAGGTATGTGTCACAGAGGTTATTAGCCTCTGTGAGGTAGTCCGGTCCTCTTTCGCTCCAGGCCAGATCTTACCACCTGTCCAGCATGCCATTTAAGGAGACAGGTGGAAGGTAGAGGGAGGTGTGTGCGCCTGGGAGATACAGGCTGCAGTTACTCTGTGACTTCCAGTGTGAGCAGAGAGGCTCTGTGGACGAGGCGCTACCTGGTTGCAGCAGGACCCCTGGAGGGGATACGCCTGCCCTTGGACTAGAGCCTAAGAGATTGAAGGCATAAGGACAAGCTGCGCTCTGGACATCCACAGGTCTGTGCACCTCTATGGACTTGTATGGTCTCCTCAGCTGAGGATTTACCTGTGTCACCTCCAGACTGAGGAGGGTTAAACCTGAACAGAGACTTTTGTTCTTACTATCATTTACCATTTATCTGAAGACCCAGTTATTTATGTTTCTGTTAAAGACTGTATAAATAAACCAAACAAGAAGAAAAGTGACGGTTTGGAGTGCTCTTTAACCCCCGCTGTGCTACAAGATAGATATATACATATATATATATATATATATATATATATATATATATATATATATATAGTTTGTGATTAAATTATAGCTGACTGGATATGTACTTATGGGATCGGTCAGATTGAGCATTTTTTTTCGTGCATGTATAGGCGCGTTTTAAAAATAGCTCTATTAGAACCAATGGTTTCAATAAATGCGTTCACATGTCTGTGATTTTTCTAAACATGATGTGTAGAATGCTCATCGCACCGAGCCCTAAGAGGGCACTTATTCCTACTTTCTCTTGAGATAAGGGTGCATGAGAATAAAGAAAAAAAACATATATATATATGTGTGTGTGTATTTTCTCCCCCCATTTAGCCCATTTGATGATTATTTGTATGTTTGTTTTGTATCGGCTGTCAACTAGCCCTGTTGTTGGTATTATGTAATAAATAAAATTATTTTAGGGTGTCTTCTGTAACAGTCTGTGCTTGCATTAAAAAATACCTATGGCTAGCGTAAGTAGTATTGGATTTAGCAGACTGCAGGCCCTCCACTAATCCCCAAACTTGGACATTCCATTCCTGACCGGCACTCTACCACGCCATGTCCATAGTCAACATTACTTTCCTTGCTAGCAAGTTTCATTCTGCTTAAAAGGGTTGTGTAATTTAAAAAGAAAAAAAATACAGTCATTGTCAAGAACAATCAAGACCCTAGAAGGAGTTGTCAGAATCAAATGAAACTTTATATGTGTGATTGTAACATTTATATAAGTAAATGATTATAATATCAGAGCAAAAGGATAATTTATTGCGGAAAACTTTTGAAGAGAGACTCTAGTACATATGGAGGCATACATATTCTGTATGGTATCCTGCAGCATATCACTCCACATTTGCTATTACTTAGCCTCTAGAATGTGCAAACTTTTAGGCTGTGAAAGTTGGCTTCCCAGATGGTCCTATACATGTTATATTGGCAATAAATCTAGTGACGGGGCAGGTCAAGGAAGTGGGGGAATGTTGTGGAGACATTCCTGTGAAACCCTTACTGTGTGCGGCCAAGAATTTGCCTGCTGGAAAATGCCTCTTGGAAGCCCGGCGATGAGAGACAATACATATGGCTGTAGAATGTCCTGAAGATATTGCTTAGTTGTTATTGTCCTTTGTACCACTACTATGAATAACCAATTGTCATATACAATTCCACCCCCCCACCCCCCCACCCCCAGACCTTCACACCAGCAATGGGGACAGTGTGCCACTTCACAGCAAAGGCAGGATTGAGGTGTTCACCCCAGGTTTCCAGGCATGAACACGGTCATCATCAGAGCTATCCACTTTGCAGCAGTCCAGTTGTGTTGTTTTTAATACCACTGTAAACGGAGGTAATGGTGAATGGGTGTCAAAGGCAGTACACATAATGAGCACCATGAGACCAAATGTCCTTCAGCTGAACATCTAGAAATTTTTCTCTCAGGCACAGGGGCCTGTAATGATGATGCCACCTGTCTCTGGATGGTAGACATCGAAACAGTTGGAGCTGCTTTTGCTTGTTGGACAATCAAATTATTCTCTCTACCGCTGGTCTGTAGAGGGTCTCCTGAGCCTAGTCACCTTTTGTGTCTAGGCCAAGGGAACCTGTTTGAGGGTCTCAGCTGTCAAGACTGTTCATCTAATCATGCTACAACTCTAATCATTTGCATATTTGCTTGAGATGTAACTGCATGCCGGTTTTTGCAGCAAACCAATAACTACTTCTAGGTGCTTGATTTTATTTTTGACAGTGTATTTAAAAGCTAGCCAGCTAATAAAATAAGAAAAGACTGCATACTCACCTGTCCTCAGCCCCCAGGGACTCAGCTGAGTGGCTCTCACTGCTATGCCCCTTCCCCCATCATGGACAGCCGGTGGACGTCAGGGGAATGCTATATCCAATCTGAGGCTGCAGGGAACTGCTGGCATCATAGCGAAAAGGATGTAAATGCTGATGCCAGGAATTTGGAAAGTGATACTGCGGCTCCTGATCAGCCACATCGGTCATCTTACATCTGGTGACTTTCTGCAGGGACAGGGCAGCGGGAGCCACTCAGCTGGGTGCCAGGGAGCCAAAGACAGATTAGTACACTGTCTTTTTTAATATTTTTTTCTTTTAATCACACAACCCCTTTAAACAGATTGAAGCTCTTGTCTGCTGGTATTAATCAATTGCTGGTGTCATCTGTCTTCATTGTCTTTCATCATTGTCTGTCCACTTACTAGCAACTGGAGTATAATGCAGGCCATCAGGATAAGTAATGAATGTACACAGTAACTGAACTTTCTACATGGATTAATTCCATTTGCAAACTGGTGGTCAAATATATTCAACACAGCAATGAAACCCCTAAACTGCCTTCCTTTCCTGTCAGAAATGTGAGCCCTCCCACCCAAAAAAGGGGGGGGGGAAAGCCAAGAAAACATTAATAAGATGTTAAAACATTCTCTAAGTGCAATTTATATAGTAGTTTGATGCAAATTACATTAGCATTGAGTAATTATTATTATGATTTTTGATAAGTACACTTTTTTTTGCTTTTAATTGGGTTTATTTCAAAAGTGTTTGTCACATAACAATAAACTATACATACACATAACAAGAACAGCCCAATGCTCCATCCATAAAAAGAAAAGAAAAATATATCATGCAGTTTGTAATTGCCTTCATCCAATAATTGTCCAAATATTTTCTTGTCAATTGTGTTTAAGGTGAAAACAGTGTAATCATTTACAAATGACCTAATTACATATTTTTATAAGCACGGAGAATCATTAATCGATGTACATGATATTTTACAGTACATGCAATATATTCAATATTTATGTAGTTGATTTTTTTTAACTCTTTGCCAAGTAATGAATTACACTCATTTTTCAAGATAAAATAACCAAAGCCCATATGTTCTGAGCATCAGATGTTGTTTGATATTCAGTAATAAAAAAGGTAAATAAATAAATTTTTAACACGGGAGCCCATAAGTGATGGATAGCCAAAGGATGGCATCTGCAAGAGCCATCCAATAATAATAGCAGCCTTAGAGCAGGTTTAGACTAATGGGGTTATGTTGCCTTATAAGGCTGGATTCATACGAACGTATATCGGCTCGGTTTTCACGCCGAGCCGATATACGTCTCTCTCTCTCCAGGGGGTGGAGGATGGAAGAGGCAGGAGCAGGAACTGAGCTCCCGCCCCCTCTCTGCCTACTCTCCGCCCCTCTGCACTATTTGCAATGGGGAGAGGTGGGACGGGGGTGGGGCTTATTCTCGGAACTTAGCCCCGCCCCGTCCCACCTCCTTTCATTGCAAATAGTGCAGAGGGGTGGAGAGGAGGCAGAGTTCCTGCTCCTGGCTCTTCCAGCCTCCACCCCCTGCAGATGAGGACAACGTATATCGGCTCGGCGTGAAAACCGAGCCGATATACGTTCGTGTGAATCCAGCCTAAGGCAGAGAAGATTGGGCGGCACCTGTCTTCCCGCGGTAATTTTCAAACTCCTGCGCTCTGGCACAGAGTTTGATCTTCCAGTGAAGGGGAAGGGATTCCCCTCAATAAGGTGCAGCTATGCTCCATGATGGTGAGCATAGTTGTGCCTGCTGCATGCTGAATGAGCGCTGGACAAGAGCTTGGAAAATGTTTTGATGCAAATTATATTAGTGTCTAGGCCTGGTATTGGGTCCAGATTCCAATGGTCGAGACAAACTGAATTACATTGTTAATGTAGTAAGGTGGAATATACTGGGGAGAATTCAGAAAACGTCAGACATACACAGGGTTTAGTAGAAAAGTATAATATACCAGTCATGGTCAGCATATCCTTTTCAGTCAATGACTGTCTGAAGTCTGAGACTATGGATATTGTAGGGTGAACTTTTGAAAAATTTGGTTGGTTCGCTGAACTTTTATTTGGTCCGAATTAGTTCAAATCAGTACTTCCACAACACCTCTAAAAATATTTGTAGGTATCGTGTTTCCCTGAAAATAAGACCTACCTCTGAAGTAAGCTCTGCCGTGATTTTTGGCTATTTTGGGGGAGGCTCAAAATATAAGCCCCACTCTAAAAATGACCTCTAGTTATTTACAACATTAAAAAAAACAACAAAAAAACATTACTGGCTGTAATTGGCTGAGAGCAGCTCTCGCTGAACAAATCACAGCCATCGCGTTGTTTCAGTGAGCACTGCATTGATTGGCTGAGAGCAGCGTTTGACGAACCAGTCAGACCCAATTGCTTCCTGGAGGCAGAATTTTTTAAATCCCACGACCAGCAAGTGATGTTCTGTCAGCGGTCGAGGAGAGCAATATATGCAGTAGAACTACGAAACCTTGGAGACCAGCAGGAGTGACCCAGACTGCGCCTGCTAGGTAAATAAAACAAGCCATTCCCTGAAAATAAGACCTAGTGCCTCTTTCAGGGCAAACAATAATGTAAGAATGGTTTTTATTTCCGGGGAAACACGATAGTGGTGGTGGTGCTTAGCTCAGCAGTTAGAATTTCTGTCTTGCAGCTCTGAGGTCCTAGTTTCAAATCTGAAAACATCTGTGTGGAGTAGGGATGAGCGAGTATACTCGCTAAGGCACTACTCGCTCGAGTAATGTGCCTTAGCCGAGTATCTCCCCGCTCGTCCTGAAAGATTCGGGTGCCGCCGCGGGGCGGGGAGTTGTGGGGGAGCGGGGAGATACTCGGCTAAGGCACATTACTCGAGCGAGTAGTGCCTTAGCGAGTATACTCGCTCATCTCTAGTGTGGAGTTTAAATGTTCTCTATGTGTTTCATAATAATCACTTTTATTTTCTCCCGCACTCCAAAACATAATAATTGGTGAATATAGATTGTGAGTCCCAATGGGGACAAAAATATCAAAGGATGTAAAGAATTGTGTGATATATATATGCTGTATAAATAAAGGTGACTATCATGAAACCCGTGGAGAACATACAAACTCCATGCAGATGTTGTAAGATTTAGGTAGGAACCCAGTGCTGCAAGCCAACAATGTTAACGGCTGAGCTACATTCATTCTCTTCCGTTATGCGTTCAGCCTGAGGTTTGAGTTTTAGCATACTATTAGAGTTGAGCGAGCACCAAAATGCTCGGGTGCTCGTTACTCTAGTCGAACTTTCAGTGATGCTCGAGAGTTGAAGTCAATGGGCGACTCGAGCATTTTTGTATATCGCCGAGGCTCGCTAAGGTTTTCATTTGTGAAAACCTGGGAAATTCAAGAAAGTGATGGGAACGACACAGAAACGGATAGGGCAGGCGAGGGGCTACATGTTGGGCTGCATCTCAAGTTCCCAGGTCCCACTATTAAGCCACAATACCGGCAAGAGTGAGACCCCCCCCCCCCCCCCAGCACTGTCAGCATAAAGATCGTTCTCGTTACACATTTCTGGATGAATTGCAGAGAAGGGCTTATATATTTAAGCCCTTCCCGACAATTCATCCCACGCTCGCCGGCAGGCCATTGCTTTCAATGGAGCCAGCTGTATTGCTGGCTCCATTGAATTCAATGGTCAGTGCTCGTTTAATCGAGACGAGTACTGCGTGGTGCTCGTCTCGAGTAACGAGCATCTCGAGCACCCTAATACTCGAACGAGCATCAAGCTCGGACGAGTATGCTCGCTCATCTCTACATACTATGTATGCTAAATGTAAAGTTTTTACTTTTCATCATTTGTTATTTTTCTTTATTCTTTAAAATCTGGTTTCATTTATTACCAAGCTGACATCACACTATAATTGAATAAGGGATTGCATAGTGATGTCAAGGTTAAATTTAGTATAGTATATTGAACTTATTTTTATTACTCAGTGGTGGAAGTACTCTCCATTCAACCTAAGCTATGCTGTATGGCATTGAAAAATATTGTTCAGCATGAAAGCAGTGAGAAAGAAGATCTACAGTTAAGTGCCTGCGAAGAAACAAGATTAAAACTTTTTGACTTAAGGCTCACTTACACCAGCCGATGATCGCTAAAAAAATCGCTATAAGGAGATCATTTTAGCGATAATCGTAGCGTCTAAACGAGCGTCCATCATGTATTTTTCGTGCACTGCTAGCTGATTGTTAAATTTAGTCCAAGCCAAAAATCATCCTTCACTCTTATCAGTAGTTCTCCACGGGGAGTGCTGATAGCATTGCTTCCCCCTAGAGAACAAAGGATCTGAATGCAGATAATAGCCCTCCGGCTATTAACTGCATTCAGCTAAGGCTTCATTCGCAAGTAGCTAAGTAGCTACTTAAGGCTCATTTACAGAAGCAGATAATCGCTCAAAGATCTCTCAAACAACAGTTTGAGTGACAGCTTTGAGCAATCATTTTGCATAAAAATTAATTGGTATTTAAGTAGCTACTCAGCTACTTAAATACCAATTAGGTATGCAAATGAAGCCTTCACTGAAGGAAGCTAATAGCCCTAGACTATTATCTGCGCTCAGATCCTATGTTCTCCACGGGGAAACAATGCTATCAGCACTTCCCGTGGAGAACTACTGATAAAAATGAGTGACGATTTTTATGTTGGACTGATTTTAATGATCAGCCGAAAAGCAGAGGATGGGCACACATTTACACGCACCGGATATTGCTAAAACGATCGCCGATTAGCGTTTTTAATAGCGATAATCATCCAGTGTAAATGGGCCTTTAAAACTTTATGCAAAACGTTCGCTCAAAGCTGTCACACAAACTGTCGTTTGAACGATCTTTAACCGATCATCGGCTAAATAGGCCTTTACCTAGTCAAAGTCCTGACTTAAACCCAATAGAAATGGTATATAAGGGCCTGGAATAATCAGTTATTGCAAAACATGGACCAAAAAATTTTAGTAGTCAAAATAGATTGATGTCACATTATTGGAAGGGTTTTACAATTATTACTGCTATAGTTCATTCAATTACTGTTCATTTGTACTGTTAATTTATATGCAACAGCCTCATTAATTCTTTTCATTTTTTACTTATTTTTTTATTTAAAGGGCTATTCCTTTTAAATAATATTCCTGTTTTTCCAGCCACATTCTTTTTGCATGCTGTGGTTGTGACATTCCATATACACACATGACCATTGAAGTCAATCACTGTACACCCCTGAGGTCTGCAATTGGCTACAGTAGTCATAGGTGTATAGAGAACATCACCATGTACGCAGAGCTCATCGGCAAGAATTGGATGAGCATTGGTCTGGAGCCAGTCAGTGTAGTTTATTTTAGAATCTTATATAATTGCCTGCTATTAGAAAAAAAACCACAAAACTCCTTTAATACTCTGTGATACTCAGTAAATAGGTTTTTCTTCTTCTGCCAGGTACCTTAACATTTATTGTTCAAATTTGTTAACATTTTTCAATGAACTCTGGAATTATCTATTCCAATTCTGTTGTAAGCTACACCATAACAAAAAATCCCCAGTGATGCAATTAATTTTTAAATGCAGCTTAGTGCTGGTGAAATCAGTCATATGTTCTAAATTTGTTTTCATTCATAAATAATAACATATTTCTATACACCAGAAACGTGATCTGAACGCGCATTGCAATTTTAATGCAAATCATTATGCACCAGTACTTTAAATCGCTGTCACTGAGATATAAACAATTGTGTTTCCAAGAAATAAAGTTTCACTTTTTACAATACTGCACAGAGTAAACATCCAATAAAACCTTCAGACAGGATTACACTAAGGCCAAAAGATGCAAATGCCCTGGAGCCTCTGCCCTCAAGGGGCCTTCACCAGTCTACTCAAAATGGGCCAAGTTTTAGATTCTTCGCTTGACCTCATTATTGTTATTTGGGATTTCCTGAAGCACTATTTTTGCGGCAGCATGGTGGTATTTTTAGGGTATCGCAAGACATTATTATTAGAGA
Organism: Eleutherodactylus coqui; assembly: GCF_035609145.1. Taxonomy (NCBI): domain Eukaryota; kingdom Metazoa; phylum Chordata; class Amphibia; order Anura; family Eleutherodactylidae; genus Eleutherodactylus; species Eleutherodactylus coqui. The sequence goes on along the minus strand of NC_089838.1, from coordinate 65,889,297 downwards.
TGAGCGAGCACCAAAATGCTCGGGTGCTCGTTACTCAGGACGAAATTATCGCGATGCTCGAGGGTTCGTTTCGAGTAACGAACCCCATTGAAGTCAATGGGCGACCCGAGCATTTTTTTGTATATCGCTGATGCTCGCTAAGGTATTCATTTGTGAAAATCCGGGCAATTCAAGAAAGTGATGGGAACGACACAGCAACGGATAGGGCAGGCGAGGGGCTACATGTTGGGCTGCATCTCAAGTTCCCAGGTCCCACTATTAAGCCACAATAGCGGCAAGAGTGCCCCCCCCCTCCCAACAACTTTTACTTCTGAAAAGCCCTCATTAGCAATGCATACCTTAGCTAAGCACCACACTACCTCCAACAAAGCACAATCACTGCCTGCATGACACTCCGCTGCCACTTCACCAAAGTGTCCCTGCACAGCCTTCAGCTGCACTCATGCCACACCACCCTCATGTCTATTTATAAGTGCGTCTGCCATGAGGAGGCACCGCAGGCACACACTGCAGAGGGTTGGCACGGCTAGGCAGTGACCCTCTTTAAAAGGGGCGGGGCGATAGCCCACAATGCTGTACAGAAGCCATGAGAAATATAATCCTGTGCCACCGCCATCAGGAGCTGCACACGTGGGCATAGCAATGGGGAACCTATGTGCCACACACTATTCATTCTGTCAAGGTGTCTGCATCCAGTCAGACCGCGGTTTTTATAAATAGTCACAGGCAGGTACAACTCCGCAATGGGAATTCCGTGTGCACCCACAGCATGGGTGGCTCCCTGGAACCCACCGGCTGTACATAAATGTATCCCATTGCAGTGCCCATCACAGCTGAGGTAACATCCGATTAAATGCAGGTGGGCTTCGTCCCACACTGCATGCCCCAGTCAGACTGGGGTTCTTTAGAAGTGGACACATGCAGTTACAACTCCCTGTGGACCCACAGCATGGGTGGGTGCCAGGAAGCCACCGACGGTACATAAATATATCCCATTGCATTGCCCATCACAGCTGATGTAATGTCAGCTTTAATGCAGGTGGGCAAAAAATTAATTTGATTACACTGTAGGCGAGGGCCCCAAAAAATTGGTGTACCAACAGTACTAATGTACCTCAGAAAAACTGCCCATGCCCAACCAAGAGGGCAGGTGAAACCCATTAATAGCTTTGGTTAATGTGGCTTAATTGGTAACTAAGCCTGGAGGCAGCCCAGTTAAAATAAAAATTGGTTCAGGTGAAAGTTTCAACGCTTTAATGAGCATTGAAACGTATAAAAATTGTTTACAAAAATGACTGAGCCTTGTGGGCCTAAGAAAAATTGCCCATTCGGTGTGATTACGTGAGGTTTCAGGAGGAGGAGGATGAATAGAATACACAGATTGATGAAGCAAAAAGGTCCCCGTTTTTGATGGTGATAGAGAACGATGCTTCCATCCGCGGGTGCAGCCTACGTATTGTTTAGGTTTCGCTGCTGTCCGCTGGTGGAGAAGAGAAGTCTGGGGAAATCCAGGCTTTGTTCATCTTGATGAGTGTAAACCTGTCGGTTGACAGGCGGGTACGCTTATCCGTGATGATTCCCCCAGCCGCACTAAACACCCTCTCTGACAAGACGCTAGCCACAGGACAAGCAAGCACCTCCAGGGCATACAGCGCGAGTTCAAGCCACGTGTCCAGCTTTGACACCCAGTAGTTGTAGGGGGCAGAGGCGTCACCGAGGATGGTCGTGCGATCGGCTACGTACTCCCTCACCATCCTTTTACAGTGGACTGGGGAGCGGTGACACAGTCTTGCTGGGGAGCCATAAAGCTGGCAAAGGCCTTGGAGAATGTTCCCCTGCCTGCGCTGTACATGCTGCCTGATCTCTGCGCCTCCCCTGCTACCTGGCCCTCGGAACTGCACCTTTTGCCACTAGCGCTGTCGGATGGGAATGTTACCATCAGTTTGTCCGCCAGGGTCCTGTGGTATAGCATCACTCTCGAACCCCTTTCCTCTTCGGGTATGAGAGTGGAAAAAGGTTCTCCTTATACCGTGGGTCGAGCAGTGTGTACACCCAGTAATCCGTAGTGGCCAGAATGCGTGTAACGCGAGGGTCTCGAGAAAGGCATCCTAACATGAAGTCAGCCATGTGTGCCAGGGTACCTGTACGCAACACATGGCTGTCCTCACTAGGAAGATCACTTTCAGGATCCTCCTCCTCCTCCTTCCCCGGCCATACACGCTGAAAGGATGACAGGCAAGCAGCATGGGTACCCTCAGCAGTGGGCCAAGCTGTCTCTTCCCCCTCCTCCTCATGCTCCTCCCCCTCCTCCTCAATGCGCTGAGATATAGACATGAGGGTGCTCTGACTATCCAGCGACATAATGTCTTCCCCCGCCTCCGTTTCCAAGCGCAAAGCGTCTGCCTTTATGCTTTGCAGGGAACTTCTCAAGAGGCATAGCAGAGGAATGGTGACGCTAATGATTGCAGCATCCCCGCTCACCATCTGGGTAGACTCCTCAAAGTTTCCAAGGACCTGGCAGATGGCTGCCAACCAGGCCCACTCTTCTGTAAAGAATTGAGGAGGCTGACTCCCACTGCGCCGCCCATGTTGGAGTTGGTATTCCACTATAGCTCTACGCTGCTCATAGAGCCTGGCCAACATGTGGAGCGTAGAGTTCCACCGTGTGGGCACGTCGCACAGCAGTCGGTGCACTGGCAGATTAAACCGATGTTGCAGGGTCTGCAGGGTGGCAGCGTCCGTCTTGGACTTGCGGAAATGTGCGCTGACCCAGCGCACCTTTCCGAGCAGGTATGACAAGTGTGGGTAGCTTTTCAGAAAGCGCTGAACCACCAAATTAAAGACGTGGGCCAGGCATGGCACGTGCATGAGGCTGCCGAGCTGCAGAGCCGCCACCAGGTTACGGCCGTTGTCCCACACGACCATGCCCGGTTGGAGGCTCAGCGGCGCAAGCCAGCGGTCGGTCTGCTCTGTCAGACCCTGCAGCAGTTCGTGGGCCGTGTGCCTCCTATCTCCTAAGCTGAGTAGTTTCAGCACAGCCTGCTGACGCTTGCCCACCGCTGTGCTGCCACGCCGCGCGACACCGACTGCTGGCGACGTGCTGCTGCTGCTGACACATCTTGATTGCGAGACAGAGGTTGCGTTGGAGGAGGAGGAGGGTGGTTTAGTGGAGGAAGCATACACCGCCGCAGATACCAGCACCGAGCTGGGGCCCGCAATTCTGGGGGTGGGTAGGACATGAGCGGTCCCAGGCTCTGACTCTGTCCCAGCCTCCACTAAATTCACCCAATGTGCCATCAGGGAGATATAGTGGCCCTGCCTGCCTGTGCTTGTCCACGTGTCCGTTGTTAAGTGGACCTTGGCAGTAACCGCGTTGGTGAGGGCGCGTACAATGTTGCGGGAGACATGGTCATGCAGGGCTGGGACGGCACATCAGGAGAAGTAGTGGCGACTGGGAACCGAGTAGCGCGGGGCCGCCGCCGCCATCATGCTTTTGAAAGCCTCCGTTTCCACAAGCCTATATGGCAGCATCTCCAGGCTGATCAATTTGGCTATGTGCACGTTTAACACTTGAGCATGCAGGTGCGTGGCGGCGTACTTGCGCTTGTGCTCAAACAGTTGCGCTAGCGACGTCTGGATGCTGCGCTGAGAGACATTGCTGGATGGGGCCGAGGACAGCGGAGGTGAGGGTGTGGGTGCAGGCCGGTAGGCACTCGTGCCTGTGTCCTGAGAGGGGGGTTGGATCTCAGTGGCAGGTTGGGGCACAGGGGGAGAGGCAGTGGTGCAAACCGGAGGCGCGACAAAGGTTGCACACCACTGTTCGTCGGTCGTCAGGCGTCTCTGTGAAAAACTGCCATACCTGAGAGCAGCTTGGCCTCTGCAGGGTGGCATGGCGTGATGGGGCGCTTTGGGAAACAGTTGGTGGATTATTCGGACTGGCCCTGCCTCTACCCCTGGCCACCGCACTGACTCGGCCTGTGCCCACACCCTGACTTGGGCCTCCGCGTCCTCGCCCGCGTCCACATCCTCTAGGCCTACCCCTACCGCTCAGCATGCTGTATTACCAGTAGTGCAGAAACAGAACGCTGTAATTAAATGTGCCGCTGATTGGCCTGTGGTTGGAGGCTGACTTCGCTTACGGAACGCACAGCAGAGGCAGGAAAGAATTTTGCGCAAGCCTGCTGTAACACTTAGCTGGCTGCGTATGAATTAGGACAACTACCCCCAGCAGAGACCCAGTACACTTGTGGACAGGAATACAGCAGTGATGTAAGAGGCAACACAGAGGCAGGAGAGAAGTTTGCGCAAGCCTGCTGTAACACTTAGCTGGCTGCATATGAATTAGGACAGCTACCCCCAGCAGAGACCCAGTACACTGAGGACGGTCACAGGCAGCCCAAATAGATTTTTTTTCCCAAATGTTTTTGGAAAGGCCCGCTGCCTATATACACTAAATATGTCTTCTGTCCCTGCCTCACCACTACTGGCCCTGGACAATGTAAAATTACTGCAGGACGCAATGGTCTGCACGGCCGATATACAAAAAAAAAGAAAAATGTGCAACACTGCAAAAAGCAGCCTCCACACTACTGCACACGGTTAGATGTGGCCCTAAGAAGGACCGTTGGGGTTCTTGAAGCCTAAAATAACTCCTAACGCTCTCCCTACAGCAGCTCCGGCACCAGCAGCACTGTCCCTGAACTATGTCAGAATGCATCTGTCGCGAGCCGCGGGAGGGGCCGATTTATATACTCGGGTGACACCTGATCTCGCCAGCCACTCACTGCAGGGGGGGTTGTATAGGGCTTGAACGTCGTCGCAGGGGGAAGTTGTAATGCCTTCCCTGTCTTTCTATTGGCCAGAAAAGCGCGCTAACGTCTCAGAGATGAAAGTGAAAGTAACTCGAACATCGCGTGGTAATCGTCTCGAGTAACGAGACTCTCGAACACGCTAATACTTGAACAAGTATCAAGCTCGGACGAGTACGTTCGCTCATCTCTAATTATTAATTATAAATAAAATTATATAGCTTTATCATTAGACATTGTTGGGACATAATTTTACACATTGTACGGTGGTATTATTTAATGGGGTATTCCCATTTCAGTGCTCATCATAGTCTAAGTTGTTGCTAATGTAAATATAAGCATACTTGTATATACCTTTTTAAGTTTTGCGGCGTTAGGGAAATATTCATCTGGTCCACTCTATGTCCTTTGCTTTGTTTTGAGCAACTTTCATTGATTATAGTCAATGCTGCAGTCCTGAAGTTTTTGGATTTACCATAATACTAGAGTCATCCCTTGCATTTCTTTCATACAGATATTTAACACCTTAACACAAAATGACATAAATGGAAGTCATTAGTGGAAGTCATTCCCTCAAAATAGTGTATAGGTATACATGGCAGCTGTTCCTGCTAGAGAATGTGCATGTTTGCTGGTTCTATACTAACTAGCAAATACAAGTACATCGGTATAACGTTAAATGCTATGTACACCTTTGACATGGAATTTTTTTTTTTTTTAATTATGTTTACATACACGTGTATTAGTGGTTACTTTTAGTTTAAAAAGTTGCACATTGTTTCTGACTTTATTTCTTCATACTTCATATTTCATACCCCTGATATGCAGTTTCCAATGTGCTCTTGCTCATTAGGCATATCCCATAGGCTCACACCCACTTGCGTTTTTTTAACGCGATTGTCAATGGGACTTTCTAATGTTAAAAACACATCGCAAGTTGGTGCTTTGCAATTTTTGTGCGATGCGTTTTTAACATTAGAAAGTCCCATTGATAATCGCGTAAAAAAATGCAGAGATATCACGCGAAAAAAGCGCCAAAAAAAATTTTGCAAGTGTGCAGGAGCCCTTACTAAGACATGGATGTGAGAGCTTACTAGCTTTTATGTATTATCGCAGCTTCACTCCTATAACTATTTTCCCTTTCTCAGCCTATGAGAGATCTTGTCACGTACGTGTGGGTAAGTGAGCACGGAGCCCACATGAACGTGACCCAGATTGATAGGGAACACCAGGTGAAGCTACCACCTCTCCCTATCTTCTACTAGCGTAAGTGACACAGACCTACCTGGGGACAGCGCCCCCCATAAAGGGCAGCCCAGGGGCCTTCGGATCTGGTCATAGGAACACATACCCAGATTGAACGCATACACATGCCACCACCAACAGGCACAAGTGGACAGGATAAGAAGACGCACAGAGCTATAATCACATGATACAGTAGCAAACACTAGTAGCAGATGTTAATACTATAATTGCCAGGTATTAGTTGCCATTTTGATCAAAATATGGAAGCTAGCGGGTGACTTCACGGCTCCTGGCTATACTGCTAGTCACTACACTAACCAGGAGTCCAGTGACACAGCCAAACAAAACCACAAGACACAAACCTTTCTTGCAGCCACCAAATACAGAACCTGCTCACACCACGCAGAGAGAGAGAATGAGAACAGAGAAAGCTGAGCACACCCACACCTGGGAAGACAGCTTTATGGGTACTGACCTGGAGTGATTGGCTGGCTGGCTGACACCCACACCCAACCAGCTCAATCAACACCACCTGTGGAGCTGTGCTGCTAGAAACACTGTGGCACAACAGATCTTAGCCAGCACAACCCTAACAGATCTCTTGTCTTTTGTGCTGAGAGATATTGATGCGTGTGATTTTATCTTCGACTCTATGCAGTCTGCGATAAATACTCTAACAAGCAGGGACAAACTGACCGAGAACGATAGACCAAAGGAGAAGACAAGCTCAGAATCAGGGAATAGCAGGGAAAAAACCAACCGGAACAACAGACCAAGGTACAAAACAAGCTCAGAGTCAGGGAATAGCAGGATCAGAACTAAAGGCAGACTAAAAAAACGCAGGTGTTAGCTGGATGAAACCTAATCAAACACTGGCACTGGAAGCCAGCACCAGACAGACTAAATACAGAAGTCCCTGCCTAAAGTGGGGCAGGGCAAGATGACACGCCCACTGGTGATGTCATAAACCCAGCCCCATCCTGCCATGCGCCCTAGCAGGAGAGCTGTGAGTTTGGCTAGGAGAGATGTCCTTCCGCATGTGGCTCGTGCCGGCCAGCCTGAGCGACCACCAGCACAGGTAAGCCCCGAGTGAACATGCCTGTACGACCACCAGCAGCGCCAGGGAGGACAGTGCACACCTCCTGAGTGCCGGGGCCCCCAGTGGTGAGCTTCTCCCTAACACAGGGATTTTTGATAGACAGCATCCTCTGCAGTGACTATTTACACTGAGGGATTTTTGACAGAGAACATTTGAGGGCCTTCTGCTGTAACAGAAAAGAGGCACTGCTCAGCATCAAATGACAGGGAGCATTCACTGAAGGTGCAATCATGTTGATTGATGGCTGTTGTTGTGATGCCACCTTGGCTGCACTTACTGATTGTGGCTGTTATGCTGCAACACCTCCTCTCTCTTCGAACAGATGCATAGTCTTGGTGCACCCCTTCTCCTGCCAATTGCTATTTATGCTTCCCTCCCTACCTGTAACCTATGTCATTGATACAGTCCATGGACAAGAGTGGCGCTGTTTCTGGAAAGGACTCTTTTTCTTATAGAACCCTATTCAGTTTTATAGAGCAAAGACATATATTTGCATAGGTCTTTACTGTACCATTTAGCTATTGCTACAGACAAGATCATGTTAGAATGTATTGTGTGGTCATATAGTTTTCGCTGTGGGTTATCACTTTTCTTACCCATATAGATTGAGTGCACTTTAATGCATATTATAAAATGCAAAATCTTACCACATGTAACAGTGAATGCCGATTTACGTGAAAAACAGGTGTTAAGCATCTCTCCACCTGGCATTAAATGGTTAAAAAATATAAGATAAATAGTGTACAAAACTAGTTGTTGGAAATTGTAACCCTCTCATGTTCTGCATGTAGAGCATCAAAAAGAATTGTCCAGAAGGCATGAACATATGATCCTACCATGAAGTATAAATACGCCTTATCTGGACTAGCAGTCATTTCCGTTCAATGTAATTCACAGTATTAAGGATTGAGTGATACATTGATTAAAAATAGGAAAAAGCTGAGTGAGTTAGGGGCCCATCTTTAGCAGTAATTGCTTTGGAATGACAAGCTGGCTGAATAGAAGAGATTTTGTGGCTCTGAATCAGCATAAGTAAAGATAAGTAGATTTTAGAATTACTGATGGCAGGATTGTATTCGGCTCAATGCTTAATAATGTATTTTTTTCAACGTCCTGTAATTTCAGTGGTGGACAAAGCACACAGGATGAGATTAGAGACAATACCACAGTGTTCACAAGGATCCTCGATCGTCTGCTAGATGGCTATGATAATCGGTTAAGACCAGGACTGGGAGGTTGGTAATGATTATTAACTTTACAATTGTCTATAAGCACACCATTTCTTGTGTTGAATACAGTTGGATAAATATACTTTACTTATATTCAATTTATAAATCTGAATAAACTATTAAATTATTAGTAATCAATAAGAAGTTTAGGCTGCACTCACACAACATTTAGGGTATATAAATTCTCAATATTATGCAACAACCCTATGTAACTGTATGCTAATAAAAGATACAGTTTTCCATGCATAGGCATGCAAAGCAATATTAAAGGATAATAAGGTTGTAGGTTCATATGAAAATCACAGTATTAACACAATGTTACCTTAGGGTGGCTTCACATGAGTGTGTGCGTTCATATATGCGCACCCCTGTACACGCAAAAACATGCATGTATGAAGGTCCGTGCATTGCCTTCAATGGAGCTGCTGCAGTTCCATTGAAGGCGATGGTCTGCCGGCACACCTGAAGTGATTTTCAGGGAAGAGTTTTAAGTATAAGCTCTTCCCTGAAAATCACCCCTTTTAGTGTAAAAAATAAATAAATAAATAAATAAATAAAATATATATATACTTACTTGTCTGCCGCTGCCGTGTCCCCCATGGGGATGAAGAACACATCTGCCACATGCAGCAGATGTTTTCTTCATCTCCGAGGGGAATAAAAAATTCCCTGCTGCACCTGTCACAGATGTGACAGATGCAGCAAAGGAATTCTTCATCCCCGTGGGGAATAAAGAATTCCCTAGCGCAGCTGTCACAGATGACAGCTGCGCTAGAGGATCCAGCTGCTGGGACCCCTTAATTGTTTTTCAGGGAAGGGCTTTAAATATAAGCCATTCCTTAAAAAACAAGCCAAACTAGTGTAAAACATTAAAAAAAGAATATACTCACCTTTCTTCACCTCGCTGTCCCCAGGTCTGCACTGAAGTTTTTTCAGCAAGCAGGGAATTAAAATCCCTGCCTGCTGAAAGAGCTGCTTCTGATTGGCTGGGGTGCTCAGCCAATCACAGGCAGCTCTCGCTGAATAAATGAGAGGAGAGTGCCAATAAGAGTCTAATTGGTTTTCTACTGTTTATAGGTAGCATTAGTTTGCTATATATATTGAGCAAATCTAGTTGAATGCTATATAGTTGCATATAACAAGGGTTTAATTGTTTTTTTTAAAAAAAATAGCAGGCAAATCCTTTTTTCTCACCACCCTCAGACATATTCGCATACATATCAAGAACATGAAAATAACCGTCTTTGTTGTGAAATATCAGTATCAGTTGTATTGATAACAGAAGAGAGTGGCTGTTGGGTTTATCACCCCAGCCTGGCATATTGCATATGTTTCTTTTTTTTATTACCATCTGGTGTAATAAATTCATATGTATGCCACAATATTAAGGCAACCACAACAAATGTGTCCAAATTTCCTCATAAACAGTATTTTTCAACAGTATTCGATCCATTTTTTTGTCCCTAATACAGAGCCAAGGTTAATCTGTGAGTCTATTAACATTAAAGCACACCCTACTTTTATTCCTTTTTGCAAATGGAAAATGCCCATTGGAAACTATGCAGACTGCCTAACCCCACAATACATGATTAATTATTTTCTTCCAAAAATTTGTGGATAGCCTGGAAACGTAATTGAAGTTAGGGAAAATTATTTTAAAAATCTGAATTAAAATTTTTACATTATTTATTGTATTTGTTTTTTATAGTGTGCCAAAGGGCTACACTGTGCATTTAAGTCAAATGCATCTCAATTTCTACAGATCAGGCCACATCATTTTCCTGCAGTTCTCCTACATCCATGCACTTCATGTTTTAGGAAATGTTACATCAAAACTTTAATTTCTTATTAACTTTGCTAATTTACTTAAGAGAGCCAAATTTAAGGCCACAAACCACAATTACTGGTACATCTTGAAACTATTTCTTGTCTTTTTCAAGTAAAGTAGCACATAAGACTTTTCACACTTTATTGTAGCAAACCCTTTGCAGTTAGGGAAATTGGAACTTTGTTTCCAAAAAGCCAGGCCAATGGTCAACCGATTTTTTGCGAACATTAACTGGTGGGGCCCTGACTACGGTAGCTTTCTTTGGTACTTTGCTTAGAGTTGATTATGAATCTACCGTGCTGATGTGACCCCCTCTTTCGACAGCCTGATGTTCCTAACTTGCATAGGGTTTACCCAATTCAACTCTGAACTCAGTTTTTCTGCAGTTTGCGCTCTGCATTACAAGATCCATGCATTTATAACTGCAAGATCTATCATATGGTAAAAGAGATGCAAATACCACTTTCTGCTTCTCATTATTATTTAGTTCACATAAAGTACTGTAGATTATCTTGTCAGTCATGGAACATTGCCACAGTTATACAGTTAAGCCACACCCACAATTTAGCATAACTATACTTTTTTGTTTCATACATGTAAACATAAGCATGTCTATAAGTTGCTTTTTGGTAACAGAAAGCACATGGTTAGTGAGTGTAGCTGCCTCTAAAGCTCTGACTAGAAATGCTCTGGGCTTTGGTACCCCATTTATAATAAGAAAGCGCCATCGCTGTCACATGCTAATTATTGGCCTACATTGTCACCTGATATCATAACATGCTAAGGGGGCAGTTACATTGTACATACAGCGGGCATGTGGATTTTGATGCAGAATTTTCTGCGCAGCAAATTCCACTGGATGTTGTAGAAATAATCTGTCCAATACATCCTACTCTATTATATTGGTTTACTGTGGTCATTTAAATTCTATGTATCAAGAACATTGTCATTAATTTAGTATCCTTTCATATTTTAAAAGCTAATTATGTACTAAATGATATTTTTTAAGCTTTTCACAGTTATTACTCGTTCAAGTATACAGTATTTAAATATTTTGAGAAGCAGAGATAAATATTAATATTGATTGTTTTTTCCATGTTTTCTTAATATGCTTTTTATTTTTTTATGGTTGTGTTTTAATTAATGGTCCTATTAATTGTATTGTTTTATATATATTTTTTATTTGCTTACTATTAGAGATGAGCGAGTATACTCGCTAAGGCACATTACTCGAGAGAGTAGTGCCTTAGCCGAGTATCTCCCCGCTCGTCTCTAAAGATTCGGGGGGGCGCGGGTGACAGGTGAGTTGCGGCGGGGATCGGGGGGGAGCAGACAGGAGAGAGGGAGATCTCCCCTCCGTTCCTCCCCGCTCTCCCCCGCTGCTCCCTGCCCCCCGCCGGCCCCCGAATCTTTAGAGACGAGCGGGGAGATACTCGGCTAAGGCACTACTCGATCGAGTAATGTGCCTTAGCGAGTATACTCACTCATCTCTACTTACTATCCTTACCACAGGACCTGTCTGTAGTCAAATTACTGTTTTTGGTCCTTATCTTATATATACAGCGTGTCCCCAGTAAATACTGAGAAAGAGGCTTACTAGCCTCGAAACGCATATATATGATGGTTATAATAAACAGAGAAGCTGGGCAAAATTGCCCTTAAGAAATTTAAACTTACATATGAAAATGATGATCATTACCACCTGCTTGATCTAATTAATTAATTCTACACTTAACTATAATCCTAAAAAATCCCTGACTTTGTGCAAGTGTACTTAGAAGAATTGATGCAGTCTTGAAGGTAAAGGGTGATCAGTGATCACACCAAAAATTAATTTGATTTATATTTCTTTTTTGTTCATTCACTTTACTTTTTGTTAATTGACAAAAAAAAGCTATTAACGCTTCTGTTTTTGAAAGCATTCTTACTTTGCAGGATTGTTCCACAACTTCCTAAAATCTTTGCACGGTACTGTAAAAACAAACTTATGGAGTTAAAAACATTGCCTAGGCGCAGTATTTTTTTAAACAGCAAAACATAAAAAACAATATCAATTTGGTATCACCATAATTGTACTGACCCTCAGAATAAAGATAACATGTCCCTTTTTCTGCAATATGAACTCCATAAAGGCAACTTTGCATTTTTAAAATTTCACCTCACTTAGAAATAAAAATGTTTTCCAATACATTATTTGCTACATTATATGGTACCATTGAAAAATACAACTCAACCCTCAAAAAGTGGCTATGTCACTGGAAAAATGGAAAAAAGTTATGAGTTGTAGTACAGCATTTTGGCATTTACTACATGCATGGCTGTATGGAGGTCAGATTTTGTCACATGCATATATCTCTGCCAATGTAAAGGGCGTTGAAAGCTGGTATAAAAAGGTGAATGTAGAGGGGGAGAAGAAGGGGGGTGAGGAGGAGACAGACAAGGATGAATGTTGCACAACTCTAGGGGTTCCCATGAAACGTGGACCGCCACTTTTGGCTTCATGCCCCACCTATAGGACATTGACTCCGTGTGCTGTTAAGGATATGTAATGCCCCTGGCCATGCTAATTTGATCACGTATCCATGGTCAGGTGCACCCTGTTGTCACTTATATGGTGGTGCAGGTCAGGGATGGCTTTTTGGGCAAAGAAATGGTGGTTTGGCATTTGGTGCTGTGGGTTTGCATGGAGCATCATGCTGTTAAAGGTGGGAGCTGCTTGAAGTGCCAACTTGGTTTGTCCTCTACTACCTCCCACGCTGACACGTCCTCTACCCCTTGCTTTCTTCATGTTTTCTTTGTGTTTATTTATTTATTTTTTATTTTTTAGTGTAGTTTTATGCAACTTAGCTAAATTTCTAGTTTTCAAAAAAACACTGCTAGATGTGTAAGACCTTCAAACAATTCATAGTGGCTGGACTGGCAACTTTGAACAATGTCTGAGGCCACTGACATGCACGGTGTGTATTTGCTGTTTCCCTGTTTGGTTAACTTTTTGTTTTATATTAACAAAAAAAAAAAAAACACTGACAACTAAATAAGACAGACATGATATGTGAAAATGGAAGGCCTCTGATTATAGCTTGTATCTTTGTGAGCTGTCCCTATTCGGATCCCCCAACCACACTGCTAGTTGTGTAAGGTTTGCATATAATTTGTACTGCCTGGACTGGAAACATTGAACAATGTCTAAGGCCACAAACAGAGAATTGCAATTTTACCCATCTGAAAGCATATTTTTTTCTGTTTGTATTTCTGCTATACACATTGACCTCAGCAGAACTATACCCTCTTCTTAAGTACAGGCCATATTTCGTATGAGCATACAAACGTAATGCAGTAACTTTCTCTGCTACCTCCAATAGAACCCTGTTTAAGTTCTCAGCTGGTGTACAAGCTTTGTTACCTAGCAATAATATATCCTATATAGAATATTTGTCGCTATTAAAAACAGATCACATGATATATAGGCATATAAATGCAGCTTTTTTTCTATGTTCTCTTTAATATCACCCCAGTATACAAACTTTCCCACCAGCAGCAATATATCTTTTGTAGAATATCTATCCCTGGTTTGTAGGCAGCTTTTCTGTCCTGTCCTCAACTATAAAAGGGCCATTAGTAACACTGTACCTATGATATATATGACTAGGTCATGTGATGCAGCTGTCCAATGAAACTGCTGACCATATCCAAGATGGAGGACACGTTTGGTGACATCAGCAAGGTGCCTTGGCTGTTGAATGGCTAGATGCTGACCTCGGCAGCAGGCACTATGGGAAATTAGATTTTTGCTAAAAATTTGTTCAAACTAACCTAATTCCACTTTGTGAAAATCTGAACGCTTTTATCGCCCAGCTGATCAAGATGAGCAACGCTATTTCTTACCATGCTGATTTTAAAGAACTTCAGCATACCCAATGAGTTCTATTTTAATCTTGATTAGGTGCATAGAAGAAGAGGTAGGAATATTTGCTCAAAATCAATTTGGCACACCAAAACTGCTTGAATCAGCATATTTCATTGTGAATGTTACAATACTGCAATGTGCAAATGAAGGGCTCAGGGAAAGAATAATCAAAATCCACTTTTATTGAAAATTAATCATTTTAATTTGAAAGTTTTACAACTCATCAAGCCTAAATTATAAAATGAAATGGAATTTTGATCACTGTAATACATGCATAGTACATTTCTAAAGTTGAAACCAAGGCTGAAAGTTATGTAATAAAAAGAAAGCATTTTTGTCCTTCCATTGCTAAATTTTTGAAAATTGTCATAATGGTCATTGTATTTTGTTGGCACATATTGTTTTAGAGCCTGCGGATCATTGTATTTGTCCATATGTAATGTGAGAACAGTAGAGTACAGATATCCAATGTTCCAGTATCTTTGGGATTACATTTTGTGAGCTTTGACAAACTTCAATGTCCACTGGGCGCATTGCATGCTGTGCTACAGATGTCATTTTCCATTTCCTACACTGGCGCAGGTACAAGGTATATAAAAATGCATTGTGATTTTTGCACATGCTCTGTTTTCATTATCCTTCTAGCAATCATGTTTTCTTTGCATGGTTCTGTAATGGACTATGATCATTTTATTGTTTTTTTCTTGCATTCACAAACGCATTTAAATCCCCTGGGTTATGTTCAGGGGTCCCATGTGGTTCCCCCCGATGAGATCATAGGGAGCCGTGTGGGTCTCATGGTAGCTGAGGGCCTTCTGAAAGGCTCCAGGGCTGCAATGGCAGAATGCCTATCAAGCCATTCCCGTTGGGTGGCTTTATATACTGCCTGCCGGATCGCTGTATGATGTAATGCTATGGCATTATATCATAATGCAGGAGAGATCAAAGCTTTGCTAGTTGCTGTCTCCTAGGGCGACGAAAAAAAAGGAAAAACAAGATCAATAAAGTTTTACTAATTGTAAAAAAAGTAATACCAGTTTAAATCACCCCCCTCCTTTTGCTATATTTATAATAAAAATAATCTAAATCATAAAACAAAAATACATATTTGGTATCACCACATCCATAAAAGTTTGATCTATCAAAATAACGCATTAGTTATCCCACACAATGTAGTTCGTCAGAAAAAAATAAAGAACGGCAGAAATGCACATTTTTGGTTACTCTGTTTTCAAGACAAAATGCAATAAAAAGCAAAAATGGGACCAATCAAAACTACAGGATGTCCTGCAAAAAATGAGACCTTGCACAACTATGTCGACGAAAAAATTAAAAAGTTATTGTGCGCAGAAGATGGCGGCAGAAAATAATTTAAAAAAATTAAATGTCTTTGAATAAAAATAAAAGTAGCGTGGCCAAACAAAAACTATGTAAGTTTGGTATCATAGTAATCATACTGACCCATAGAATAAAGATATCATGTCACTTTTTGTTGCAGTGTCTACACTTGTAAAAACAAGACGCACTCAAAGATGGCGGAATTTAGTTTTTTCCCATTTCACTCCACTGAAATTTTTTCAAAGTTTTTCAGTACATTATATGGTACATTAAATAGTACCATTGAAAAATACAACTCGTCCCGCAAAAAACAAGCCCTCATGCAGCTACATTGATAGATAAATAAAATAGTTATGATTTTTTTAAAAAGGGGAGGAAAAAACAAAAAAGGGGCCATGTTCTCAAGGAATTGATGCTTAAATAGAGCCAGCTGTCTTCTTTTCCTTGTGTTGGATGTAGGTAAACTTCCCTTTTTTTCAGCTTTCATAGGAGTCTATGGGAGCTTCCAGCATATCTCAGCAAAAGATAGGGCAAGACCTATCTTTGGACACTGAGTATAAAATTGGTTGCCATTTTCAGTCTCAAATGTGCTATTTTTTACGCACTCAAAAATTGTTCATCTGAATGAATGCATTGGAATCCAATGCTTCAGATGGTCGTGATTTTTGGATGCAGCTACAAATGCTGCGTATGTACGGCCGTGTGAATAAGACCTTAAGCACATACCTATCCTAATGAAAGACCATAAATGTTTGATTGGTGGAGTTTGACCTCCAGGACCTCTGACAACTATCAGAACCACAGTAAATGGGGCTTGTCTCAACTGCACATACTAATGAAGAGCTATGTCAGGATATTGAGGGGGCCACAACACTCACTGTGATCCAGGGGGGCAATATTCCACGTTGTTAAAAAAAATCCAAAAGACAAGCCACTAATATTTCCAGGGCCAGCTTCAGGCTTATGTGGGCCCTCAGGAGTCTCAGTGGGCACCTTTGCAGTGTGTCATGACATGCAGTGGTAAAACTGCAGCAGTGTATCCCACTATTATTTTTTATACGTCATTTACTATATGGTTAAAATAACATGTTGAATTTATTATATTGGTTGTTACAATTTCAGTTATACCACATGTGCAATACTTAGTGTACAAAAGCACTATTGGTAACCCAGATTGTGCTATAGAACTTATTACCATATGAAACTATAGCTCTTGGTATGACTTGAGCAATGGTATGGATATACTGAGATTTGTAGTTTCACGAAATAGAATGCTGCAGACCTTACATGTGATCACAATTCCAATGTGTTGCAGTCAGAAACAGATTACACAATGATACTGAGTGACTCACATGTGATGTGCTCTGGGCTCATTCCTTTTCTTCTCCTTCTGCTCCAGACCTTCATGACTTCTCTAGCTAATTTGCTGGAGATTCCTTCTGGGGGCTCCATTACTGCTGATGAACTCAGAGGAAAGACACTGAATCATTCTCTGTCATTGGTGAAACAGACACCAGCCTGGTTTGACAAGGGATCAATTAGTTTCTCTCTTTTTTGCAGTTTAGAATTACTCGAAATATAATGAAAATAAATAGAAACCATGACATATGGACACTAAAGAAGTATTGGTTTCAATAATGACCGTGAATGGTTCAGTTAATTTCCGTTCAGGGTGCCATCACAGTGCTGATTTCAACAGTCATGCTAGAACCAACAGATGGCATTCCACAGTGTAGAGAAAAATGCTATGGCAATGCTCCCTAGGAGAACATTCACATGTACCGAAAATGGTGAATTTTACCACAGGGAAAAATCTGCATTAAAATCTGCACTATTGGTAGGGATATTGAGTAAGATTTTGGTGTTGATTTGCAGTTGATTTCACCCTTTCAATAGAATCAGTAAATTCTGCTGCAGAGCCACACCAAAATCTGCACTATTTCTGGTACATGTGAATGTACTCTAATATGGCTGTCTCACAGTGTAATGAGACCCCCCACTCACAATAATTAGACCCCTTTACGTTCCCACTACATGTTTAATAAAAGCATGAGCTCCTTATATTATTAATTCTGTACCTGCTGTCCACTATTTGCTCCTTCTTTTCTTTGTGGCGCACTGCAATTACCATCTTGCTCTCGAGATCTCGTACGAGGGGCCTAGCAGCATGTGCAGCTTCAATACTACTCCCCAACTCCTCCTTCAAGAGAAGAACCAGGCAGGATTGGATAACGGAGTAAAGTGAGCGACATTGAAGTTATATACTTTGCCAGGACTAGCGCACGAAATCTGGAGAGGAGGGTGAATATGTAGTATGCCAGAGAGAAGAAGGAGCCAGTTATACTTTCACTGACAATTTCCGCTCTTTTTAATTCCCGCCGCTGTTTACAAACTGTGGAGAATGGAGTCTGTCAGTGGGCCGCTCCACATGCTATGGACTCCGGCGCTGGCCCTTATGTTTTGGTACCAGGAAAAAAAAACTTTAATCAATTAATTAGACAAACTTTTCTGCACATCGTGTTCTGTTAGACTTACAGCTGTGTCATATTCTTTCCATTGCTCATAAAGATGAGCAAATCAATGAAACTTTACCTTGTGTGTCCTTGTGAGTTTAAGTAGAGAAGATTAGAATAACATCCAGAAAGCTCTTTCTATATAAAAATCACATGAATTCATTGCTCTTAGTTAGGGGCGAAGACAGAATACCTATTTTAGATCTAATGAAGATTATTAGTAGACATTGAACATCCTCATTTCCTGCTTCAACAGAGCGTGTAACTGAAGTGAACACAGACATCTTCGTCACCAGCTTTGGACCAGTTTCTGATCATGATATGGTAAGATGCATGCATTTCTTATATTACATTCTATGTTCATGTAGTTTAAATTCAAGGTCTGTGCACAAAGGGAATGGAGAGATAAAATTTATTTGCATATGGTAATTAACAAGTAGACTTGTGCTTTATTACTCCTTTTTTTATGTATCATGGCTAACCTATATTTGGTCTTTAGTAATTAATTTTACATTAACTTTTGTTTTCTAAATATATGTTATCTGCAAGAAAAGGGCAACCTTTACATTATAATTATATATTCATTTGAAATTTCAGCATTAACAAAATGATGTTTACATACTCAAAATTATCAATGTTTAGATTAAAGGAGATGTCCCGAGGCAGCAAGTGGGTCTATACACTTCTGTATGGCCATAATAATGCACTTTGTAATGTACATTGTGCATTAATTATGAGCCATACAGAAGTTATAAAAAGTTTTATACTTACCTGCTCCGTTGCTGGCGTCCTCGTCTCCATGGTGCCGACTAATTTTCGCCCTCCGCTGGCCAAATTAGCCGCGCTTGCGCAGTCCGGGTCTTCTCCTCTTCTCTATGGGGCTCCGTGTAGCTCCGTGTAGCTCCGCCCCGTCACGTGCCGATTCCAGCCAATCAGGAGGCTGGAATCGGCAATGGACCGCACAGAAGCCCTGCGGTCCATGAAGACAGAGGATCCCGGCGGCCATCTTCAGCAGGTGAGTATGAAGACGCCGGACCGCCGGGATTCAGGTAAGCGCTGTGCGGGTGGTTTTTTTAACCCCTGCATCGGGGTTGTCTCGCGCCGAACGGGGGGGGGGTTTAAAAAAAAAAAAAACCGTTTCGGCGCGGGACATCTCCTTTAAACTTCCTCATAGCATAATGTTGAAGGGAAATCCTTTTCACAACAGATGTCTTGCTGGATTTTGTTTAGACTAAAAATACTAGCCTAAAATCCATTGGCCATTATTTCTTCAGTTATCTTTTCCAGTTATCAGAGTAGGGTACACCAACCATTTCTCCAGTAATCCCAGTTAATTTTGAGCCAAAAGAAACAGTCGAACACTGTTTCAGGTCAAACTTTGATAAATGTTCAATTTGCCTCTGCCAAATCGACTAAAATAATGTCTGCCACATGGCAGAAAGGAGAAGGAGGAAGGATCGTATAATCTCAGGGTAGCCCATAATGCCTTGCAAACAGTTCTTCTTGCATTTGCTTCTCAGTTTTCTCTTTTTCTTCCTCTTTTTCTTCTTACTCTTACTCCTTCATTAACTTTGCTTTAAAAACAGCTCAAATGTACTTAGATACTTAAGAGTTTTATACAGGACGTTTATGGCTTTTGAACAACATTAAACACCAGTTTTTGGTGTACCCGTTAAGTTCTGATTTGGTTCCAACAAAGTAATTTGAAATTAATCAAATTTGGCCAAAATTTTGGCAAATTGGCCTCATCACTAATGCCAGTGCTGACCAGTTACACTGACATAACAAAAGCCATAAAAAAGCAAAAAAACGAGCCAAAAAGCTTTTTTGTTCAGTTTACCTCCTAAGGCCTTAGTCAGACGGGCGTTTTTTCTCGCGATTTGTGGATCGCATGACGGATGCGCATCCGCAAATCGTGTGACCGGTGCCCGAAAATCGCCCGAAAATCTGCTCCTAGCCGCGTTTCATTAGAAACCGGCCGGAGCTGTCCAGCGCATTGCATTCAATGGAGCCGTTAATACAGCGGCTCCATTGAAAGCAATGCGCTGCGGGCGAGTGTGGGATGAATTGTCAGGAAGGGCTTAAATATATAAGCCCTTCCCTGCAATTCATCCAGAAAAGTGTTAAAATAAAAAATATATACATACTCACCTGCTCCCGGCAGTCGGAGTTCCCCGCGGCCTGCAGTGGGTGTGAAGGGGGTGTGAGTGAGACCTGCCCCCTGATTGGCTTAGCGCTGAGCCAATCAGGAGGCAGGTCTGACTCACACCCCCTTCACACCCACTGCAGGCCGGCCGCGCGGAACTCCGGCTGCCGGGAGCAGGTGAGTATGTATATTTTTTTATTTTAACACTTTTCTGGATGAATTGCAGGGAAGGGGTTATATATTTAAGCCCTTCCCGACAATTCATCCTGCGATCGCTGGCAGCCCATTGCTTTCAATGGAACCGGCTGTATTGCTGGCTCCATTGAATTCAATGGGCAAACATCGTTCTTCTCTGCCACAGCTGTTACAGCTGTGGCAGAGAAGAATGATTTGTCTTCTATATGTTCTCAATGGGGTCGGCGCTGCTGCCGCCGGCCCCATTGCGCGCATATAGAGAAGAGAACAGGAATCGCAGATCGCAGATAGGTGCGATCTGCGATTTCTGTTCTATAATTTATCGGACGAGCACATTAAAAAAATCACCGGACGCATGCGCATGAGCAAATCGCGCAAAAAAACGCCCGTCTGACTAAGGCCTAAAAATGCAATAGAAGTTATCAAAAAAGTCATATGTACCCCAAAATGGGACAAATAAAAACTCTAACTCATCATGCAAAAAATAAGCCCTCATAGAGCTTTGCCTATGTAAAATAAAAAAGTTTTAGGACTTTAAGTGCAGTAATGCAAAAAAAATGTTTCAAAAAAAAAAAAAAGAAATAGGGTTTTTATTGTGTAAAAGTGGAAATACTTTAATTATGGTATTTTCATAATTGTACCAATCTGCAGAAAAAAAATATGGAATTTATGCTGCATGATTACCGCTGCAAAAAAACCCCGAAACAATTGCAGAATTGATGTTTTTCTCCATGCCCTCCAACAAAAGTTATGCAATACATTATATGTAACCAAAAAATTGTACCGATAAAAAACTACAGGTCACCACATAAAGAGCAACCCCTCATATGTCCATGATGGAAAAATAAAAAAAAAGTGAAAATGACTTATCAAAAGTGGAGTTGAAAATCCCCAAAAATTCAATGCTTCTTATTTAGAACATAGGCTATGTTGACCGACCTATCATTTGCTAGTTGTAGGGAGTTTGCTATATGAATCAATGCTACTGTCTTTTCTGACATCTGTAATTGTTCAGTCCACTTGAGACAATGATGTATATGAGCTTGTCTTATACCTGTCAGCGCTATTTTTCTCTTGATGAATTAGTAGGTGGAGACTAGGGAAACGCATTAAGATTTAAAATTGTGATATGAAATTTAAAACCGCAAGACTAATAATCACTGAAGATAAAAACTCTTTTATTACCTTCATGTCACTTTTTCATGAGGATGATTTTTCTAGCGATCTTTTTGGACTGGTCATTCAGTTTTAAAATTACTGCAGAGGTGACACTGTGTTATCATTCCCACCCACTTCATTACAATAGTGCCAAAAATGTTCACTGAGACATACACTAGTCTATAATTAAATTCTAAAGCCCTTCACAGCATAGACTCAACGTAATTAAAATAACCTTTATTATTCCAAATCTAAAACCAAGACTTAGGGCTGACAGACATATATCAACAGACAAATAGTTTGGAGGAATTCAGTAAACAGAGCACTGTTCAGAAGGCCAAAAGTGAGGGGCATATAGTCGACAGTGGTAACCCCCCAAAAATTTGAGACGTTCATGCTAACCTGGAGCAATTAATGGGTCAGTAGTGTCTATACAGAGTGCCCAGCAGATACATTCTTGCACTCCGCTGCGACCATTATAAATTCTCAACTACCCAAAGTCCACATGGACTGAATGAGAATCTAGAGAATCTAGCCTTCAATTGTTTCCTATAAGATTGTATGAATTACACTAGTTCCCCCTTCTCGCCTTTCCACATTCATTCTCTCTATTATTCAATTTAATTTCTCTCATTTTTATCATCAAGACCAGCCTTGCATCATTTATTGTGTTACTCGATGTTGACTGTGCAGTGGTGTTCTTCCTAGGACATTTAGATTTCTTCCTCAGTTATCTTAATTATCATTTAATATTTCTGTTCCCTATGTATTTCAATTAGAGATGAGCGAGCGTACTCGGATAAGCACTACTCGCTCGAGTAATTGGCTTTATCCGAGTATCGCTGTGCTCGGGGCTAAAGATTCGGGTGCCGGCACGGAGCGGGGAGCTGCAGGGGAGAGCGGGGAGGAACGGAGGTAAGATCTTTCTCTCCTTCTCTCCCGCCCGCTCTCCCCTGCTCCCCGCTGCGACTCACCTGTCAGCCGCAGCGGCACCCGAATCTTTAGCCCCGAGCACAGCGATACTCGGATAAAGCCAATTACTCGAGCGAGTAGTGCTTATCCGAGTACGCTCGCTCATCTCTAATTTCAATCTTTTACCATCAAATTGTGTGTCCTCCTCCAAATATCACCAGTAGCAAATAGGAAGTATGACTAACTGACCCCTTTATTCACCAATATGGTCATGGGGTCTCCCTGTTGTCTGGATATTATTCAGTTGAACTGGGCTCTATATCGAGCCTTCATCGTGTGTTCTTACTATATTTAGGCTCTTAAATTTCATATTCTACCCTTTATTCCTTTACTCTTTGAAATCAAAGAGTATGGGAATAAAGAGTAGAATATGAAATTTAAGAGGTTGGGGTTTTTGTGGGGTTTTTTTCCTCAAATTTAGATCTCGAGCTCCTGAACATCCCCATAATCCAAATTTTATTATTTCCTTGTTGGTTCAGCTATTTTTCATCATCTTTTAATTTAAACTATCTCTCGCTCAGCACCTTGGACAGCGGAGAAGCAAACATTAAACTGCTGATTTCACTAAGCACCCTGGATAGCTCCACGGACTGGAAATCATACTATTTTGTATTCGAATTGACTTGATCATCCTAAATTCTGTATTTACAATGGCTGACATAAGATTATGCATGGGGGTACTGACTGCACTCTACTGTACTATCACCCTTTGACGCTATACCATGCGCAGAGGAGTGTATACCGAAGGATTATGCCAGTGCTGCAATCATGCATAGAAAAGCCTTTTTTGCCAACTAAGTATGTGGAAAGAACTGTGGTTAACCTCTCACTCTCTTACTGATAGAGCTAAACCCTGTTATCAAAACATCCTATACCAGCATATACCTGCTATTATATCGCAATGTCCTCTCTCTTTATAGACTGACTTTCTTTATGCTCATGTTCTCTGAATGACATCTGGACACCTGATTTCACACACCTCTGCCTATGCTAATTAGGCTCCAATTTGGCTATCCCTTAACCATGCCTGCTATGATGCAAGTACACCCCCCCATGCTGTACCAATGAGGAATCAGCTAATATGGCAGTTATTTAGTATCTAGTAAAAACTGGAATTGTACTTAAGCATATAATCCTACATTTTGTATATATGCTGGCTAAAACTGCACTGATATAACCAGCTTCTTAGATCTTAGAAGGACCTATGCAGTCACTCTTTCTTATAAGTAGACAGTGACGCTACGGTTTAAGCTACACTCCCACTTCAGTATGATTGGATACAACAAGCTGGATCCACCTGGTAGGAGTGGACACAGGTGGCTATATAAGCACGGCTGATCACACAGACCTTCACATGTCTGTGGTCCACCATCAGGGCCAGAGGCAGGGCATTGCTCCTTAGCACTTAGTTAAATATAGGCAACACAGGTAGTTCTGAAAGTGACCTATCCTAGGCACTGTCTGAGTGCAAGCTCTCATTCTTGTAAGGAAATTAGAAGCTAGCGCAGGGAAGTTGCTGAATGTATCATCCATCTACACTGTGTACCAGTGAGCCAGAAACATAGTGTAATGGGTACCCCAGGTTGGCTTGTTTCACTAACTACCTTTCTAGGCTAGTTGAGAAGTCATAATGGTCACAGTGGAGTGCAAATATATATCTGCTGGACACTCTATGTAGACACTACTGACTTATTAATTGCTCCGGGCTAGCATAAATGTCTCAAACCTTCAGGTAGAGTACTAACCTCAGACATGCACTCCATCGCAGTATAGTACAGTTTACACTCTGACAGTGTCCTTACAATTGAATAAGCAATCCTCTTACTATGACTATCTTTATTTAAATAATGCCTCACACACCAGTGGACTCTTACTGTGTCACCAAAGTTAATTTGAGATCTATATCTCCTACCTTGGCTCAAAATTTCTCCTGTTTCTGGGATTTCTGAACAGCATATTTATGCAAAAATTGGTTCCTGTTGAACAGCTTTTACAAGTAGGGAAACGCATAGTCAATTTTTGGGGTTACCACTGTTGACTATATGCCCCCCAGTTTTGGCCTTCTGGACAGTGCTCTGTTTACTCAACTCCCCCAAACTAATTGTTTGTTGTTATATGTCTGTCAGCCCTCAGTCTTGGTTTTAGATTTGGAATAATTTTTAAAAACCTTTTCTTTTTTCTTTTTGGTGTTTTTTCTTTTTATTTGTATGTTTTTGAGCTATTCTCCTTTAGAGTTGACTAGATGACCTCCAATAAAATAGGGTCCTCTATAGTGCTGCCTCATGTCTTTTCACTGTTTTTCTCTCCATCATAGAGAATTTATATGTCTGGGTTAAATTACCAGATTCAGCTTTATTGGTGGGGCTGAAACATGCTTCAGTGCTATATCATCCATAGGCAGATTATTTTTGAGCAGAGCTATCAGACCTAATTACTAAGACAGCCATAGGTTGTTTCACCCTAAGTCTTGCATTATCCATTATATTTTCTTTGATATATTAGCTTATTCTAGTCTTATTGTATCTATTTCCATTTGTGGACTACTACTAAGACTGCAGCCAAAACTCAGATCTCTGTACAAGTGGATATAACATGTAAAAGGACTTGCTTGTTCATTGATTATGAATGTTACATGGCCTTACTGGCCTCTTGTCATATTGAATAAGTGTTCCTGTTTTGTTTGAGCATCAAGCATATCCAGTGATTATCAAGCTCCCCTCAAGCTCTAGACGGATTATATGTAGACATTTCACAAACCCTCTCACGAATTGCATTGGCCTGAACCTGGGCACGAGGTCTTAAGCATGTGTTTTCACCCAATGGCCAAAAAGCCACCATGTCTACGATAAGGTGAAATCAGCAGTGCAGATGTAATATTCCTTGGGGCCATCCCTGGTTGACAAGCTAGCCCCCAGCTCAGTTGGGTTCCCTGGTGGATATGGTGTCCCCCAGCCTTCTCCCCAAGTTTTAATTCACAGATGATTTTATTATTATTTATTGAATAGTGACTTACATGAAGAAGAATATAACAGTATTGCAAATATTGAGGTATTGATAGTGTGCTGCGAATAAAGGCACATTTTACCTGCAATCTTTTTTCTCTGTTTGTCCATATACAGGAATATACAATTGATGTATTTTTTCGACAAGGTTGGAGAGATGAAAGATTAAAATTCAAGGGACCTATGACAGTTCTCCGGCTAAATAATTTAATGGCTAGTAAAATATGGACTCCAGATACATTTTTTCACAATGGAAAGAAGTCTGTGGCTCACAATATGACTATGCCAAACAAACTGTTGCGAATAACAGAGGATGGAACACTACTTTACACAATGCGGTATGTGGTATTTATTTTTTTTATTTAGCTGTATATATTTAATTTTATCAATTTATTTTACACAGTTTATCATTGCTTTGTGACTACAGTTAAATTTGACAATTTGGGCGAATTCAAGGAACAATAATCCTAGAAAAGAATGATAAGAAAAAGAGAAAAACTTGCCACAATATTTATTATATTGCAGGATTTCTTGATTTTTTTATGAATAATATTTATTAACTTTTAAGTATTTACAAACAGAAAAAAGAGAACTTTAAATAGGTGAGGTGTACACATAGGTAGTTCTGTAAATTCAGTTACAATCAGCTGTTTAAACCATTACTAGGAAGTCTAAAGAGGTACTCCAAGTTTTTTAACCCTTTCCAATCCAATTTATATCCCGGTTTTCCTAGCGGGGCCTACTCTTTTTCTGTCATTATACAATGGCGCTATCTGCTGGCTAAAGCCAGTACTGCATGAGGTGACACATTGGATAGGCTCTGATAGCAGAGAGGCTGGCAATATACAGTAAGAGAACCTTGATGGACGACTTCCAACATTGGAGCTGTACAGCCTTAAATCATAATGTCTTCAGATGTCATACAGTGGATTGGAAAGGGTTAAGTCTCCTTTGAGCCATTTGAGTCTCCTAGTCTCCTACTAAGGATAAAAGCTAGTGTTTCTGACCCCATCCCAGGCCTCTCACTAGCAAAGCCAGACTTCTACTGTATGAGTATACTGATCATGGGCAAACACCAAGAAACAGCTGTATGTACATGGAGTCTGGCTTTGCTTTTAATTCCCGCTCATTGTTACAAGGCTTGTATAAAAAGTCTGACTTTAGCTTGAAGGAATGCTGCCCTCCAACAGGTGGCACTGGGGAGGTTTCATTCCATCTCCCTTATTTGTATATTACCCAGAGGAGTGTGCATGGCCATTTGAGTCTCCTCATTCCCCATCTTGGTGCTCTCGCTAAGGAGAAAAGATAGCGTTTCTGACCCAAGTTTTTGGAAGTGATGACTTATTCTCTGGATGATTGAAGAGTGCCTGCCTCTTGGGACCCACATCCATCAGCTGATCGTTGAGCCTATTGTCAGTGGTCATGGCAGGAAGTGAGAGCACCGGGTTTACTCACATTGAAATCAATACAAGCACCGCGCTTCTCTTACATTTTCTGCTCCGCATTATGGTCAGATATTATCAGGGCTAGGAGTGCAAACTCATCAGCACAGGCACTCTTAGTGGTTTAGCTCAGCCAGAGAGCCAAGACTATCAGTATGCATCAATAGTATAAGAGGAGAACCGACTGAGTGTGCTGTGGTGGACACAAATGCGGCTGCATGTGTGCCCTAATGTAAAAGAAATATCATTATATTGGATACTATCAATAGTGAACGACATATATCTAGCGTACTATATATTGACATTACAATGGGTAGTACCCAGAACCTGACTGATGGACTTCTGCATTGAATGACTTTAATGAGGAGAATGTATTTTTGAGAGTCCCAATCACCTGTTATAGATCCCTATCCAGTAGGCAATTGAGCTCAATACTTCCATGAGAACTCTCTCAATTGTTTAAAGCAGATACTCATTTGTCATGGAGTTTTTTACTAGCCATAGCTATGTGAGGTGTTTTTATATGAGTGGCTTGACTGTTTGCCCAATTATTTTAATGCATATCCATTAAAACTACATTTTAACAGTGACCTTATTTCGGTGATCCCTAATTTTATTCTTTTGGGATTTCTGCTGCCTTCAGTGACTTAAAGATCCAAACTTTCATGCTACCAGCCCTAAGTGATATATGATCAAGGAGTGAACACACATTTTAGTTGACTTACCAAAAGTGGATTCTGGAAATCTTTTTGAATAGGAGGAAGCAGTAGGTGGCAAGGTGTTATCCTTAGACAACAAGTTTCTGAGATTGAGGAGAGTATGGAATAATTTACTGGAATTGCCAGTTCAAGTACCCCATGATGATTTTAAGTATTTGATATGCTCCCATCTTACCCCTCTTGTCAATGCGTTGTTTTCACCCACAGGATACCCTTTCCTTGAATGTGCTTCCTTGGTCATGCCATTCTCAGTATACTCTCAACATCCTTGCATGAGAAAACCCCACAAGGTTGACAGTTTAAAAAAAAAAAACTGGTCTGGCACTGTTGACCATGTCTTGTTTGAAGTCACTCTAGTCTCTAGATTTTCTCATTCTAATGCAGATTCACACTAAAATTGATCTAAAGAAGACTTGTCAGGTGATTTTTTGCTGAACTCGGGGGTCACATGTCTAATTTCTATAAAGGGGAGCTTAAATTGTGAATAGGCAGATGTCTCTATCAAAGTGGCCATTCAGTTTATATCTTCATATAATAGAATTAAGATGATAAAGTTTTGTCACCTCTGCTAGAACTTTTTCTATATAACTTTTTATACATTGAGCTCAATAGTAAATCTGTATGCAGTATAAGCTACTAAGCTCCTGATAGCAGTAACTGAAAGAAGAAAGATCTGTTTAATGTAATTCTATGGTTATATGAAAAGAATCAGAATATTTTAATATTTTTAAGAACAAAGCAAAGCCCAGATAATTTGACCTAAAATTTGCATATTGCTAAAAGAAAGTCACGCTCACAAGTGTATAGTTTGAGAGATCAGATTTTGTTGTTTGCCAGGCTGATACACAAAAAAAGAAGTCACTGCTGAATGTAATTATCTAATTAAAGTAATGGCTCTGCAGGGTAACTTTTTTTGTTAAGCCTTATGTTAGGATTCATACCTCATCAAGAGCCATATGTATACAGCTATTCTCCCCTAGAAGCAATGCCTCCATACATACAGAATCAAGTTCAACACAATTTGTTTTTCCTGTCATTATGAGATCGGAGGCATGGCAGGGGGGTACTGCAAGGACGCATACAAGTATATGCAGACTTTATTACCACCATGTACAGTACTGTGCTAAGGTTTGAGGCCTCAGTCACACGGGCGTAAATACGCGCGTATATACGCGTGTATATACTCGCGTATATACGCGCGTAAAAAAAACGCGTGACCATGTCCATTGCCACCAATATGTTCTATCTTTTGTAGGTGCGTTTTTACGCGCATATATACGCGTGTAAAAACGCCCGTGGGTTTTTAAGCGCGTACATACGCGCGTATTTACGCCCGTGTGACTAAGGCCTTAATCAGGTATGGAAAAAATGCCATAAAATAAAAATTCTATGAAAAATAGAAGTGTTGATATTTTTTTTTTATCAATTAACTAAATGCAAAATTAATGAAAAAAGAAACATTTAAATCAAATGAATATTGGTTGTGACCACCCTTTGCCTTCAAAACAGCATCAACTCTTCTAGATACACTTGCACACAATTTTTGAAGGAAGGTTGTTCCAAACATATTGAAGAATTAAACACAGATCTTCTGTGGATGTAAACTTACTGTTTCTTTACGTAATCCCAGACTGACTCGATGATGTTGAAACCAGGACTCTGTGGTGCCATATCAGCACTTCCAGGACTCCTTGTTCCCTTTATGTTTGGGTCGCTGTCCTGCTGTAGAATAAATTTGAAGCTAATCAGATGCCTCCCTGATGGCATTGCATGATGGATAAGTATCTGCCTATATTTCTCAGCATTGAGGACACCATTAATCCTGACCGAATCCTCAACTGCATTTACTGAAATGCAGCCACAAACTTGTACGGAGCCTCCACTGTGCCTCACTGTTCCCTGCAGACACTCATTATTGTACGGCTGTCTAGCCCTTCAGAGAACTAACTGCCTTTCTTACAGCCAAATATTTCAAATTTTGAGACATCATTCCAGAGCAGCTGATGATCATTATCACCTGTTTGGTATAATTGGTTAATCATACACCTGACTATAGTCCTAACAAAATTCCTGACTTTGTGCAAGTGTACTTAGAGGAATTAATGATGTTATGAAGACAAAGGGTTATCACACCAAATATTGATTTGATTTAGATTTCTCATTTGTTCGTTCACTTTGCATTTTGTTAATTGACACAAATAAACTATTAACTCTTTCATTTTTGAAAGCATTCTTACTTTGCAGCATTTTTTCCCACACCTGCCTAAAACTTAGGCTTTCACATGGTGGTATTTAGATCATTATTTGCTTCAGTATTAATATATGAAAACAAGACTTAGGAGTAGGTCCATAATAAAGAAATTGTACAAATCGGCCCATCATACTTTTTCTCTGTATAAGTTTCACTCCTGATTTATAAAATTATACAAAATTGTAACGAAAATATTGCCATTTGAAAGCTGCCTTTACAAAAAAAATACAATGTAGGATCTAAAAAAACAACCTAGAAAAATGTGAGTAATGCTTGAGTGAGGAGTGGGAGTATTTTCTGATGCTTTGTTTGAGCATATGACAAGAACAAGTCTATTTGTCATAATTATTATAATTGCCCGAAACTGAAATCCCTACGGCACATTGAAAGCTGTGATATATCATATTCTAAAAATTCTGAAATTATAGGTTTCTGCAATTTCTCTAATTAAGATACTAGAATAAAGACTGTCAAAAAACTGGAGTACTTTGGAAAAAAATGTGCATGTATAACAATATTTTTTTCCTTTTATAAGTTTGACTGTGCGAGCTGAATGTCCGATGCATTTAGAAGATTTCCCTATGGATGCTCATGCCTGCCCCCTGAAGTTTGGAAGTTGTGAGTATTTAAAAAAGTTCTCCAATCTATAAATGTCTTGCATTTTTCTGTAAATATTTTAAGTGTTTTTCCACTTTTCTATGATTGTTCCCAGCAAGAAAAACCAAGTAATCTTGTAAATATGATACCTTTTAATGGCTAAAGGTCCATTTATACACACAGATGATCACTCAAAGTTCATTAGAAACGGATAGTTTTGAGTGATCATTTTGCATAGGTACTAATGGACTAATCAGCCCATTAGTAGCTAACTAGCTTCATGTGCATGTATTTAGAGAACATCGGGTGGCCTGTTCTCTAAATACATCACTATTGTTCTCCAGTGGGACAGCTGCTGAAAGAATGTTGTCAGCGCTGTCCATGGAGAACTCAGCGTGCGGTCCCTCTTAACAAGGATGATGGATTTCAAGCTAAATTGAACTCAGTGATGGATGAAAAGTGTACGGTAAGTGCACGAGGGGCACACATTTACAAGCAATGATTATCGCTCAAAAGATGGCTTTTGAGCAAATTTTGAGTGATAATCGTTGTGTTTAAAAGAGCCTTAACAAAAATACATGATGTTATGCTTTCAAACTTCTTTCAAGATTCTTCCTCATGCATAATGAAATAGATCCGAAGAGGTATGTATATATACACACAAACTAATGACAAGGCACAGACATGGATTTGATTAATTTGCACTTAAAAGGATACTACAACAGGATAAGTAGAGAAATAAAAACATACTTAAATAGTTCACTGATAAAGATGTGAAGGTTTTATGGTCCCTGAATTAATGTTAGGGGGTAAATGTAAATTATTACAATTATTTTATAATAGGTAAATATATGCAAACTTAATATCTATTTTTAGATATTGGTATGAAGTCATGGCTAAATACATCAGTAACCTTAAAGGAGTTGCCAGTTTTAGAAAAAGAGGGTTTTTTTGCTCTGAGGACAGCGCCAGTTTACCATTGGTTGTGTGCATTGCAATTCATTTGAATTTACGGTAAAGTATGGTGTTAAAATCCTCTAATGTTTTGCAATCATAATAAAAGAATTGTCTGAATATGTATGTACATGCACACAGTTCTGTAAAAATGTAATTTGTTGCAGACTATATTACATAATTTCAATTGAAGGAACCTGTTTCTTAATCATAATGTGTATTTAAGCATCATATCCACTGGCTAAAACAAAAGGGAAAGGATACATAAATTTATTACTCCAGATTTCAAGCAGCTTAGATAAAATTGAGGGGGATAAATAAGTAAATTGGCAGGATTATTATGCATAGCTTGGCAGTCTATTATGTGTAGGTGATTTTCTGACGCCACCTACAGTAATGAAGTGGATAAAGCTAATGAATCATACCTTTAGGTAGAAGAAATTAGTTATTATGCCGGCAAGACTGCAATTGTTATGTGTTTCATCTTAAGAGTTCTTGTATGTGTAGAAGATTTGCACAAAATTGGATGGTTGCATCCCCTAGGTATCCTATATAAGGGTATGTCTTGAAATCACACCCACTTGTCTTGAACTGTAACGTGCTGCATACTTTTCAGATCCACAAGGCAATGCATCCCGTGTATCTGTATTCCCTTAGATCACTGCTCTGTGTTTGAATCTTTATACCATCTTTTAGGAAGTTCTATAAGTTCACTGCTAATTTTGTTTTAAGAAGGTATAGAATCCATTTGACAAGAGTTTTTGTTCATTTTTCATTAGTATGGATTTCTCAGAAAAATATGTTGCTTTTGTAATGCAAACATGAGCTATAATATAGGCACTGGGGTATTGAAATAGAAATGGCAAAGAAATACAAAACTGCAAACTCATTTCCAAGTCAAGTTTTCTATAGTACAAGGTTGTTTCATCTTCAACAATAAACGTCTTCGCTAGAACATTTTGTCTGCAAAACATATTGCTGGGGCATGGCCTTTATGTCTTCACTGTAACCCTGTGATTCTTACTGAGCTTTAGTTAAAGTAGACATCATTGTCACCAGAAAACTCAGCAGCCATAGTGAAATCGTTATTGCTGTTTCAAGCAACTGACTTACAGAAGCTTATTTTATTTAATGTTTGAAGGTCATCACCATACTAGAGGACATCCTTGTATTAGCTCCTCAACTCTTCACATCTGCCTGTCAAAAGAATGTCTGAAATTTCCAATCAAATCTGTCTACATCTTACTTATATGTGCAAATATGTCACCTTCATTCTTCTACTAATTGAAGAGAAATCTTGATCGCTCACTGCCTGATTTCTCTGTGTCCTTTCCCTACAGCGATTTTCTTTATAACATTAAACTTTTTGTTGATCCATATTAAAGTAAAGATATTCCCAAAGTATGCTATATATTCAAGGAATAATCATCTTACATCTCATATATAGACTTTATAAGAAAAAAAGGGTAAAACTAAAATAAACAAACAATATCAGTATCTACCCATATGAACATAAAATGATAATAGTCTACACAATAATTGCTATACGTATAAAACTACTGGAAGATTCATAGCAATTCTAATAAACTACTCACTAGATATGAGAAATTTAGACTTTCTTTTTACATTGTAATACATGTAGAAATGCCAGTTGAGGAATTAGATACTTATTATTATTAATAATATAATAATAATTGTTATTTATATAGAGCCAGGATTTTGCTCAGCTTTTTACATTTCATTGGATACATATAAAAGAAAATAGCAGAATAATAAAACAAATTCCAACAAAAAAAAAAAGTGTCCTCACTAAAGCTTACAATCTACGATAAAAAACTTCATGAGACCTACACCAGCCAATATACATATGTGTATGCACATTGAAGTATATTAAAGAGTGTGAGGATACTGTTGAATGAAGGGATGAGGTTCCATGGAACAATGGTGAAAATACAGGAGTTAATTTATGAACTGTACTGGAAATAGAAAGATTCTGATGTTAGGCACAACTGTCCAAGAAGAAGTAGCAATAAAAGTTTCAATGGTATTCTTTATTAAAATTAAAAGCCAGCTAAAAAACACCATTGAAACTTTTATTGCTACTTCTTAGAGAGTTATGCCTAACATCAGAATTTTTCAATTTCCAAAATATTGCATGACCTGTTATCTACCGGTTTAGGGTGGCTTCACACGAGCATGTTTGCATGCACAAAAACACGCTTCTATTTGCAACAATGCATTCCCTATGGTGTTTTCACATGTCAGTGCTTTACAGGCGTGTGCCTGCAAAGATAGGACATGCGTGCACCATAGGGAATGCACGCATTGGTTTCAATGGAGCCGCAGCTCCATTGAATGGTCTGCCGCCACCCCTGCATTCTTTTTCAGGCAAGAGCTTTACATATAAGGCCTTCCCTGAAAATGAATTTTAGTGTAAAGAAGTAAATAAATAAAAAATATACTTATCTGTCCTCCGCTGCCATGACCCCGCAGAAATGAACACATTTGCCACATGCGGCAGATGTTTCCTTCACCCCCGCTAGTAAAAAGAATTCTCTGTGACAGATGCAGCAGAGGAATTCTTCAATTCAGAGGATTCTGCTGCCGGCAATTGATTTCAGGGAAGGGCTTTAAATATAAGCCCTTCCCTGAAAATCAAGTAAAAGTGGTTTAAAAAAATAGATACCAACCTTGCTTCAGCTGCCGGGGCTCAGCCGCGTCTTCTCCTGCTGTCCCCTGCACTGTGGTGCTGATCTATCAGCAGGTGGGGATTTTAATTCCCCGCCTGCTGAAAGAGCTGAATGTAATTCATTCGGCGAGAGCTGCCTGTGACTGGCTGAGCACCTCAGCCAATCACATTCAGCCCTTTCAGCAGGCGGGGATTTTAAATCCCTGGCTGCTAATAGATCAGCACCACAGTGCAGGGGACAGCAGGAGAAGACACGGCTTAGCCCCGGCAGCTGAAGCAAGGTGAGTATCTTTTTTTTTTTTTTTTTAAACCACTTTTACTTGATTTTCAGGGAAGAGCTTATATTTAAAGCACTTCCCTGAAATCAATTGCAGGGGTTGCCGGCAGCAGAATCCTCTACCACAGCTGTCACACATGTCAGTTGCGGTAGAGAATTGAAGAATTCCCCTGCTGCATCTGTCACAGATGTGGCAGATGTAGCAGCAGGGAGTTCTTTTAACTAGCAGCAGATGTGTTCTTCATCCCCACGGGGGTCACAGCAGCAGCGAACAGGTAAGTATGTCTTTTATTTATTTATTTTTTTTACACTAACATTTTTCTTTTTCAGGGAAGGGCTTATATGTAAAGCCCTTTCCCTGAAAAAGAATGCAGGGGTGCCGGCAGACCATTGTTTTCAATGTACCTGCATTTACGCGAGTTTTTGCACGTACATGGGTGCGCACCTATGTCCACACCCATGTACGCACAAAAACACGCTCGTGTGAAGCCCCCGATGGACTGGCCAGACATCAGTCCTTAGCTGACCAGGAAACGCCCCCACGAGCTTGCTCCACCTTTTTCTTTTTTCAGTATCCACATGCTTTAGGAAATGTAATAGGCTTACCTAAACAAATGTACAAGAATTGTGAAAGTCAGGAATTTTTCTAATTGTTTGGGGCAGTGCTTTCCATAAAACAACAGCACAAGAAATATCTTGGAAACAAGAGTCGGAGATTTGGATTATGGAGGAGGTTAAAGTTTTGGCTTTCTCAGACTGTGGTTAGCTAAAGTTACTAGAAGAAGATGCCAAAAGTAACCACTCCTACACTTTTTGATCTAATTGTCTTGTTTTGAATGGTGAAGGGGTGAAATGCAAAGTTGTAGGTAATGAGCATAAACTTGCACTGAAAGAAATCTGCTGACATATGATTTTCTTCATAGAAATTCAGTGCACCAAGGGTTATGTTGTACAACTTATGTGCCATGGCTGCCATGATCTGTGTTTAGAGGTTTGGAGTGTAGGGACGCTGCTTCATTTAGGGCACTATGAGAATTTCATTGTAATATTTGGCAGCCAGGTCAGGACAGAAGAGGGAAAAAGTTGGGGACAATAAAAACTGTAATGTACTGTATTTATAAGTGTTACTAGTGTATAGAATTATGTGAATGCAATAGGTAGGAGTGATCTGAAAAGAAAAAGATTTTTTGATAGTAAAGGAAAGACGGTCCTGGTCAGAGAGTTGGAGAAGACAATTATTAAAGTCAGAAACTGAGAAGAGACAGAAAACAAGTAAATCAAGCAATATCTTTTCTTGATATAAAACCAGTCCAAAGGCAGGCTACAAAAACTAGGGAAGGTCTCGAGAACAAAACTTATCAGGAATGACTTGAATAACTAATGTGTTTAGCCTGGAGGAAAGAAAGGAGGGGGAGACATAATCCAAACTTTTAGTTTCAAGTAACTTTTATTAAAGAAGCATATCGAGAGACGTATATCTTTTCTTAACAGCAAAGGATCCCCTCGTAGGGGGCGTGACATATAAGCTTGCAAACATTTTAATATCATGGAATTGATTATAGATGAGCGAGTATACTCGCTAAAGGCAATTGCTCGAGCGAGCATTGCCTTTAGCGAGTATCTCCCCCGCTCGAGACTGAAGGTTCGGGTGCCGGCAGCGGGCACGGAGCTGCAGGGGAGAGCGGGGCGGAACGGAGGGGAGATCTCTCTCTCCCCCCCGCTCCCTCCTGCTGACAGCCGCTACTCACCGCTCCCCCGCGCTGGCACCCGAACCTGCAGTCTCGAGCGGGGGAGATACTCGCTAAAGGCAATGCTCGCTTGAGCAATTGCCCTTAGCGAGTATACTCGCTCATCTCTAGAATTGATACATGCAGCTTGAATATAACTATTTTCTTGTATTCACCTACTTTGTTAGTTTCACTTTTCTTTATCTTATCTAGAGATTTAGGTGTTTATTGTATTTAACTTTAACATTTAGAACTATAAAACTTTAACAACAGTCACATGTGGTTGTCTCTTTAAAAAGAAACTTGGTTACTCTAGGTCGACTGGAGGACATGTCTATATCCCGGGATATCTATCAATTCTATCCAGGGTTCCCACATTTGCCCGAAATTTTCTAGAGAATCTGACCCTATGGCTAATCCAAACTTTTAAATACGTTAACTCCTTAGTGATGAAGCCTGTACGCTGTGCGGATCTCGGGGGGAGATGCCAGCGGTTACAGGCTCAGCAACGGCTGGATGAGTGGAATGCCTGTAGGACTGCTGGTTGGCATATAGTGTTGGGGTTACTATTACTACTGGGGGCACTATGAGGGTCACTGTTACTACTGGGGCTACTAATAGGGTTACTGTTACTACTGGGGTCACTATTAACCAGTGGGGCCACTAAGGGGGTCACTATTACTACTGGGGCCACTATTAGGGGTTATTGTCACTACTGAGACCACAATGGTGGATCCTATCACTACTGGGGCCACTATGGGGGTAACTTCTGTTACTGGAACCACTCTGAATATTGGAGTTGCTTACTACTAGGATTACTATTATTACTGGGCTCACTACGGGGGTCACTGTTACCACTAGGGTCCATTAAGGGGGTCATTGTTATTACTGGGTCAACTATGGGGGTCACACTTATTACTGGAGTCACTACTGGGGCCACTATTATGACTGGGGTCACTATGAGGGTCACTGTTACTACTGTGGCAACTACTGGGTTACTATCCCTACTGGGGCCACTATGGGGTCCCTATCACTACTGGGGTCACTATTGGGGTCACTGTTACTACTGGGGCCTCTATGGGGACCTTATTACTACTAGGTCACTATTATTATACTGTCCTACAATTACAATCGTCCCTTTGAAGGCACCCATAAGGCTGATGTGTCCCTCAGTAAAAATTAGTTTGACGTCCCTGCATTAGAAGGATTTAAGAAGATTTCTACGGACTGAAGGAAGTGTAAACTGCGACGTATATATGCCACAACCAGCTGTGTGAATGGGCGAGAAAACACAAGATTTAGCTGCAGCTTGATCATAGCTTTTTTTTGTCCATGTGATTTTTGGTTGCAATGCGGCCAGCCAAAAGTTGCAACACTTGTGTGAAAGAAGCCATAGCATTGGGATACGTTGGGAGGACACATGTTTGTATGCAGGGATGGAATGCAAGAAAATAGGAAAAAAAATAATGTACATATAGCTGTGAGTTCTAGTAAACTGCTGAAGTGGGATTTAAAAACTGAGTTTATCCATATCAACCAATCAGAGCTCAGCATTCTTGCTTAAATAAAAGTGGTGTGCTTAGTTGCTGCAGGCAAGCTTTTCTCCTAGATGATTTTGATCAATGAAACCTCTGAGATACAATATTTTCATTAGTC
Organism: Eleutherodactylus coqui; assembly: GCF_035609145.1. Lineage (NCBI taxonomy): Eukaryota > Metazoa > Chordata > Amphibia > Anura > Eleutherodactylidae > Eleutherodactylus > Eleutherodactylus coqui. The sequence continues at coordinate 65,851,545 of NC_089838.1, read as the reverse complement.
TGCATATTAATCCATAGTATATAAAAAAAACAACTAATTGAGCCGCATGTCAGGCAGACAGATTCTTGTATATTAACTCATTTTTGTGTGTTTTGTAAGTATTAAACTAGTTTCCTTTTAAATACAGATGCATATACAAGAGCTGAAGTCGTTTATATCTGGACGCGGGAACCAGCACAGTCTGTCGTTGTTGCTGAAGATGGCTCCAGGTTAAATCAATATGATCTGCTAGGTCAAACGGTGGCGTCTGGAATTGTTCAATCTAGTACAGGTTTGTGAATATTTGTGCTTTGCTTTCACATATTGTGCGCTTTACATCCTATTGACTTCTCTTGTCTAAAGCAATAGAATCTCACCCCGGCAGCAGATGAGTTGCTATGGCAACAGGAGAAAATCTAATGATCAATTATTGTCCAATACTATCATTTTCAGGCTTAGTTAATCCTGGTAATGATGCCCTTTTCAACATCTGAAGCAAAATGAAAAGGGCAGATTATAAATAGTAAGCGGAGAAGTAGATTTTGGGGCTGTTTAGATTGCTAGAAATAATTGTCATTTATTCTAAATTGCCATTGTTTTGAGAAATGTACATGCTGTTCTGTTTTTGGCATTGCAATTTTCATTGGGAAGTTAAATTAGCATGTGACTGCTACTCATCATTATAATAAGAAAAGTGGATTTGAAGGAGACACAATTTAATATACCATATAAACCAAAACAAATATCTCAGTGCCATCGTCTTATGACCTTGAGTATGTCACCTTACCTCCCTGTGTCTCAGGCATGGAAAATTGCTTGCAGGTTCTATGGAGAAGTAACATGTACTGATAGAAAAAAATATAGACATAGAGTAGAAAATTAGCAAGCTACTGATATTAGAGGTGAGTAAATCCTGTATCTCCTATCTGATCATCTGTGTATTTGTGTACATTGTTATTTTGAGTACATTTTATCATTGGTAGAGTCATTAGGAATGAAGCAGCGTCACCAGTCATTTGACTCTCTAATATAAAATGAGAGTATCCATCATTCATTGCAAAAAATAAGAATAAAGCTTCATTTAGATGGGACAAGTGTTAGGCAAACGATGCCCCACACTGGTCGCCGCACATATTCGCTTTCGTGTTGTTACACGGGAGCTAGTATGGAGGAGATTTCTCTTCTTGCAATCCCCTGCCCCTCACAATTGACTTAACATAGCGGCTGTTCAGTACTGAACGGCTGCTATTTACACTGAACGATGATCATTTAGCTCATCGTCTATCATATATGCTGCATAAACGATGAATGATGAGTTGATGGCCAATCGCTCAGTGTAAATAGCAGCCGTTCAGTATTGAACAGCCGCTATGTTAAGTCAATGGAGAGGGGCGGGGGAGTGCGAGGAGAAACATCTCCTACAGCCTTCCTGCCGCCCTGCTGGCCGCTCTGTGAGCGAGCCAGCGATACTAGCTTCTGTGCAACAGCACGGGAACGAAGATACACAGGGACGAGTGTCGGGCATCGTTTGTCTGATGATTGTCCTGTCTAAATAGAGCTTAATCCATAGTTTGGGGCGGTTGTTTCTACTATACATCATGCACTTATACTGTAATGCACACTGAAAGGTGAACATCAAAGTGTGGCTTGCCATTGAGGAACTACTTTACTTAAAATTAATGTCCAAAGTTGAACATTGTTTTATATATTGACACTAAATAGGTCCACAGTTCTGTGCTGATTAATTTGCTGATCAATTTTTTTACCCCTTAGTGACCAAGCTGTTTTCGTTTTTCCATTTTAATTTTTTCTTTGCCCCTTTTAAAAAATCATAACTCTTTTATTTATCCATTGACGTAGATGTATGAAGGCTTGTTTTTTGAGGGACGAATTGTATTTTTCAATGGTGCTATTTAACATACCATATAATGTACTGAAAAAGTTTAACCCCTTAGTGACGAAGCCTGTTTGCGCCTTAGTGACGGAGCCAAATTTTGGAAATCTGACATGCGTCACTTAACATATCATAACTCCGTAAAGGTTTTGCATATCCAAGTGATTCTGACATTGTTTTTTCACCACATCTTGTACTTCATTTAGGTGGTAAAAATAGACCCATAGAATTTCTGTATATTTATTAAAAACGCCAAAAATGGGAAAATTTTGAAAAAATGTTCATTTTTTTCACATTTTCAACTGTAATATCTCAAATATGTGCAAACCAACTGTATATATTTTTGCTAAGATATATATTTCCATCTGTTCACTTTATTCTGAATGCACTTTGAAAAACTTTTTTTTTTTCTTTTTAACCATTTAGGAGACGTACAAATTTAACATTAAGGGCTCCCACCCACTGGCGATTTTTTTTCCTTTGCGTTTTGCGTTTTTTCTCAAGAGCAATTAGAATTGAATGTGTTCCTGTCCACTTGCGTTTTTTTTTTCAGTCCGCTGCAATTTTTAACATAGGAACTGTCAGTTGCATATGTGTCCTTATTTTTCTCTTAATGCACCCATGAATGTCAATGGAAATTAACAGAAAAGGCGCGAAAAAGCCGCGAAAATGCTGCGAAAAAGCCACGAAAAACGCGCCAAAAACGCACGGAAATTGCTGCGTTTTTCACGCACGAAAATCGCAAACGCCAGTGGGTGGGCGCCCTAATTATCAACATTTTGAGGAACACTTTATTTTCCGGCACCAAGCCAAAATTGCAAAGGCTCATAGGTGTCAGAATTAGGGCTCCTGCACACTTGCATTTTTTTCACGCAGAACCTTTTTTTCATGCTATATTGCTGCTTTTTTTTCATGCGATTGTCAATGGGACTTTCTAATGTTAAAAACGCACCAACTTGCAAAGCGTTTTAAACATTAAAAAGTCCCATTGACAATCGCGTGAAAAAAAGCAGCAATATAGCATGAATAAAAAGCAAGTTATAACGCGTGAAACAAATGCAAGTGTGCAGGAGCCCTTATAGATAACCCCACAAATGACCTCATTTTAAAAACTATGCCCTTAGTGTATTCACTGAGGGGGGCAGGAGTATTTTTACCTCACAGTTTCTTTTCAGGAATTAATGCAATTTAGAGTAGAAAAAATAAAATTTCATATTTTTGCAAATACGTAATTTTTAACACAGGATTTATTTGTATAGTCCACATGAAAATAAGGATTTACACCTCAAAATGCATACCCCTGTTTGTCCTGTGTTCAGAAACATACCCATTGGGGCCCTAATCTTCTTTCCGTATGTACAACAGGGCCCTAACTGGAAGGAGCAGCGGGTGGTTTTCAGAACAGACATTTTGGTTGAAGGTGTTTCAGGCCCAATTACCCACTTGTAGAACCTGTGAGTGACCAAAACGACAGAGAATCCCCTTAACGTATTAATCTAGGGGTGTACTGCGTATTTTGACTCCACCGTTTTTAAATGAATCAAAGCAAAGCAGAAGGAAAAAATTACGATTTTTGTTTTTTTTATCAATTTTAAAAATAGTTTTCTTTGTACAGCATACATAGGAATGAAGACGGTCACCCCAAAATGTATACCCCCGTTTGTCCCGTGTTCAGAAACATACCCATTGTGGCCCTAATTTACTGTCTGGATGCACAACGGGGCCCAAACTGAATGGAGCGTCAAACTTTAACTGTCTTTTGACTTTTACGTGATCGCCACTATCACGTGACCGAAGACCGCTCACCGCGGCCCTCTGTGACATCTCTAAGCTCTTGGCTACCTTTAGTAGCCAGGAGCAAGGAGATTTTAAATTTCCTCTTGCCCCCCCCCCAGCTTCTGCGCTTGCGTCCGCCATTTTGGCGATGGACGCATGCGCCAAAACTGGGGGAAGGTCCGCGGATAAGGATCCCGTCAGGGGACATCGCCGGTGGCCTTATTTAAGTAATTTCACCTCCTCTCGCAGATCCGATCCGTGACGGGAGGTGAAGATTGAGCTTTTTTTTACTTTTACGTGATCGCGGTTATCCATTGGATAACCGCGATCACGTGACTGGGAGAAATGTACCATGGCATCCCATGAAATCTCCATGCTCTTGGCTACATTTAGTAGCCAGGTGCGGGGAGATTTTAAATTACCCTGCCAATCTGCGGCTTTTGCGCCTGTGTCCGCCCTTTTGGCGACGGACGCATGCGCAGAACCCGGGCAAGGTCCGTGGATAAATCTGGGGGCTTAAGGTACCTAATTTCATCTCCCCTCATGGATATGATCCATGAGGGGAGATGAAACAAACTTTTTTTTAAAACTATTTTTAAACTTTTTTTTAACTTTTACATGATCGCTGCTATCCATTGGATAGCAGTGATCAAGTGACAGGGAACTGCATACAGCGGCTCCCGGTGACAGCTCCCTGCTCTCGGCTACTCATACTAGCAAGGAGCAGGGAGTTTTTAAATTTCCCGGGCCCCTCGGCTCTCAGCGTATGCGCGTGACGTAATGCGTCTGGCGCGCATGCGCAGACGCCGGTGGCAGGGCCGGGGAGGATCAAGAAGACGCCGGAAAGTGCGGTGGAGTGGAGGTGAGTACTCTCAGCTCCCCTTACGGATCCGATCTGTAAGAAGAGCTGAAATTTTAACTTTGTTTTATTTTACATAGACTTTAACGCGATCGCCGGTATCCGGTGAATACCGGCGGTCGCGTGATCGGGGGTGGGGTCCCGCGGCCCTGGATGACAGCTCCATGCTGTCAGCTACCTCCGGTAACCAACAGCATGGAGCTATCATGTCCTGAGCCTGCAGGGCTTTCATTCCTAGAGGATGCATATTTCTACGTCCTCTAGGAATAAAGCCCAGCAGGCCAGGACGTAGAATCCCGATGGGGCCGTCACTAAGGGGTTAAAAGTCCTAAGTGGAGAGAAATTTTTTAAAAAAGACCTTCCGTTTTTTTTCGGTGCGTCTTGTTTCTATGACACACAAACTTCAACAAAAATGACATGATAACTTTATTCTATGGGTCAGTGGGATTACTACGATACCAAACCTATATAGGTTTTTTTTTCCATGCTACTTTTAATTTTTAGAAATTATTTTCTGCCGCCAACTTTTGCACGCAACATTTTTTTTATTTTTCCGGCGACATAGTTGTGTAAGGGCTCATTTTTTGTGGTACGTCCTGTAGTTTGTGTTGGTGCCATTTTGGAATACATATGTGGTTTTGATCGCTTTTTATTGCACCTTTTCTTGGAGACAGGGTGACCAAAAAAGTGTATACCTGCCATTTTTTTTTCTGACAACGTTCATCGTGTGGGGTAAATAATGCATTATTTTGATAGATTGGGATTTTATGGACACAGCGATAACAAATATGTATTTTTGTTTTATTATTTAGATTCTTTTATGGCAAAAGGTTTTTTCTCGAACTTTTATTTATTTTTTTAATAATTAGTAAAACTTTATTGTTCTTATTTTAACTTTTTTTAAGTCACACGGGACCACAACTTGCGATGCTTTGATCGTTCCTGCAGTATGATGTAATGCATAGTAGCAAAACCTTCAACAGGCTGCAAATTACATTACAACCATTAAGGGGTCACACATTGACACTTATATGATAGACATCTAATGACGGAGTATCACAAAATCATGTTTTTTAAAAAATTGGCCAGTTCACACCACACATATTAGAATATGTTCTCAATGCGGTCGGCGCTGCTGCCGCCGGCCCCATTGAGCGCATATAGAGAAGGGAACAGGAATCGCAGATCACAGATAGGTGCGATCTGTGATTTCTGTTCTATAATTTATCGGACAAGCGCATAAAAAGCGCTCGTGTGTCCGATACCATTGCAAAGCAATGGTTTTATAAAATCGCTGGACGCATGCGCAAATCGCGCGGAAAAACGCCCGTCTGACTGAGGCCTTAAGCACCATCTCTATGAAGAATTCCATGATCTAAATTATTATTTTTTCTACGTTAATTATCCATCTTTATTATGTGCAGCATCACCAACAAAAAACGTGTAGTATATGGTACATACATATATGCTCATATATATACAGTGGGGGGAAAAAGTATCTAGTCAGATACCAATTGTGTAAGTTCTCCCACTTAAAAAGCTGAGAGAGGTCTGTAATTGACATCTTAGGTAGACCTCAACTATGAGAGACAACATGAGAAAACACATCCAGAAAATTACAGTCTGATTTTTAACGAATTTATTTGCAAATTATGGTGGAAAATAAGTATTTGGTCAATAGCAAAAGTTCATCTCAATACTTTGTTATATATCCTTTATTGGCAATGACAGAGGTCAAACGTTTTCTGTAAGTCCTCTTAAGGTTGGCACACACTGTTGCTGGTATGTTGGGCCATACCTCAATGCAGATCTTCTCAAGAGCAGTGATGTTTTGGGGCTGTCGCTGGGCAACATGGACTTTCAACTCCCTCCAAAGGTTTTCTATAGAGTTGAGATCTGGAGACTGGCTAGGCCACTCCAGGACCTTGAAATGCTTCTTACGAAGCCACTCCTTCGTCACCCTGACGGTGTGCTTGGGATCATTGTCATGGTGAAAGACCCAGCCACGTTTCATCTTCAGTGCCCTTGCTGATGGAAGGAGGTTTGCACTCAAAATCTCACTATACATGGCCCCATTCTTTCATGTATACGGATCAGTCGTCCTGGTCCCTTTGCAGAGAAACAGCCCCAAAGCATCATGTTGCCACCCCCCATGCTTCACAGTAGGTATGGTGTTCTTTGGATGCAACTCAGCATTCTTTCTCCTGCAAACAGGACAAGTTGTGTTTCTGCCAAACAGTTCTACTTTGGTTTCATCTGACCATGTGACATTCTCCCAATACTCTTCTGGATCATCCAAGTGCTCTCTAGCAAACTTCAGTCAGCCCCGGACATGTACTGGCTTAAGCGGGGGGACACGTCTGGCACTGCAGAGTCCCTGCGCGGCATAGTGTGTTACTGATGGCAGCCTTTGTTACGTTGGTCCCAGCTCTCTGCAGGTGATTCACCTCCGTGTGGTTCTGGGATTTTTGCTTACCATTCTTGTGATCATTTTGACCCCACAGGGTGAGATCTTCGTGGAGCCCCAGATCGAGGGAGATTGTCAGTGGTCTTGTATCTCTTCCATTTTCTAATTATTGCTTCCACAGTTGATTTCTTCACACCAAGCTGCTTGCCTAGTTCAGATTCAGTCTTCCCAGTCTGGTGCAGGGCTACAATTTTGTTTCTGGTGTCCTTCGACAGCTCTTTGGTCTTCATCATAGTGGAGTTTGGAGTGTGACTGCTTGAGGTTGTGGACAGGTGTCTTTTATACTGATAACAAGTTCAAACAGGTGCCATTATTACAGGTAATGAGTGGAGGACAGAGGAGCCTCTTAAAGAAGAAGTTACAGGTCCATGAGACCCAGAAAATCTTGCTAGTTTGTAGGTGACCAAATACTTATTTTCCACCATAATTTGCAAATAAATTCATTAAAAATCAGACAATGTGATTTTTCTGGATGAGTTTTCTCATGTTGTCTCTCATAGTTGAGGTCTACCTATGATGTCAATTACAAGCCTCTTTCATCTTTTTAAGTGGGAGAACTTGTACAATTGGTATCTGACTAAATACTTTCCCCCCCACTGTATATGTATGTATATATATATATATATATATATATATATATATATATATATATATATATATATATATATATACCACCATATATAACACCAAATAAAATTCACATACAGGGCACAAAGCAATATAATTTATTCAATAACACAAAGAGTTGAAACTACATGTAAAAATTTGGAATAAAGAATGCAATTTTCATAATTTAGTTATGTCTGAAGGCTGGTTCCAAAAACGTATAAATCAGTTATATATGATAATCACTGGATGGAAAGATATATAACATAGAATTCCAGTGCAAATAATCACTATCACCACATTCAGCCAACACAGAAATCATACCAAATCCCCAGCTTACAATTTACTTGTCGCTCCTTCAAGGAACATAACTTAGATTGCGGCATTGCACAGAGATGACAGGTTCCCCTTAGGTGTATTTTAACTAGAGATGAGCGAACGCGTTCGTCCGAGCTTGATATTCGTGCGAATATTAGGGTGTTCGGGATGTTCGTTATTCGTAACGAACACCATGCGGTGTTCTGGTAAATTAAACTTTCTTCCCTGAGACGTTAGCGCTTTTTTTTGGCCAATATAAAGACAGGGAAGGCATTACAACTTCCCCCTGCAACGTTTAAGCCCTATACCACCCCCCTGCTGTGAGTGGCTGGGGAGATAAGGTGTCACCCGAGTATTGAAATCTGCCCCTCCCGCTGCTCGCTATGGATGCATTCTATATGCGCTCAATGGGGCCAGCGGCAGCAGCGCTGACCCCATTGAGAACATATAGAAGACAAATCCTTCTTCTCTGGCACAGCTGTAACAGCTGTAGCAGAGAAGAACGATGTTTGCCCATTGAATTCAATGGAGCGGCAATACAGCATGTTCCACTGAATGCAATGGGCTGCCGGCGATCGCAGGATGAATGGTCGGAAAGGGGTTAAATATATAACCCCTTTCCTGCAATTCATCCAGAAATGTGTTACACTAAAAATATATACCGGCGTATAAGGCGACGGGGCGTATAAGACGACCCCCCAACTGTCACCTTATACGCCGGTAATACAGTGGAGCAAAGAATAAAAATCATTACTTACGTTTTTAGATGATCTGCGGCGCTCCTGCAGGCTGTCACTCCCTCCTGGTCCACGGCAGACAAGCTTTCTCCACGAAAGACTTTAAATCCCTGCCTCCAGAAGCACACGTGCCTTCAGCCAATCACAGCCAATGACAATGATGTCATTGAATGGCTGTGATTGGCTGTGTTTCTGGAGGCGGGGATTTCAAGGCTTGAAATCCCCGCCTCCAGAAACACAGCCTATCACAGCCATTCAATGACATCATTGTCATTGGCTGTGATTGGCTGAAGGCACGTGTCTTCCTGGAGGCAGGGATTTAAAGCCTTTCATAGAGAAAGCTTGTCTGCCGTGGATTAGGAGGGAGTGACAGCCTGCAGGAGCACCGCAGATCATCTAAAAACGTAAGTAATGCTTTTTATTCTTTGCTCCACTGTATTACCGGCGTATAAGGTGACAGTTGGGGGGTCGTCTTATACGCCCCGTCGCCTTATACGCCGGTATATATTTTTAGTGTAACACATTTCTGGATGAATTGCAGGAAAGGGGTTATATATTTAACCCCTTTCCGACCATTCATCCTGCGATCGCCGGCAGCCCATTGCATTCAGTGGAACATGCTGTATTGCCGCTCCATTGAATTCAATGGGCAAACATCGTTCTTCTCTGCTACAGCTGTTACAGCTGTGCCAGAGGAGGACGATCTTTATGCTGACAGTGGGGGGGGGGGGGGGCACTCTTGCCGCTATTGTGGCTTAATAGTGGGACCTGTGAACTTGAGATGCAGCCCACCATGTAGCCCCTCGCCTGCCCTATCCGTCACTGTGTCATTCCCATCACTTTCCTGAATTGCCCAGATTTTCACACATGAAAACCTTAGCGAGCATCGGCGAAATACAAAAATGTTCTGGTCGCCCATTGACTTCAATGGGGTTCGTTGTTCGAAACAAACCCTCGAGCATCACGGGAAGTTCGTTCCGAATAACGAACACCCGAACATTTTGGTATTCGCTCATCTCTAATTTTAACCCCTTAATGACATTACTAATTTTAGCCTTAAGAACCAAGAAATCATTCCCTTTTTGTTTTCCAGCAGAGAGTACCTTTTATTTTTTTGTGAGTGTAGTTATATGAGGCCTTGTATTTTGTAGGATGATTTCTTGTCTCTATGGGAACTAATTTTGGGTACATATAATATACTGAATAGCGTTTCTAAAGTTTTTCTGTGGGGCAATGGAAAAAAAAACACTATTTTACTATAATTTTTTTTTACGGGATTTACCATGTGGTATAAATGTTATGTTAACATCATTATGATTATGACAGCACCATATTTATGGAGATGGTATTATGTTTTACTGTTTTTGCACAACATATACACTTTTACCTAAACAAAAATACATTTCCTGTCTCCACATTCCAAGACTATAGCACTTTTATTTTTCTATTGACAACATTTTAGCTTGTATTTTAACTGGATAACTTGTCATTCTTTACAGGTACCATTTTGAGGTACATACAAATTTTTTTATTACATTTCATTTAACAACTATTTTGGCTTTCCTTTTTATGGAATTAGCTGTGTTAGATAGATAATATAATATTTTTTTTGTACAGGTCGTTATGGATGTGGTAATATCAATTTTTTTTTACTGTGGCCTATGCAGGGTTAAGATAAGCAGTTGCTAATTCTTTCATGCCTTTTTGTTGGAAAAAGAAAAGACCCCCTTATGTGACAATCATAGAGCAAGTATGTTTCCTGATGGATAAGAGGAGAGTGGGGTGATAACATGAACAAAAGTTCATGGCGCTTCTCCCCTGGGACAGGGGGACAGACAGAAGATAACCAGATTGCACACAGACCTGACATACATAAATTCAGTATTCCTGACCTCACTTCAAACAGCTGTAGTTCAGTTTTGGTCAGTGCCACCAAATCTTTTTGATGTGTTTTTGAAGCCACAATTCTCGGCTTTGAGTGGTCAGCAAAAGCATGTTGGTAGCACTGATAGAATCAGAGCTACAGCTGTTTGAAATAGAAGAAATTCAGTTAATCCAAAACTGTAATATCCTTTTCTTACAGAAAGAGCTGGGCAGAAAGCTTCAGATTTTGCCGTGTTTTTAAAGGCAGAATTCACATGCAAAATTCCAAAGCGAATTCTGCCTTGTGAACACATCCTAAGGCCAGATTCACATGGGCATATACGTATTTGTGTGTGCATGAATATAGTGCCTTTGTAAAACAAATGTTGCTTTTTTTGCATGACCATCAGCGTATTTTACTGAACTTTTTCCATGTGCAGGGTGTGTATATTTGCACATGGGAAAAGACTTCCAGATGTCTTCTTTTTCCTGTGCAATTACGTAGTTTTTTTACGCATCTCCTAACGTATTTTGTGTGCATTTGCGCTTCCGTATTGACTTCTATTTGGACTTTTGGTGCGCAAATGTGCGGGAAAATAGAGCATGTTGTGTTTTGGGTTTATTTTGCGCCCGAAATGAACAGGAAAAATATGTGCATGTAAAGGAACCCATAGAAATCAAAGGGTTATGTTCTCTACTAGAGATGAGCGAGCGTACTCGGATAAGCACTACTCGCTCGAGTAATTGGCTTTATCCGAGTACCGCTGTGCTCGGGGCTAAAGATTCGGGTGCCGGCACGGAGCGGGGAGCTGCAGGGAGAGCGGGGAGGAACGGAGGTAAGATCTTTCTCTCCTTCTCTCCCACCCGCTCTCCCCTGTTCCCCGCTGCAACTCACCTGTCAGCCGCAGCGGCACCCGAATCTTTAGCCCCGAGCACAGCGATACTCGGATAAAGCCAATTACTCGAGCGAGTAGTGCTTATCCGAGTACGCTCGCTCATCTCTATTCTCTACACATTGTGCATGCCTATTTTGTGTGTGCAAATACACCCCTTGGAAGCTGGCCTTTAGGCCCATTTACACACAACGATTGTCGTTTGAACAAACTAATATAAGAATGACTCAACGACTTTGATTACAAAAGCTTAGTGTTTACAAATAAAGATAACCCTTTGAAATCCTCACCATTTCCTTAGTTTGCTGAGTCATTTGGTAGTGTTTATATATAAAGTTGACATAGCTAAGATAAGATAAGTGGACAATTGTTTTCTCCGTTGGGCGTCTGTATATGCAAAGAATCTCTATGTGGGCGGTTTTTAATTAGTGTGAAGAAAAAGTAATTGTTTACTGTGGCAGTATGGGGATTGGCTTTTGAATGAATGATTGTGTTTAGCTGGGTAAACAATTACCCCTCACCTCAAGTTCTTTGAAAGACTGAATGACTGAACAACTGTTGTCAAAGCTTAACATTTAGCTCTCTGGCTTTCTGCATGCTACCAAGGTATATGGTGATTTAGCCTGCCTTGCAGTTTATCAGGTGTGCAAATTTTGCTTCCTATTCTGCAAGTTATGGCTTTGTCCATTTTTTCTCTCACCTCTGTGATTTTGAAAATCTAAAGGAATTGATGCAGGGAATATATTGGAAAACTACTAAACTTTTTACTATAGCTTTAAACTGTAATCTCTTTATGTTCCAGTTCATCTGTTGTAGAGTTGGATGCAGCTCTCATGTAATGCTGAGGAAAGGCTATAACTTGAACATGAAGGTTAGAAAAGAAATGTGTGACGGCGCAAGACAATTAGATTAAAACACAATGAGTTGTTATATTTTGCATCACTTCCACCTTTGACATTGATTCGGCCATGCCATAGCTTTTATGTAGCATGAACATTCACCACTGGTTGAATGCTACAAAATATGTGTTCTCTGCTACAATTTGCAATTCTTCTCACATCGCATATTTTGCCTGCTCGACAGACCATGCAGCATTTTCCAGTGTGAGCAGCATTCACATGAAAGTGACTAAGTCAATGGCAGCCACATTCATACCTGACAGATTTCAGATCTTTGGCTTTAACCTGTCATTGGCACACTGGATGAGAATGTGAAAATGTTTCATCAATAGCATAAGTAGCTTTTGTACTTGCCTTGCAAGGTTAGAAAAATACAAACTGTTAGACACCATTATTGTCCTCTACTTGCAAAATATATTTAAATCTTTTTACAAGAACTAGAACAGACGAACAAACACTATTCCCATAGGAAGTTATAAGAACTTGTCTTCCTAATCTGTTCCAAGCTTATCTGCTTGATTGTGCTCCAGCAACACTTTCTTTCGACTAACTTTCCACATTCTAGTGCGGGGGATTTATTACTAGTATGCTATATCTTTTTTTTCCATCACTTAGTAAAATGTTGGCCTCCATAAAGATGGTATTTGGAGCAAACATCATATATTCAATTTATTTGCATCTGAGAAAGACATAAAAATACATTGGCAGTGTACCAAAGTCGAGCGCCAGTCTCTCTATATCTGTTGTCAGGGCATTAAACATTCTTAAGTGTGTTCTCTCTATGTGGTATCTTCAAATCACGACATGTTGCATACGTTGGTGCCTGAAACAACAAAACTCTTTTCTAGAGTATCGGGTAGTAGTGAGAGCAGTTTGCAGAAAAATGTATAGGGGTAGATTTATGAAACTGTCCAAAAGAAAAACAGTTTTTGTTACCCACAACAACCAATCAGTGCTCAGCTTCCAATTTATCAGAGCAGAAAACAAAATGAAAGCTCTGATTGGTTGCTGTGAGTTTTTCTTTTTGGCAATTTTATAAATCTTCACTAATAGTATCTTTTACACCATAGACACTTTTAGACATTTTTTGTGCTGCATCCAAAAAGGATGACTTGACTCCCGAGGTCAATCTATATAAACCCTACCACTAGTCTAGTACAAGTACGTCCCTTAGCGCTAAAGGGTCACCAGGCTATTAGGCTGTTTCTTGTGCCTGCAGCCTGTTAATTTATGTGCACACAACACCATTGACAGGATTGTTGTGTTACACTGGCAACCTGATTCTATAATGTGAAAGGCAATGGAAATAATCAGTTCCTTGTTACATAGAATCCTGAACACAGTGGGGAATCCTGTGTTGTCAGCAATGACATCCTGTCCAGACAGAGCTTGAAGGCATGTACATAAAACACAAAAAGTTTTCTCTGCATGTATCGGTATGTGCACACAAATCACAGGTAGCATATCACTGTTTATGTGTGGGGACAGCAGGGAACATATAGATAATGTTTTTCTTAACCTATGTCCCAAAGTGACATAAAGTGACATAAAAAATAATCAATCCATATCTATATATATAAATAAAGTAAAACATAAAAAAATAATCGTTTAACTATTAGCCATTTCTGGGCTGCTCTTTCCATTTTTTAATCCTTACCTTTCAAGAGCCATAACTTTATTTTTAGACATAATCATATGGGGACTTATCTTTCGCAAGGCTTGCATTTTTTATAGTACCATTTACTGTAACACATAATGTATTAGAAATTTTTTTTTTTTTTAATTAGTGGGGTAAAATAGAATAAAAACTCAATTGCAGTTTAAAGGTTTTTTTTTTCTTTTGTGGCATTAATGATTACATAAAAATGACATGTTAATATTATTCTATAGATCAGTACTATTATGAAAATGATATATTTATATTTTTTTATGTCCCTACTTTAAAAAAATGGAAAATCCTTTTATTAACAAAATGCTTTTTTTCACCATATTCTGTGCCCCATAAGTTTATGATTTTTTCCTCTGATAGGGTTTTGTGAGGGCATATTTTTTACGGCAGTGGTCCCTAACCTTTTTTGCACTAGGGACCGGCTTCAAGCAAGATCATTTTTCCATGGCCCAGCAGGGCAGGGTGGGGCTTTGGACATATGGGGGCGGGGTTATGGAGGACGCCTGCTGTGACTCACCCCAGGCGACAGTCTGTTAGCTTAGCGGGGATGTCAGCTCCCGTCCGGGCTGAGTGCTGGCTTGAGTGTTGGTGGCGCTGTTACCGTGGGCTGCGTTCCTCGTGGGGCTGCTGAGACAGGTGAGACAGTCACAAAGCATGGCAGCACCCCCAGCCAATCAGAAGCTGGGGGCATCTACAAATGTCAAGACTGCTGTATTATGTCGCCAACCCTAACTTCCAGTGGTGACATAATACAACAGTACCGGCTCCCTAACGCTGAAAGATGGCACGTCCCGCATAATGTTCTCTGCCAGGAGCCGTGTCTTTTGAGGCCAGACCAAACAGTGTGCTGCAGAGCACACTGTCAGTGTTTAGTGCTGGTCTGTGGTGGGGTACTGTTGTATTAAGTCGACACTGGAAGTTAGGGGTGTCAACATCATTAAGCAGACTTAACATGGAGGTGACACCCCCAGCATCTGATTGGCTGTTTTACCTGCAGCCGTGCTATGTGCCGTCCGGACCCCGCTGTTCACACTGTCCGGTTCAAAGTCATGTTCCCGCTGCTCTGCCATCCCCAGCTGGCATTTGTGATGTGCCGTGCACACACGCTGCTGTAACTCGCCCCGTACATAGGCTGTCCCCGCTAGCCTGCTTGTCGCCACTGCCCTGCCATCTGTGGGTCTGGGATGTGATGTTGCATCCGGACCCCGCTTAGCATATGGCAGCGCCGAAGGGGCGTTCACTCACAGGAGTGGAGCAGCGGAAAGTATCGTCAATGGATGGTGGAGACGGAGTACCACACTGCATCTACTGTCAGGGCAGCAGACCCCGCTGGTGGGGAGTCTGGGAATGTCAGCACCGGAGTACTTAGTTGGCAATAGCGTCTGCGCTGCAGATGCATGACCGCAGACATTTACCTGCACAATGGCAACAGCGGCCTCTAGAGAGACTGAGTTAGCAGACCAGCGTTCCAGCCAATCAAAAGGTGGTGGCGTCACCTCCTTGTCAAGTCTGCTGTCAGACAGTACCCTGCGGCGGTACCGCCACGGACCGGCAAAGGAACCCCAACAGCCCAGGCCAGGTCCGCGGACCGGTGGTTGGGGACCCCTGTCTTATGGGGCCAGCTGTAGTTTTTATTGCTACCATTTTTGGGTATAAAAAATATATTGATCACTTTTTTTATTAAATTTTTACTGGGAGATTAAATGACCAAAAAATTGCAATTCTGATGTTATTTTTATTTATTTTTTTTTTTATAGCATTCACCATTTGGAAAAAATAATGTGGTACTTAAATACTTTGTTTTTTTCTTAAATGCAGTGATACCAATTATTATTATTATTTTTTTTGCTTTAGATAGTTTTATGAGAAATACAATAAAGGAGGGGGGGGTGAATTTCTAATATTTTTATTTTAAAATATTTTTACCTAAGTCACCTTTCAGGATTCGAAATAGCAATCATTTGTTCACTTACAATTTACTGCAATACTTCATTATTGCAGTATGTTGCATTTTTAATGTTCATTTATTAAGCCATGTCAGAGGCAGGGCTTAATTGAGTTGAATACATGGTATAGTTTTATACCCAACTCATAGCTTTATGTATGTCACTGAGGACAGATGAATTAGGGCTTATTAAGACGAGCTTGGTTTACACGCTGCTGACATGCAGGAATTTTGTGGTGAACGATCTGCTCCATGCTCCGCAGAACAGCCTGTTCACATGTCCGTGCTGTGAGAAGAGTGCTGCCGTGGCTCCCATAGGAGCCTGTGGTCAGCACCATGGACAACGCCGCAGTTCCTGCAAAGTCTCAGACCTGCCGCCAAAACTGACGTCTCTACTTTACAAGAATTTGTTGTAACTGAACACCATGAGGACATATACAAATTTTCTTGTGGTCAGGAGAGGAGAAAGAAGAGAAAGAAACATCTTTCAGCTGTTTTCTATATACAGTGATATGTAGAAGCTACAGAAACCAAGCTTTCCAAAAAAAAATTAAATTAAACTCTATTGCAAAAATGATTTAAGGGAAAAAAAACTACACCCAAATGTATTCATTTTCTTTAAGTACTCAGCAACCTGCGAAGCGTAAAGCCGAATACACACAACCGGATTTGCATTGCAGAATCCAAAGCGAGCATCTGCCTCCAGATTCCACTGCAAATACCTGCCATAAGCATGCAATGTAAAAGAGGGTTTTTATGCCCATGAGTGGAAATCACTTGCAGGGGGAAAATCACAGTATTCTCTATTTTAAGCCGGATTCCATGCAGATGGCTTCCATTAAATCCATTATCTGTACTGCACATATGCACGAGTGCCGGAGCACCAGCCGGCACATCCACAACACAGATAACAAGAATCTGGACAGGTACATGTGGGTCTCCGGCCGGGCACCGTGTTGGATTCCGCTGCAGGATCCAGCATGCGGAATCTGACCCAGCCATGTGCATTCCCCCTAAAGGCATATGGTGGAGTAGCAGCTTGCAACAAATTAATCTGTATGTAAAACGACAAATCACTTGCAGATAGCTGTATATAGCCAGTCTAGAATCTGTATGACTGGCATATCACCAGCCGAGACCTGAGAGAGCGTTAAGGGATTGAGGTGAAACGCTATGTAACAGGAATTCTAGTGAATGCAACCCCCCCTTCCTAAATGCAAAATCATGATGTGCCCTGCGCTACTGCACAAGTTGTGTGCCTGAGACTAATCATGCTGACTCTTAACTCCAAAACTAAATATTTAATTTATAGATAAATGATTTTTTTCCCCCCTACATTTGACATTGCTTTGTTCTGTACAAAACGTTGACTAACTGCATAATCATTGCAAAGATTAACTACAGGGATCTGGAACATTTAGAAATAATACCTCTTGACTAATAATCTCCCAGATGTATATTGTGAACACAGTTGGAAAACATGTATGAACTGAGGTCGTTTATGTAGCGGTAAATGTCTTGCCAATGAATTAGCCATTTCTTTTGTATTAAAAAGAAGGCAATTATTGCATAATTTATGTCACAAAAAACTAAGTGCTTAGTGTAATCTACAGTTTACTAGGTGTTTATAAAGTCACAGAAGTGACATTGAGGTTGGCTTTATACATAACATCTTTATTGGAATAAACAATTGCTTTAGCAGCATTTATTCCCAGCATTTTTGCTACATTTTTTTTACTAAAAACACTGCAGCCAGAAGTTATCTCTAGGCCAATTGGGAGTTACTAGATTGATTCGATGTTTGACACGCGAACATAAAATGTTTCAAAAGTGATGGTTTGAACTCCTAAAACTGCCTACAGGTCTCTCTCTCTGTTTGTCTGTGTTTCTGTCTGTCTCTTTGTCTTTCTCTGTCTGTCTCTCACTCTATCTCTTTCTCTCTATCTCTCTGTCCGTTTCTCTCTCTGTATCTGTCTCTGTCTGTCTATCTTTCTCTCTGCCTCTCTCCTTTCTGTCTCTGCATTGCTTTGTCTCTGTCTCTTTCCTTCTCTTTCAGTTTCTTTCTGTCTGTCTCTCACTCTTTCTATCACTCTCTCTCTCTTTCTGTTTCTATTGCTCTCTCTTTCTTTCTCTATCGCTCTCTTTATGTCTCTTTATTGCTTTCTCTGGGTCTATACCACTTTCTCTGGGTCTCTTTATTGCTTTCTCTGGGTCTCTTTATCACTCTTGTTTTGTCTGCCTGTCACTCTCATTCTGTCTATCGCTCTCGCTGTCTCTCTATTGCTATCTTTCTCTATTTGTCTCTCTATCTCTCTCCCTATCTGTCTTTCACTATCTCTGTCTCTCTATCATCTCTCCTTTTGTCTGTCTCTCTATTGCTCCCTCTGTCTCTATCACTCTCCTTCTATCTGTCTCTCTATTGCTCTCTCTATCTGCCTGTCTCTCTATTGCTCTCTCTATCTCTGTCTCTCTATTGCTCTCTGTCTCACTATCTATATCTCTCTTTCTATCTATCGCTCTCTGTCTGTCTATCGATATTTTCTGTCTCTCTTTCTATCTCTATGTCTCTATCGCTCTCTCACTCTGTCACTTTATAGTTGTCTCTCTCTCTATTGCTGTCTCTCCATTGCTCTTTCTCTCACTGTCTATCTCTATCGCTCTTTTTGTCTCTATCGCTCTATCACTCTGTCTCTCTATTTCTCTCTCTCTGTCTCTCTATTGCTCTCTATGTCTGTCTCTCTATCACTATCTCTCTCTTTGCCTCTCTTTTGCTCTTGGTTGGACACTGTATGGTGCAACTTAGCAGTGTATGCTGTGTTGCTTATCAGCACTTCACTCATTCCAGCACATGCCTGAAGCACAGCTGCGCCACCCATAGACTTAACATTGTAACTTTCAATCCACCTGACAGGTCCCTGAATGTATTAAACTCACATTTGATGATTTTACGACACCATTGAGCATGTGTGTCATCTAATGACGCCAACATCATCCACCAAAGTTAAAGCAAAAGGGTCAAAGTGTGGTGCAAGAAAAAGCATGTAGGCTTATTTATATTAGATGCAATAAACAATTCATTGTGGTGTTCTTATCACTTTGGGTGAGTTTTATGGGTCTTTTTTCCCCAAAATGCAGCATTCTGTATGTATAGCAATTTTTACAGCCACTGTCCCGTAAACTTATCTATAGAGAAAAAAATTTGCCTGGGTGTATAAAATAAATGCATGTGTGTATAAAAGAAAGCCACAAAGCAAAACAAAAAACGTATGACATTCATGATTTCTTTTTAATGTTTAAAACAATTAAGGAAACTAATAGAGTGTTCTCAACTCATACAGTGATTGTATATCACTAAGATATGGCATCACTCTATTATCGGTGGGATTCCAACCTTACCAATCTGAAGAGGAGCCGCAGCGAATGACTAGAGTGTCCAGCACAGCTCCATTAAAGTGAAGTGCCTAAAACAACACTCATGGTAGTCTGTGTGATCCTTCTGTGCTTTCATATGCTTTTTATTTCCTTGCAAGGTTTTTACTGTCAGATTTCATATGCATCTGATGTAAGAGAACAAAAATCACTTGTGAATTAGTAACTTTTATGAGAGCTCCTCTTTCTGTATCTAATCAATATTTCTTTCTGGATATAAAGTATAATAAATATGGTAATTGCAAGAAAATATTTTATTTTGTACAAAGAAGGAACAAGATAAACAACTTCTCCACATTTTAAAAACACTAGTTTTGTTTTATAATCATTTTAATTAAATATGAGGGCTGTAGACATCTTGAATAGAGATGAGAAGACTAATTTGTTCCATTCCACGTTCCGTAAATATATAGCTTATTCACCTCTTCAACAGGTTTGCAGAGCTAAAAAGCTGTAATTTTCCATTTGTATTGAAAAAATGGGACATAAAATCATAAGGTGGGAGACATAATTACATATATTTAGATCTTATAGCTTTCTAAAGCTGAAAAGTATGGCTTTACAATACATTGTCTAGGTGTACACATTTTTGCAGGAACTCATTGACTAGTATGGAAAGATGATGGTAAATGAGAGAACTACATTGTGTTCTATTGTAAATGATATGTGGAATTTCATATATATAGAATTGGCTATCACACATCAATTTCAATCTAACACGGCTTGATTGTATACTCATTAGGTGTTAATACATACATTGAATTCATGGAACTCTTCAATTCAACCCTTTTCAAGAATGGGTTTTGGAATAATTTTCACACTTTCGAAATATAAAATAAAAACTGAACCATAGAAAGAATAAATTATATACTCCTATCATTCCTCATAATTATGAGTTATAAATAGGGAGATTTTCTGACTGCTGGATTTGGAGTCAGGAAGAACCTTGACTGCCATTATGGAGTCGGGAAGGAATTTCCCGCCAGGGTGGGCTAATTGGCTTTTGCCTCACTGTTTTTTTTTTACCTTCCTCTGGATCAAAATGGGGGGTAAAGGGAGGGGTAACAGGCTGAACTGGATGGACATTGTCTTTTTTCGGCCTAGCATACTAAACATTTGAGTCATGAATTTGACAAATGTCCAACTCATCTACCTATCTTTATAATAGAAATTAGAACTAGAGATGAGCGAGCACTAAAATGCTCAGGTGCTCGTTACTCGGGATGAACTTTTCGCGATGCTCGAGGGTTCGTTTCGAGTAACGAACCCCATTGAAATCAGTGGGCGACCCGAGCATTTTTGTATATCGCCGATGCTCGCTAAGGTTTTCGTTTGTGAAAATCTGGGCAATTCAAGAAAGTGATGGGAACGACACAGCAACAGATAGGGCAGGCGAGGGGCTACATGTTGGGCTGCATCTCAAGTTCCCAGGTCCCACTATTAAGCCACAATAGCGGCAAGAGTGCCCCCCCCCCCGCACTGTCAGCATAAAGATCGTTCTCCTCTGCCATAGCTGTAACAGCTGTGGCAGAGAAGAACGATGTTTGCCCATTGAATTCAATGGAGCCAGCAATACAGCAGGTTCCACTGAAAGCAATGGGCTGCCGGCGATCGCGGGATGAATTGTCGGGAAGGGCTTAAATATATAAGCCCTTCCCTGCAATTCATCCAGAAATGTGTTACAATAAAAATATATACCGGCGTATAAGGCGACGGGGCGTATAAGACGACCCCCCAACTGTCACCTTATACGCCGGGAATACAGCGGAGCAAAGAATAAAAATCATTACTCACTTCTCCTGGCGTTCTGCGGTGCTGCTGCAGGCTGTCGCTCCCTCCTGGTCCCCGGCAGAGCATTGCTTTCTGGACGCAGTGGTTGAAATCCCCGCCTCCAGAAACACACGTGCCTTCAGCCAATCACAGCCATTCAATGACATCATTGTCATTGGCTGTGATTGGCTGAAGGCACGTGTGTTTCTGGAGGCGGGGATTTCAACCACTGCGTCCAGAAAGCAATGCTCTGCCGGGGACCAGGAGGGAGCGACAGCCTGCAGCAGCACCGCAGAACGCCAGTAGAAGTGAGTAATGATTTTTATTCTTTGCTCCACTGTATTCCCGGCGTATAAGGTGACAGTTGGGGGGTCGTCTTATACGCCCCGTCACCTTATACGCCGGTATATATTTTTATTGTAACACATTTCTGGATGAATTGCAGGGAAGGGCTTATATATTTAAGCCCTTCCCGACAATTAATCCCGCGATCGCCGGCAGCCCATTGCTTTCAGTGGAACCTGCTGTATTGCCGGCTCCATTGAATTCAATGGGCAAACATCGTTCTTCTCTGCCACAGCTGTTACAGCTGTGGCAGAGAAGAATGATTTGTCTTCTATATGTTCTCAATGGGGTCGGCGCTGCTGCCGCCGGCCCCATTGAGCGCATATAGAGAAGAGAACAGGAATCACAGATCGCACATAGGTGCGATCTGCGATTTCTATGGCCTAAGAAGGACCGTTGGGGTTCTTGAAGCCTAAAATAACTCCTAACGGTCTCCCTATAGCAGCAGCACTTTCCCTGATTTATGTCAGAAGGCATCTGTGGCGAGCCGCGGGAGGGCAGATTTTAATACTCGGGTGACACCAAATCTCGCCAGCCACTCACTGCAGGGGGGTGGTATAGAGTTTGAACGTTGCAGGGGGAAGTTGTAATGCCTTCCCTGTCTTTCTATTGGCCAGAAAAGCGCGCAAATTTCTCAGGGAAGAAAATGAAAGTAACCCGAACACCGTGTGGTACTCGTTACGAGTAATGAGCATCTCGAACACCCTAATACTCGAACGAGTATCAAGCTCGGACGAGTATGCTCGCTCATCTCTAATTAGAACCCCAAAATTTAACAGTGCATGAATAGATACAATACAGATGTGTGCACTGTTACCTTTCCACAAATTTTGTTAAGAATTCCAGTTTTTTAACAATACATATTCAATACATTATTGTAACAGAATGCAACTCACAACACAACCATTGGAGGCCTCAAATAGACATGCATAACATAAACATTTTTCAACAGAGTTGCTCAATCATGCTCTTTTTCCAAAGTTGGTCATTTCACACCACTCATCTTAGCTAGAAATAAGCAAACTTTTGAAAAGTTTGGTTGGTTTGCCGAATTTTGGTTCAAATAGGTTTGAACTGACCCTTCATGAATAATGATCCCAGCCAAATGATGGTGGTTCCTATACCACAACCCTGGGGTTACTGGAGGGCTGTACAACTGACTATATCCTTTTTATTGCTTTAACTACAGCAATTGCCTTCACGGATACAGACGCAGAATTGGAATGTAAAACTCTTGCTTATTTGGGTCCCTAGTGTTTTTTGCAATATGCATCTTACTGAACTGGCTTTTTTCTGGCATTACTCCATAGGTTTCTGTGTAAGAAAAAAATGTGTCACCAAAAATGCTTGTAAAAAAGTGAAGGAATTTAAAGACTGTGTGAAGAAATCCTTAGAGAATAGTTATTATGAGGGAGAAAGAGACAGAAAAATTGATACAATTATCGTAAAAGACTAATTGTATAATCAGGGCCGCATAATGGGATAAAACTAAATCACTGATTGAAATTGATTTCTGAAGTTTGGTTTTCACTATTGAGATTATTGCCTGTTAATTATATGGGCGAGAAAAGATAGGACTTTCCCTATCTTTTCCATACATAGTATTAACTATGTGCAGGAAAAATAGGGAAGGGCCTATCTTTCCGCTATCTTTTTCAAACCCCAGCGATATGGCGCATACGGCCATCTGAAACCATCCCGATTACTGGTTTGTGATCCATCATACACTGCTCACATTAGCAATTTCTGCTGTGCCATTCATTTCAGTAGAACAGGTAGATGTCGATGTGCTTGGCAATCTTCCTCCATTCCGTAGAAGTTAACAGAGTGATGGTTTTGTATGGACACTGCCATTCCATTCGCATGAGGCATTTGGGTGCACCAGTCTCAGAATATGAAACAGGTAGACATTGATGTGCTTGGCAATCTTCCTCTATCCCATAGAAGTGAATGTAGTGATGGTCTTGCAAGTGCACTACTACTCTGTTCATATGGAGCATTCGAGTGTGCCAATCTCCGAATTGCTATGGGTCCCAGCGGTCAGACCTCCAGCAATAAGACATTTATCCAATATTGTGTCTGTAATAGGAAAACTCCTTTAAATAATGAGAAAGATTTATAAAACTGTCTAAAATAAAAACTCTTTTAGTCCATAGTGACCAATCACAGTCTAGTTTTCATTTTGTATTTTGCTTTGGTAAAATTAAAGCTGTGCTGTGATTGGTTGCTAGGCACAACTAAGACTGTTTTTCTTTTGGACAGTTTAATAAATCTGCCTCAATACTTTTATGCACATCACATTTTTCTATCAGAAATGCACAATTATGCTAAGCTAAGTGGTGCCACATAAGCGTTACTGTTGCCTCCTGTTGAAGCAGTAAGTTCATTTTCTTGTACCAACCATTTATTAATTAAAAAAAAAGAGGTCCTTCAGCAGCTGCAATATGCAATATAGAGCTCTGTGTCCCTACTGCTGCAAAACAGCACCATATACAGATGCAGCTACCCCATTTTTCAAGGATAGCGTGCTACATTTGTACCGTTTTTGGCAAGTGCCGCTATGCTATTTGCATAGTGCGTCCACTGCCATTCAGTTTGAATGGTGACCACTATGCTAATAGCGTAGCCATGCTGAGCTACAACTTCTTACCTTAGTACCTCACCAACACAAGATGTGTTAGAGGTGGTGCACCATTACTCTACAGCTGCTATAGACATTATTTTTTAAAAGGATAAGGAAGTTTATTATTAATTAGTTTTGGACATGAAGCTGCCTATATCTTTTCAAAAGAGGTTCTGCAACAGCTGAGATTTGCATTACAATGTATTATGTTGCGCCTGCTATAAATTATTAAGGAGCATTCGCCACTATGAAAAATGGCTCCATTATAATGTTTGGATAGCTGAAGAGAAACAGATTCCAACAATGTATTTATCATCTTTGAACCCTCTTTCTCTCCCCTCGATAAGATTGCCTATGGCCTGCGCTCTGCAATGTAAGGTGTGCCCAGGGCATCCGTAGTGCAGAGGGTTCTTTTCAGACCACCACTCTAGTGTGCTCTAACTCAACTACACCCTCTTCAAAATCTGAAGGAGTAAAAGTTTTTGAGTTCCCTAAGAAACCCAAGTGAGACGAGTGTTTGGGAATCCATGTGCATAATGGTGGGAGATGGAGTTATACTCCATTTGATGAAATGTTTTTGTGCAATCTTCAGTAGTACTTGATGATTTTAGGAGCATCTATTATATATGTATCCCGTCTGGAGCTTATATGATAGTCCATCATGGTTATATTTTGTGACATATAGATGCATATAATTTCCTAGTGTTTGGTCTGCATAGGTGATCCCTCTTGAACTGCATGTTTGGTGTCCCTAATTATGTGTTTTTAAAAATGGAAACTGAACAGAATGAAAATTAGATTTCCATTTCTCTGCTCCAAAAATTATGACTGAAGCCCTAACACAGATGTGAACTGAGCCCGTTTGATCTAATTATTGGACAGTATTAGTAAATTTTCCGCAATTTTTCTAACCATGGTTCAGCCTACAGTCCCCTTCTTTGTGTAGTTAGAATCTGGAATAAGCGATTACCCA
The DNA here is from genome assembly GCF_035609145.1 of Eleutherodactylus coqui. NCBI lineage: Eukaryota > Metazoa > Chordata > Amphibia > Anura > Eleutherodactylidae > Eleutherodactylus > Eleutherodactylus coqui. The sequence goes on along the minus strand of NC_089838.1, from coordinate 65,826,500 downwards.
TTTATGATATATTTTCAGAAGCATTAGGAGTTTTGTCACTTTTTTCTCTTTAACTTGCCATCCGAGCATAAATGCCATCATCCTTCTAGGCTGGAAGTAAAATGATGTATTTGAAATGCTCAGTGCATAATCCACCAGCAATGTCTAGACATGATTTTTTAGACTAATTCAGATTCTCTAAAGAGAGAAATGAGTACTCTTTTATCTGACATCTAAGTTTAAAAACACATTTACAGAATCCCATTTTTCTAGAACAAAAAGTTATTTTATGTACAGAATTCTAGATACCAGATACTGATGTCTAGATATCAGTTTTCAGTTTACAGGATCTGGCTGGCAAATTTTAGCCTATTGGGCAAGCGCACAGCACTGGCACATGAGTAGTGGCACAGCTAAAGATGGAATCACATGTTATGGCTTGCTACACACCCAAACTAGGGCCACTTGCAGAAATCAATGGCTATACAAATTACTGGCTATAGTGTGGGGTCACTGGCTGCTTTTTTAACTTATCACTCTAGCATTCTAGGTCCTAAATGCTTTTTTCTTGCAGATGGCATAGTTGTGTTACAAGCATTTTTCTTTTTTTCGGGTGGAGAATAGAATTCCTAATTTTAAATCGGGCATTTTTTATTGTTTCTTTTTTATTTGTTTAACAAAAGTCTAGTAAATTAGTATGCATTCTACCTGTTGTTAAAATCAAAATGTGTGTACTGTATATTATTTGTTTAGGATTTGGTTTAGTTTATATTATTAAATTACATAATTTAAGTATTTCTATTTCTACTATTTACATAATTATTTGTTGCATTTTTTTCTGTTGTCGCTCAGATAATTTTCACTTACCTATAAATTTGGAACTTTTTATTTTCTGTAAAAATCAGAAAGATATGTGAGAAATCAATTTAATCAATATCTTCTTGGTAAGTTTTCTGTACAGGTTATTAGGGTATGTTTACATGGTGGAAATTTTGTGCAGATTTGATGTAGAAATCATGTGGAATCCATAAGGACTTCATATCAAATCCATGACAAATCCAGCAAAGTCTCCCATTTAGGCCTTAGTCAGACGGGCGTTTTTTCGTGCGATTTGCGCATGCGCATGCGTCCGGCGATTTTTTAAAACCATTGCTTTGCAATGGTATCGGACACATGAGCGCTTTTTATGCGCTCGTCCGATAAATTATAAAACAGAAATCGCAGATCGCACCTATCTGCGATCTGCGATTCCTGTTCTCTTCTCTATATGCGCTCAATGGGGCCGCCCGCAGTGCATTGCTTTCAATGGAGCCGGCTGTATTGCTGGCTCCATTGAATGCAATGCGCTGGACAGCTCCGGCCCGTTTCTAATGAAACGCGGCTAGGAGCAGATTTTCGGGCGATTTTCGGGCACCGGTCACGCGATTTGCGGATGCGCATCCATCATGCGATCCGCAAATCGCGCGAAAAAAAGCCCGTCTGACTAAGGCCTCAGGCCGACTGCACTTAAACAGATTTACATTGCGGAATCCATGTCCGGCATCCGCATTGCAGATCAAATACTGTTCATAACATGCTATGGAAAAGTGCTTCTTCCTGCACACAAGCGGGAATCTATTGTGATTTTTGCTCGCTGAGAAAAAAATCACAGCATGTTCCATTTTTGTGCAGATTCGGTGTAGACAGCTTTCATTGAAGTCAATGGAAGCAATCCAACCTGTGGCCCTTCCACAATTGACATTGTGAAGAGGTCACAGGTATCCGCATCATCGTCTAGGGACAGCGCAGTAAAAAGGATTAAAAAAAAACAAAACTGTACTTCACATGTCCGACGGTGAGCCGTGTGGACCATCTGCAGTACAGGAAAAGAAGACAAGAAGCAGGTACACATGAAAGCCAGCTAGGCACAGGGTTGGATTCCACTGAGGGCTACTGTATGTGGAATCCAACTCATTTGTGTGCAGCTGGCCTTATTTGAATAGGAATCCATGCCATAGTCTTTGCAGCGCAGATTTTTTTCCACTTACAGAAATATTTCGGTATGCAGAGAGGTACACGTCTATAGCAGAAGTACAGGGCTTAGTTGCAGATTTCTGCCATTATTTTAGAAGGGGAATCCACAAACAAAAATACAGTACAGATTCTTCCGTATTAGGCCAAGGTCAGATGAGCGGTTTTTTTTGCCTTTGGGGGAAGTCCTGTAACTTCGCCCTTCTCTCTCTCCCCACTATAGGGAATTGGGAGAGAGGGGGAGGGAGTCCCCTACTGCCCTTGCTGCTGGGCAATTGCAGGAGGAATACCCCGCTTCTTACAGAAGCACTTTTTAAATTTCCGATTGTAAATTCCTGTTCACCCCCTGCTTTCTCTAAGCAGCTGGGAATCCATTCCCAGTGCAGGAGTTTCCATTAACTCCTGCTCCAAGAGGAGTCAATGGAAACTCCTGCACAGTGTTCAGCACAGACCAGCGTTTTGGCATTGTGGCCATGCATGTCCTATCTTTGTTAGGTGCACTCCGTTTAGCGCACTTACATTCTCTCATGTGAGCACTTTTATAGGAACCCATTGCTTTTTTTAGAAACGCTCTTTTTGTGCGCGCATAAAACACACTTCTCTGACCAAGCCCTTAACATTCTCTTAAAATGACATTGATACCAAACATGTATACATTTCAAGTTGTCATAGCTACAGATGCACATAAACGTAAAGGCTAAATCCCCTTTCACAAAGAAAAAAAAAATCTTGTAATGAATATAAAATGAAAAATGAATTAACTTTCAATAGGTCTAAATCAGACATTTCCTACTATTTTCTTCTTTCAATTCCTATATTTAAGCATATTGGTTTGAGCTTGTCATCAAACAGCCCTGGTGTCCACCTCTGGGCAGTACAGTCATAGAAGACTCTTCAGCTGACAACTAGCTGTGATAGCTAAAACATTAATGGTAGAGATTAAAGCTTTTTTTTGTCTCTGCTGTTAGAAGCGAAAGTCCAACTGTATGCATGATAGTAAATGCACATACAGGTCTAGGTTGCTTAATCCCTAATTAAAAGGAATTATATCAAAGTTAAAGTAAATCCTAACAAAGGGATCTAACATAATAAAATTATTAAAAGCTGTTTTTATGCATAGAGGACACATATTTTTAATTACTACAATTTGCCCATTTCCTTTAGTGTAAAAAGCATAAAGCAATCAGTGATAATAATATACTTGTTAATACATAAAAATCAACGTTATAATTTTTGAAGCCGCTAAGTGTTCAGGAAACAGCCGTGGTATTATGGCACTACCTTCCAATATATAAGAGAAAGTAGAATCCAACAACTTTTTTATTGGTAAAATCCAACTTCTCTTTTTTTTGTGATTTTAATAACCAACAATAAAAGTAGCTTTCAGGGTAGAGGACCCCTTCATCAGGTTCAGCTAAAATCAATACTGAAGTGAATGATAGAATGAGAGGTAGTATTGAGATAGAAGGCAGAAAAACATGGGGCAAAAAATATAAGACTATATTTGAAATCATGGGGAAAACAAAATACAATGAAAAGATATGTCGATAAGTAGGATACAAAATAAAATATAAATAATATCCATATGAAATTGTCAAAAAGCAGCAATAAGCTTAAAAACATAAGGATTAGAGATGAGCGAGTATACTCGTTTCGAGTAATTACTCGATCGAGCACCGCGATTTTCGAGTACTTCCGTACTCGGGTGAAAAGATTCGGGGGGCGCCGGGGGGTGGGGGGAGGCGTGGTGCAGCGGGGGTAGCAGCGGGGAACAGGGGGGAGCCCTCTCTCTCTCCCTCCCCCCCACTCTTCGCTGCAACCCCCTACTCACCAACAGCGCCCCCAAATCTTTTCACCCGAGTACGGAAGTACTTGAAGATCGCGGCGCTCGGGTGAAAAAGGGGCGTGGCCGAGTAGGTTCGCTCATCTCTAATAAGGATGAGATAATGCAGTTGAAAAACATAAGATGTAAGGGAACAAGTGCTTAATCCTAAATTGACTGCAAATCACAAATAAATTTAAAAAAATTAATTTGAAACTCATTAAAATCAGGTAGGCTTGATCACTCAGAAGAAAAAATATAATCAAAATTGAATAAAACAAAATGGAATCAATTCAGGAGTCATACATGTTTCAGAATCATGAAATCGAAGGTGGGCATGAATACTCATCAAAATATAATATAATCAAGAGTGAATTAAATAAAATGAAATAAACGGAATCAAATGCATAAATGTTATGTAGCATAACAGTAAAGCAATAATACATATTTCAAGATTGTGAATGTTTCAGATTTACTTCACCCTTCTTTAGTGCTCCAATTTGAGATGTGATAGTATAGTTTATTTTAATGTTTTTAAACATTTCCCATTTATTATCTGTACTCTTATTTTAGAGGATATTGACCCAGTCAATAAGGTTAAGAGCATCTCTGAGATGACCAAACTTTCCCTTCCTAAAGTTTAGTATTTTTATAGCTCCACAATAAAACTTCCTTTTGAAAAATAACTTGAAATGTATTATTTTATGGTCACTATTTCCCAGGTGCCACTAAACTTGCACCTCTGTTATTCTGTCAGGTCTGTTGTTTAATACTGAGCCCAAAACTGCTGTCTGTCTAGTAGTGTCCTATACAAGTTGGATAAGGTAATCATGTTTACTTAATGACAGAAAGTTGTTATCTTTATGAAATCCACAGGTTTCAGCTTCCCAACGTATACCCAGATAGTTGAAGCCCCCCATAATAATTACCTCATTGTGATTTGCTTCCCAGTTTATATCGCAGATTGCCCTGTCTGTCCCCATAATAATTGAGTCTTCCACTACCAGGACCTGTCTAGCCTGCCCAGCGCTCCTATTCCCCTTCTTGCTGGAGCATTAAAATATTTTTTGGTTATAATTTTCCTATTTTCATGTTTTTAAATGTAATTTACAGGTTATTGAAGTTCCTTCACAACAAAGTAGTTAAATTATGTCTTTATGGATCTTGCTTTGGGCTTAAGAGGGCAGTCATTCTAGAAAGGGACTTACCCACACTGTTTTACTTTTCTCTAACTTATGTTTGGCATTAGGTAGGAGACATTATGGAAAAGTCACTGCAATATACCACAACCTTTCTCGTGTAAGACGAAACACTGAGGCCTCCCTCACACAGGCATTTTCAGAAATGCAGGGTTTTTCAATGCTGGGTTTACTGCTGTTTCAGCCCGGTTTTAGCAGCGCTGGCATGCATTATGCCGGCATTTTGGCTGCTGAAAAAAAATCCATACTTACCTAGCAAGTGCCGTCAAGGTCCCTGCCGACGTTCTCCATAGTTTTGGGCCGGTTGCTGAGCACTTGTCAAGCTGACAGAGCATCTCTTGCTAGTGATGGAGTTTGAAGACCCCATCTCCAGCAAGATATTACTGTGATTGGCTGAGTCAGCTGATTGAATGGTTATGATTGGCGCATCCAGCGCTAGCTGTGATTGGCTGAGCCGGCTGTCACTCAGCCGGCTCAGCCAATCACAGCAATCTCTCACTGGGAGGCAGGGATTTAAATCCCCGTCACTAGCAATAGATGCTTTGCTAGCTTGACAAGTGCTTGGCAACTGACCCAAAACTACGGAGAACACTGGCGGGGCCCTCGACAGCACCTGCTAGGTGAGAATGGATTTTTTCTTCCTCAGGTAGTATAGCTAGGGTATTTAGCGTTGCCAAAAATACGGTACCAAATCATGCCGCGTTTTCAGCAGCACTGAAACCGCTGCCTATTCATTTCAATGGGCAACGCAGGGCTGAAAATGGCCAAAGATAGAACATGCATTGCTGTCAAAGCACAGCATTAAAGACTCTGCATTTTTACGCTTGTGTGAACAGCCACATAAAAATGAATGGGAGAATTGTACAGCTGAAAAAGCAGCGCTGAACGCTGTACAAAAACATCTGCATGAGGGAGACCTGAGTCAAAGAATACCCTAACCTCTTTTCTATTGCAAAACGGCAAGCAAATCATGCATTTTGAGGCACATGCCTCTTCCTTAAATATGCTGGATTGTGCCAACTCTGGCCATAGAAGGGTTAGTTGTGCCCTGTTCAAAGAAATGGTGACCACTACACTAAGTATCCTACACTACATGGTATTGGTAAGTTTTTCTAATTATTGATTTCATGTGTTCCAGCAACAGGGGCAGTTAAATTTATTATGAAATAACCCAGTCAGTGCTGTGATGGAAGGACTCCTGGAAATCCTAGCACTGCTGTACTGAGTGAGAGCACTTGCTTGTGACACTGATAGTCACTGTATCACTGTCTTCCAGGAAAGGGGCCAGCAATGTTCTTAATAATGACTCTGTGGAATGCTGTTGGTTGTATTGATAGGCTAGTGGAGCTTTTCCCCCACCTCCTGCCAAACTAGCGCTAATGTGCCATCAGTGTAAATATTTTTCTCCTTGCCTCAGTGCAGTGGTACTTGTAGGACAGGAAGGAGGGCAAGCTGTACATTTACAACATCCAGAACAATGCTCAGCAATGTCTGTTGGCTAGGACAGCTAGCAGTATTCATTCTAAAGGCCCATTTAGACGGGACAAATGTCGAGTAAACGATGCCCGGCACTCACCGCCGCACATACTAGCTCTTGTGCTGCTGCACTGGAGCTAGTATCGTTAGCTCTCAGCGGGGAGGCTACAGGAGATCTCTCTCCTCTCACTCCCCCGCATCTCTCCATTGACATAACATAGCAGTCATTCAGTACTGAACGGACGCTATTTACACTGAATGATGAGCAATCAGCTCATCGTCCATCGTTTATGCTGCATAAACGATGTTCGATGAGTTGAACGATCATCGTTCAGTGTAAATAGCAGCCATTCAATATTGAAAGTCCGCTATGTTAAGTCAATGAAGAGAGGCGGGGACAAGTGTCGGGTATCATTTAGTTAAAACAAAATAATGTATTATATATAAGTAATCACTGGCGTAACTATAGGGGATGCAGTTGCACCCGGGCCCAGGAGCCTAAGTGGTCCCGGAAGGCCTCTCTTCTCCATATAGGGAGCCTAGTATTATGAATAAAGCATTATAGTTAGGGGCCGTGTTACAGGTTTTGCATTGGGGCCTAGGAGCTTCAAGTTACGCCTCTATAACTAATTATAATCATAGATGAAAAAAAGCAGCCAGATGCCACAAAGCATCCAGGGAAAATCATCATCCATATCTATTGCAGTAAAGGTTATTGTCTGCAACCCTGCTGATCTGGGACAATAGAGGTTTTTATGTCATCATCCCTTGTGGTTTAGGGCAGTGAATCAGTATTCTTGATTTTTTAGGACAGGGAAGAGGTTAATTTCACTGGCCTGGGGCAGGGAGAGGGTTAATTTCTGTATTCCTGGTTGTTTTGGTCAGTCATGGGGTTTATGTATGTATACTGCTGGTCTAGGACAATGAAGGAGTTAATGTCAGTGTACTTTATGTTAAGCTGACAAGATTTTCCCAGGGTCAGAGCAGGACAAAGGGTTGTGGTCAGGGCCGGCACTTATTATTTTACCTCCGTCTTAATAAAAATACATCGCCAGTTCTAAAAAAGACAGGGAGCAAATTCCGCAACATTTCTGCATCCAAAAAACTGGCAAAATACGTACCATTGGTACCATTTGCACAGTAGTCCCAGCAATGATATTGCCCCCATAGTACTAGTGCTTTCCGTTAGTCCCATATACTTTCCCTCCTCCTGGTCTTCACAGTGCCGACGCTCCTCTCAGCGCTGCTGCCAGCAGACAGATGTCTGTGCATCTGCAGCGGTACCTCCTCTCCTCTGCTCTCCTCACTTCTGGAACCAAAGATGAGAGGTGTGTGCATTCGGCCGCGGCTCTTCAGAATGATTACCAGGTAGTAATCACTTTAATGGTGACCAGATGTCACCAGAAAACGGGACAAATGTCCCGAAAGTGGGATGAATGCCTGTCCTGCTGGGGTCCTGGCGGAAGGCGGGACACAGGGTCCCAAAGCGCGACTGTCCCACCTAAATCGGGACATCTGGTCATCTTATTTATGTTCTAAAGAAGGCAGGTCATAATGTCTTGAGCAGTGAGGGTGATTAATGCCATTACCTCTAGTGCTCTAGAACAGTCAATTAACTAAATTTAAAACCCTTTGGTAGAGGGCAGTGTAAGGATTAAGCTTCATATTTAAGGTTCAGTGGATTAGTCCCTCCCTGCTGCTGGCTGTAACAGGAAACTAGGTAGATCTTGCAGAACTATTCAAGAGCACTCTGCCCAATAAGGTGGGAGTGCAGGGAACAACGTAACAGTGCTTTTACATAGAACAACCTGTCAGGCATAGGTGTCCAATAGGTCATCCCAGCGATGATCGTTCCTGTGTTTTTACACAGGAATGATCATCACTAGTAAATGGTGGCAGAGCAGGCTGAGGATCATTCCAGACTGCCCACCTTCATTCACAGTAAACAGGCAGTTATTCAGAGATTAGTCGTTCATAGATCATTCTGATCCTTGATGATTGCGGGAATCTGAATAATTTATTGGCCTATGTAAAAGGGCCCTATTTTCCCCATTGCTTGTATCTTTGTTTGGGTAATAGCCATTGCAAACTGATTGATAAAACCAAGCACACGGTCATTTCCCTAGACAAACATTTGGTAGTAGAACAGATAATACTGAAGTGATTTTAAACTTGGCACCTTTGCCAAAAGTCATTTGTTTTTCTAATTTTTAAACACCATTGCACTTTGCAGTAGCAAAAATTATAATTGCATTTCTGAAAATAGAACAATAACAAGCCTCATCTAAAAATATTTTTACACCTTACTTTTCTATCTTTTTCCATATTTAATTAGGCAGGAAAATTTCTCATTCATTAGCCAAAAATTCTTCTCTAGCCTTGTGTATAAAGTATTGCAGTCTGTTTCTTTGTACACTAAAATTGCATTTATCTCTTAGGATAAAAATACTAATGTTATTATCTGTTTCAGGTGAATATATTGTTATGACAACTCATTTCCACTTAAAAAGAAAAATTGGCTACTTTGTTATTCAAACCTACTTACCCTGCATTATGACAGTCATACTGTCCCAGGTATCATTTTGGCTCAACAGAGAGTCTGTTCCTGCAAGAACTGTATTTGGTAAGTGTTTTTTATTTTTAAGAATTAAAGACATAAGGAAATGTTGTATACTGACTATTAAAGATTTTTGCCAGTTAAAGGATATTTCCAAATAGACTTGAAATCTATAATGGGGCCTCATTAATTAGACACTAATGAAACACTTATAGCAGATATAGAATATATTAATCATAAGAAAGCCCTTCGGGAGTGCTGATTACACCACCACTATGATAGGACTGGATCACTAAAAGTGAGGCCTTAGTCAGACGGGCGTTTTTTCGCGCGATTTGCGCATGCGTCCGGCGATTTTTTTTAAAACCATTGCTTTGCAATAGTATCGGACACATGAGCGCTTTTTATGCGCTCGTCCGATAAATTATAGAACAGAAATCGCAGATCGCACCTATCTGCGATCTGCGATTCCTGTTCTCTTCTCTATATGCGCTCAATGGGGCCGGCGGCAGCAGCGCCGACCCCATTGAGAACATATAGAAGACAAATCATTTTTCTCTGCCACAGCTGTAACAGCTGTGGCAGAGAAGAACGATGTTTGCCCATTGAATTCAATGGAGCCGGCAATACAGCCAGCTCCATTGAAAGCAATGGGCTGCCGGCGAGCGCAGGATGAATTGTCAGGAAGGGCTTAAATATATAAGCCCTTCCCTGCAATTCATCCAGAAATGTGTAAAAATTAAAAACATATATATACTCACCTTGTCCCGGCAGACGGAGTTCAGAGCGGCCGGCCTGCAGTGGGTGTGAAGACTCCGTCTGCCGGGACAAGGTGAGTATATAGATTTTTTTATTTTTACACTTTTCTGGATGAATTGCAGGGAAGGGCTTATATATTTAAGCCCTTCCCGACAATTCATCCTACGCTCGCCCGCAGCGCATTGCTTTCAATAGAGCCGGCTGTATTGCCGGCTCCATTGAATTCAATGCGCTGGACAGCTCCAGCCCGTTTCTAATGAAACGCGGCTAGGAGCAGATTTTTCGGGCGATTTTTTTGGACCCGGTCACGTGATTTGCGGATGCGCATCCATCATGCGATCCGCAAATCGCGCGAAAAAACGCCCGTGTGACTAAGGCCTTATACCTTATAAGAATCTGTGACTCTGGTGATTGAAGATGATATATTGCACAGAGTGAACACAAAAAGAGAGAAACCTGAGGTCACAGGGGAGGTCAAGAAAAGATCTGGTGATGCCTTGACTATATTCTCTCACTGACTAATAGTGCTAAAGCCTTAAAAGTTCCTAAAACTTCTAGGGGCTCAGTCAGATGGGCGCATTGGCACCCTACACCGGCACCGATGCGCCAGTGTGACTGACAGTTAGAAGACGGCCGTACCTGAAGACTGCCATCTCTCTCCAGTGCTGATGAAAGAACACATGACCTGCAATGAAGCCGGTAACATGTTCTTCCGCCCCGACGCTGCAGAGAGACGTCTGTCTTCAGGTACGGCCGTCTGCTGGCTGCAGTAACACGGGCACCGATGCGCCCGTGTGACTGAGCCCTAAGGCAACTCTCTCTCAGAACCAATTGTTCTTGCAGAGTGGAGTTTTGTTTTCTTACCCAATGTTTATAGATATTGTTGAAGAGCTGGTTCAGTTTGAAATAATTCGGACCAAAATGCACATTTTGCCGAAGTTCGGCCAATTGGCCGAACCGAACCTTCCGAAAGTTTGCTTAACACTACTTTTGTACCCAATTCTTAATCTGTAATCAGACTCACCACATACCATGTGCCATTGATAATGCAGCTGTCTTCTCATGTTCTGAAGAGGCCTCTGGGCTAACCCATTGCCAAAATGTGACTGCTAACTCTGCATCCCATATACTCATGAGCCTTGTTCATGTATCGAATATTTAGTAATAAAAATGTTAATCTTTTGTTATGAGGTTTACATATTTGTCAATATGATATGAAGATGAACTTCATATAAACATTGTGGACTGTATATAATGTATCAAAGTAAAAAGACAATAATGGAAACGAGGCAAATATTTACCATGAAGGATAGCGTATGTCATTACACTCTAATTAGTAAATACAGCAACTCTTGCTGTTCTCTATTCATTAGTATTTCCTTGCACTGATAGAGAGAGAGAGAAAAAAAATAAGCTGCACAAGCAGTTTTGCTGTTCAGCAGAATATTCATTATAATTCAGTTATTTGTGCATTTGATGTTTCCTCAGGGAATAAAAAAAACAGGTTTCCAAAAATCCTATTAAATGCCAAAACACATTGCTTGTTAAGTGATACTTGTGGTCATCAGTATATTTATGCTATTTTCATAACGAAGGATGTGGTGAAAATACCGCAGTAGATGTAATATATTAATATCTACAGTTGTCAAGGTAACCATGAGATATGTGATGTGCAGAACATTTTCTGAAGCAACCGAAAAAGAAGACTTGCTGTTAGATAATCTCTGATGAAATCTGATGCAGAATTCACACTATTCATGTTCATTAAAACCTTAAATAATTAAATGAATTAAATAATATTTCAGCCTCCAAGCTGACAAATGAAAATTTTTATCGCAATCAAAAGCACCTGCTTAGACATTTTAATTGCGTAAAGCACTGGGTGACCTGAATAAAGGCGCTCACCCTCTTTGCAAAATGACCCTATTCACAGCCATAGTGTTGCCAGATATTGCTATACCAACTTGACAGTGCTGGGCATTTTACTAGTTTGCTAATGCAGAAGAGAAGAATCAGTTGTGCACATCCCCCACATGTAACAATGTCTGAGCTTATTGCCTGAAGCCACAAGACAAGCACCAGCACTATCTGATCACTGATTCAGTTTATATAGCAGCGGCCGAAAAGTCACTGGAGTAAATGCCAGTGATGAGCAGAAAAGAACTGCTGCATAGGAAGAAAGGTACATAAGTTCTTCTGTGCTATAGGGAAGCATGGGAGAGTTGTGTAATTGTTTTTCAGACAGTAGAGATGAAGGTGGGAAAAATGCTTGTCCGCCACAAGATCTGCACACTATAGCCTTAGGGCGCCTACCCACTTGCGATTTTTTTTTCCTTTGCGTTTTGCGTTTTTTCTGAAGAGCAATTAGTATAGAATGTGTTCTTGTCCATTTGCGTTTTTTTTTTTCGGTCCGTTGCAATTTTTCACATAGGAACTGTCAGTTGCATATGTGTCCTTATTTTTCTCTTAGTGCACCCATGAATGTCAATGGAAATTAACGGAAAAGGCGCGAGAAAGGCGCGAAAAACGTGTGGAAAACGCACCAAAAACGCACGGAAAACGCTACATTTTTCACGCACGAAAATCGGCAACGCAAGTGGGTAGGCACCCTTAGGGTGGCTTCAGACGAGCGTGTATTTTCTGCGTGCATACGCATACACCAAAACAGCCATTTATTAGCCCCAATGCATTCCCTATGGTGTGTGCAAATGCCAGTGCTTTACATGCGTGCACCTGCAAAGATAGGACATGCATGCACCATAGTGAATGCACGCATTGTTTTCAATGGAGCCGCGGCTGCTGCCGACGGCTCCATTGAAAACAATGGTCTGCCGGCCCCCCTGCATTGTTTTTCAGGGAAGGGCTTTACATATAAGCCCTTCCCTGAAAAAGAAACATTTTAGTGTAAAAAAATAAAAAAATAAACTTACCTGTCCGCCGCTGCCGTGTACCCCGCAGGGGTGAAGAACACATCTGCCGCATGCGGCAGATGTTTCCCTTATCCCCGCTAGTAAAAAGAATTCCCTGCTGCTACATCTACCACATCAGAGGCAGCACTCACCCATTCATGAATTCAATCATGAATGTGTGAGTGCTGCCTCTGATTGGCTGAGTGCAGGGACCAATCAGAGACAGGTCTCAGATGTCTTCAATAGCTGAGAGCTGCCTCTGATTGGTCACAGTGCTCAGCCAATCAGAGGCAGCCTATTCAGCTGGAAGGTGACTATTCTTTTCAGAATGCCGGCAGCTGGATCCCCTACCACAGCTGTCATCTGTGATTCCCTGCAGGGATGAAGAATTCCCTTGCTGCACCTGTAACAGATGTGGCAGGTGCAGTAGGGAATTCTTTTTCCTCGCGGGGATGAAGGAAACATCTGCCACATACGGCAGATGTGTTCTTCATTCCTATAGGAACATGGCAGTGGCGGACAGATATGTTTTTTTCTGTTGTTGTTTTTTTTTTTTTTTTACACTAAAATTATTGTTTTTCAGGGAAGGGCTTATGTTTAAAGCCCTTGCCTGTAAAGCAAAGACGGGGTGCTGGCAGCAGGATCCTCTACCACAGCTGGCATGTGTGACACCTGCGGTAGGGAATTGAAGAATTCCTCTGCTGCATCTGTCACAGATGTGGCAGGTGCAGCAGTAGGGAATTCTTTTTACTAGCAGGGATGAAGTAAACATCTGCCGCATGCGGCAGATCTGTTCTTTATCCCCGCGGGGGACACAGCAGCGGTAAGTTTACTTATTTATTTAATTTTTTTTTTACACTAAAATTATTGTTTTTCAGGGAAGGGCTTGTATGTAAAGCCCTTCCCTGAAAAACAATTCAGGGGTGCTGGCAGACCACTGTCTTCAATGGAGCCGCCAGCAGCAGCCGCGGCTCCATTTAAAACAATGCAGAGCATGGGTCACCTTGAAAAATGCTTGAGTCTCCCATTGACTTCAATGGAGTTTGTTACTCGAAACGAGCTCTCGAGCATTACAAAAAGCTCGGCTCGAGTAACGAGCACCCGAGCATTTTGGTGCTTGCTCATCTCTAATTATGAACTCTCAAGAAACCATGAGTGTACAGTTATTACTGTACTGGTCAAGCATACTCAAGATACAGAGCAGAACAGAGAGTTCAATGGAGAGTTCAACTTTTGCCTGCTGGTATGGAGTTTCCTGTGGAGTCTAAGCATCATATCCAGAGAAAAGCAACTGCCATGAGGAACCAGTGTAATTCGATTACCATAGCTTAAGAATTTGTTGTATTGAGCCATATAACATATTTGGATGTCAAGATGATCACTTTATCAAATATTAGAGATACCTGACTTATATTGTTTGATCATTAAACTAATCTGTTTAGAAGTTGTGAAGTCTCTTCCATAGTTCATATAAGCAATTTCTATTTAATAGGAGATTTTTTTCTACAGCCACAAATTTTGATCATAGACCACTTTTACTGGGGATGTATCAGAAATCCTAAGTGGTGCCACAGGAAAACAGAATAAAAATAGGATGACACAGGATAATATCCACTAGGATGGCATCATCAGAATCCAGGAGAACCTTAATTGAAGCAGTAACATTAGAACATTTGCATGTCCTCATATGTTCACCAAGTGCAACTGGAAAGGATTGCTATGAGCTGCCACTTCCACTGTCAAATCTAAATTAACCATACCAAAAAGGATTAGTAAACACGTGGAAATAGGTGATGTATCACTCCCAGTGACAGCTTAGCACTGCCTCTGATTGGTCACAGAGGTCAACCAATCAGAGGCAGCGCTTTCTGGAGGCAAGAATTTTCCAATCCCTGGCCCCCAGAATACAGATGAAGACTGCCAGGGACGGGGAGAAGAGCCGGACAGTGCTTCTATGTGAGTTCAGTGATGAGGGGACCTTTGTGGAGCGGCTGCTCCAGTGAATGGGCAAAGTTTCATGCACTGCGCATATGAAACTTTGCCCGTTTACACGTTTTCCGTACATGCAAGCAGCAAGTTTTTTTTGCGCACATAGGTGTGCAAAAAAAACACGCTTGTCTGAATGAGGCCTAAATGAAGAACTTTGCCTGAAGAACACAATCAAAACGTGAAACAGCCATTGGTCATGGATATGATTTCTCCCAAATCTTACATACAATCAATTTTGACCACATTGTTCAAATTTGTAAGTTTTGTTTTTACTCCGTGCTGTCAGTTAACTAGTAAACAGTAACTATTACAAACCAAGGCCTCTTTCACATGACCATATGCCTTTTTACATTCGACCATATGTGCTAAAAAATTGCATGAATGAAGAACAGCCGCAATCAAGTCCTGATCTTTAGCAGTGTATTTTCTGCAGTTCACACAGGCAGCTACAGCATATCAGCAAAAATCGGCTGTCATTATTTCCCAGTGTTGGATGCAGCTAAACTCCCTCCCCCTCCCTTTTTTTCCAGCTCCCATAGGAGACTATGGGAGCTTCCAGTATATTTTGGCCAGGGATAGGGCAAGACCTATCTTTGGACGCAGCATATAAAATTGATGACCAAAAACGTCCGCCGATGTTTTATTTTTGACAGCGGGATTTTTCTTTTTACCGTGGCTAAAAAACACTCATCTGAATTAATACATTGGAATCCAATGCTTCAGATAGTCACTATTTTGGCCCGCTTTTTGGACATGGCTAATAAGCTGCATATATACAGTCATGTGAATAAGGCCTAGGCTCTCGCTCTATATACACCTGGATCAAAAGGAGTTGAGTGTGTAGAAATACGGCACAGACTTTAGGGATTGAATATATCAGGTGTTACTAGGTCAACAGCATTCTCCACTACTGTGGGAGAATAGCTATTCTCTACAATATATGCAATTACAGCTTTATATTGATTAATTTAATTGATTAAACATCTGAGGCCTTAGTCACACGGGCGTTTTTTTGCGCGATTTGCGGATCGCATGACGAATGCGCATCCGCAAATCGCGTGACCGGAGCCAAAAAAATCGCCCGAAAAATCTGCTCCTAGCCGCGTTTCATTAGAAACGGGCTGGAGCTGTCCAGCGCATTGAGTTCAATGGAGCCGGCAATACAGCCAGCTCCATTGAAGGCAATGCGCTGCGGGCGAGCGAGGGATGAATTGTCAGGAAGGGCTTAAATATATAAGCCCTTCCCTGCAATTCATCCAGAAATGTGTAAAAATAAAAAAAAATGTATACTCACCTTTCCGCTGCAGCCGGAGTTCAGCGGCGGCCGCCGGCAATTCTCCTGTACTGCTTCTCTATAGTATTCAGCAGCCGTGGCTTTAAAATCTCCGCCTGCTGAATGAGCTGCCTCTAATTGGTCACAGCCTGACCAATCAGAGGCAGCTCTCACTCACACACCCATTCATGAATTTATCAATGGGTGAGTGACTGCTGCCTCCCTCTCATTGGCTCAGCGCTGAACTCCGGCTGCAGCGGAAAGGTGAGTATCCATTTTTTTTTTTTTTTACACATTTCTGGATGAATTGCAGGGAAGGGCTTATATATTTAAGCCCTTCCCGACAATTCATCCCGCGATCGCCAGCAGCCCATTGCTTTCAACGGAGCCGGCTGTATTGCCGGCTCCTTTGAATTCAATGGGCAAACATCGTTCTTCTCTGCCACAGCTGTTACAGCTGTGGCAG
Source organism: Eleutherodactylus coqui (assembly GCF_035609145.1). NCBI lineage: Eukaryota > Metazoa > Chordata > Amphibia > Anura > Eleutherodactylidae > Eleutherodactylus > Eleutherodactylus coqui. The sequence continues at coordinate 65,810,061 of NC_089838.1, read as the reverse complement.
AGAAGAATGATTTGTCTACTATATGTTCTCAATGGGGTCGGCGCTGCTGCCGCCGGCCCCATTGAGCGCATATAGAGAAGAGAACAGGAATCGCAGATCGCAGATAGGTGCGATCTGCGATTTCTGTTCTATAATTTATCGGACGAGCGCATAAAAAGTGCTCATGTGTCCGATACCATTGCAAAGCAATGGTTTTAAAAAATCACCGGACACATGCGCATGCTCAAATCGCGCAAAAAAACGCCAGTCTGACTAAGGCCTGAGGCTCAATCGAATACCAAATGTATCATGCTCATACTGTAAATAGTGCATCTAAATTTATTCTGATACCTTGAGATGCTAATTATTCTTTTGATAATATATTAGTTTGTCAAGAGTGCTTTGATATTTTTGGAGACATTTTAAGGATCAAGTGCTCATGAATAAATCATTGTAATAACTAGTCCACGGTAACTGCTTTATTTGCAGGTGTCACAACAGTACTTACCATGACTACACTGAGCATCAGCGCCAGAAATTCTCTACCAAAAGTCGCATATGCCACGGCCATGGATTGGTTTATAGCAGTATGTTATGCATTTGTGTTTTCTGCATTGATTGAATTTGCTACAGTAAACTATTTTACAAAGCGAGGTTATGCATGGGATGGAAAAAGCGTAGTTCCAGAAAAGGTAATTATGTTTTCATACTATTATTTTTCTTTGCTATATACAGTGGGTTTAAAAAATATCATGTGCTTTATGTCAACAACCCGCATGCTCTGATGAGTCACTGTGTGTCTGTATCTACAATAGAGAAGTAGTCCCTAACAGTGGCTCAGCAGCCACATGTGGCTCGTAACCCCTTGCAATGTCAGTCACCATGGGAGTCTTGAGTCATAACCATATGCACAGGCAGTTAACATTATTGCAGACATATCCTAATCATCAAACGGTATCAATTTGAATGGCATAATGCTAGATTAAATATTTCCTCCACATGTATGCTACGTCTACATGGTGGCTTTTGGAGCGGCACATATCATGTGCTAAAGATTGCACTATAGCTCTGCTACATTGCATCTAAATGCAAGTGAATGCAATTATCAGGATTGGATTTCTGTTGATCGTCATGCCAACTTGCTAGTTATGCCATGATCACACTCACTTACATTGGGTAGTGATGTAGCATGGCCATGATGCAATCTTTGGTTACATGACAAATGGTACGCATGTAGCACTATCGGTAGCCAAAAAATTTCTCTCCATCTTTGAGATGAATGTGTTCATAAAGTATAAAAGGTTGGGAACCTCTGTAAAAGAGGATAGTGCCAATGGGAATGTAATACTCATCCTGTATACTACATCATGTGTGTATGTAAATTGACTCTCCATTTGAAGGTTTTATCCCTTTTCTATGTTACTTCTTCTGCTAGAAACCTGATGTAACACGTTTGTAACTTTTGCAACTTTTTGAAAACTTTCAATAAAAAACTATTGAGTGAAATAAAGAAATTCTTTTTACAGTATTAGCTAATGTTTATCATTATAAGTGGTATTCATATTTAAAAGGCCACCTGGGTCTCTATTATTTATTAGATTGCCATTCTACCTGTTCTTTAGAGGTAAAATCCAACTTTGCCTATCAACATTAATGGAACATTGCCACCCAGTGGCTTTATATGAAAATAAATGTACATAACAACGTAAAGAGCCTTTCAGTTTCTTTACAACATTTGTTTTAAGTAAATTATGATCTCAGCAGAATATCTCTATAGAGGATTCTAATAATTATAGTCATGAGAAGCGTAAAATCCATCTAATCTATTATTAATAAAGAATGACTTTTAGTAGATTTTATAGTAGAACACTAAAAGTCAATCCAGTGTATGACTTCCATTATACATAACATGTGACAAAGCAGGACATTTTTACCTGTCATCAATATTCTAAACATCATTGTTTTGTGATGACCATTAAGGGCTCCTGTCTACGGCCAATAGTTCATTGCGTTATCCGCGGCAATAATCCGGCCGCGGGTAACGCAATCAATGTTTTCCATACTGCTGCTATGGAAAGTGCAGCCCTGACACCCACAAGCGGAGAATCATAGCAAATCTCCACTCGCAGGATTCAAATCGCGGCATTCCGCGATTTGCCGCGATTCTCTGCGGTGAGCCTGTCAGATACCGCTAGTGATATTCCATCACGGACCTGGGCAGGGGGGCCTAATAATGGAATTATCACACTGTCTTTTTACAGGAGCAACAACTTAGTGTCTGTTCACATTACTATCATGGTGCCTTAGTTCCATTCATCTGATTGGGGTTATTTAGATGCAAACACAGATTTCTGTAGATCTCATTCAGGTGAATGAAACAATCACAAAAATGTCTGTAAAAAATCAGCTGTGTGTGAAAATTATCTTAGAAGTCACAAGGTTGAATATAGTAAATATATGACTACAGATGCAAATCCTTCTACTTCAAATTAATATTACTACAAAATTTAATTTAAAAGATCGTTCCATCTGAACTACGCCTGCCTATATTTTGTATTAGGGTTATTATACCTTTGATACATGGCAGAATCCTAAATATATATATATATATATATATATATATATATATATATATATATATATATATATATAATATATATGCTGATAGCTTCACTATCATCTAATGGAGGGTACAGACATACAGATCAAATAATTGCCATTTACAATACGTTCACTAAAAGCAAAGGTTCAGACCAACAAGAACTACAAAAATTTGGACATGTGATCTAAATTTATTGCTGATCATAAAAAATGTGAACATTTGCATTGACAGCAAAACTTGTAATATACTGCAAACATTATAATGCACTTCTGAGAGTAAAATAACACAAGCAGGGAATGGGTAAAAAGAAAATAAATAAGCAATAGTCACTGATAAGATGACTTCTGGAGCCATTAATCTTTGAGCAGTTATGTGTATAATGAACGACATGTGACCACTGCACTGTCTTCCAGAGTAGCAGGTCTGAGACCCCTGCACTTGGCAAGGGGAACATATGTTAACTTATTTTTACCCATCCCTTGCCCATACATTTTGTTTTAATTGCAAAAATAAAACTTTGATATATCGATCAATTACAGTAGGTTTGTTTTCCTTCCAATCTGTACCTTAATATTTGCTAAATTAATAAACGATCATTCATATTAACAGTGGATTATATTGTTTATTGATTTGGTGACAAATCTTTCTTAAGGGGGTTGTACAGTTGTAAACTATTGATGGCCAATGCCTAAGATAGGTCATCAATAATAGTTCAGCGGGGGTCCACCTCTCCGTATCCCTGTTGATCAGCTCATCAGCTGTTCACCTTGCCATTGTGCTTGTGCACTGAGCTGATTTCTGCAGGAAGTTGACAGCTACATTCTCACTGCATTGGCCAAGCACGGTTTGCAAGCAGAATTCCCCTTGAAGTCAATCACTTGCAATACCAGTCCTGCTTATGGCAGAAGGAACGGGGCTGTCTACTTCCTGAAGAAATCAGCTCAGTGCATGAGCACACCAACCTGATGAACAGTCATTTGCTGGAGGTCCTAAAAGACTAACCCCCATTGATTTATTATTGATGACTAGAGATGAGCGAGCACCAAAATGCTCGGGTGCTCGTTACTCGGGACGAAATTATCGCGATGCTCGAGGGTTCATTTCGAGTAACAAACCCCATTGAAGTCAATGGGAGACCAGAGCATTTTTGTATTTCGCCGATGCTCGCTAAGGTTTTCATTTGTGAAAATCTGGGCAATTCAAGAAAGTGATGGGAACGACACAGCAACGGATAGGGCAGGCGAGGGGCTACATGTTGGGCTGCATCTCAAGTTCCCAGGTCCCACTATTAAGCCACAATAGCGGCAAGAGTGCCCCCCCTCCCAACAATTTTTACTTCTGAAAAACCCTCATTAGCAATGCATACCTTAGCTAAGCACCACACTACCTCCAACAAAGCACAATCACTGCCTGCATGACACTCCGCTGCCACTTCTCCTGGGTTACATGCTTATAGCCGGTTCCACTGAAAGCAATGGGCTGCCGGCGTGCGCGGGATGAATTGTCGGGAAGGGCTTAAATATGGAAGCCCTTCCCTGCAATTCATCCAGAAATGTGTAAAAATAAAAAATATATATATACTTACCTTGTCCCGGCAGACAGAGTTCAGCGCGGCCGGCCTACAGTGGGTGTGAAGGGGGTGTGAGTCAGACCTGCCCCCTGATTGGCTCAGCCGCCGGCCCCATTGAGCGCATATAGAGAAGAGAACAGGAATTGCAGACCGCAGATAGGTGCGATCTGCGATTTCTGACTATGGCCTAAGAAGGACCGTTTGGGTTCTTGAAGCCTAAAATAACTCCTAACGCTCTCCCTATAGCAGCTCCGGCATGAGTAGCACTGTCCCTGATCTCTGTCAGAATGCATCTGTGGCGAGCCGCGGGCGGGCAGATTTTAATACTCGGGTGACACCTGATCTCGCCAGCCACTCACTGCAGAGGGGTGGTATAGGGCTGGAACATCACAGGAGGAAGTTGTAATGCCTTCCCTGTCTTTCTATTGGCCAGAAAAGCGCACAAATTTCTGAGGGAAGAAAATGAAAGTGACTCGAACACCGCGTGGTACTCGTCTCGAGTAACGAGCATCTCGAACACCCTAATACTCGAACGAGTATCAAGCTCGGACGAGTACGCTCGCTCATCTCTATTGATGACTTATCCTGCAGATAGGCTAATAACCCCTTAAGGATGCAGCCCTTTTTCCCCCCATTTTTGGTTTTCCCTCCCCCTTTTTAAAAAATCACAACCATCGATTATTTAACCATCGATGTAACTGTCTGAGGGCTTGCTTTTTGTAGGAGTTGTATTTTTCAATGGTACTATTTAATGTACTGTATAATGGGCTGAAAAAAAGTTTAAACAATTCTAAGTGTAGTGAAAGGGGAAAAAAATGAAATTCCGCGATCCTTGGAAGGGTCTTATTTCTAGGGTGTACACACTGCAACAAAAATGACATGACAATTTTTTTTTTTTATGACATTTACCATTCACGATAAATAACGCATTATTTTGATAGATCGGACTTTTATGGATGCGGTGATACCAAATATTTTTTGGGTTTTATTATTTAGATTCTTTTATTATAGAAATGGCAAAAGAGTTTTTCAAAAAACCTTTTAATACCTTTTATTTTTTTAATAATTAATAAAACTTTTTAAAACTAATTTTTACATTTTTTTAGTCCCCATAGGGAACAAAATCTTGCAATGGTTTCATCACTCCTGCAGTATGATGTAATGACATAGCACTACATTATACCACGATCTGACAGGTATGGCTTGGTAGGCAATTGCAATGGCTGACCTTGGGACTTTCAAAGGGCCCAGGCTGCCATGGCAACCACACAGCGACCCTGACTCTCATTGCAAGAGGCAGTGCGGGATTCCTAAAGATTAGAGATGAGCGAACACCAAAATGTTCGGGTGTTCGTTATTCGAAACGAACTTCCTGCGATGTTCGAGGGTTCGTTTCGAATAACGAACCCCATTGAAGTCAATGGGCGACCAGAGTATTTTTGTATTTCGCCGATGTTCGCTAAGGTTTTCATGTGTGAAAATCTGGGCAATTCAAGAAAGTGATGGGAATGACACAGAAACGGATAGGGCAGGCGAGGGGCTACATGTTGGGCTGCATCTCAAGTTCACAGGTCCCACTATTAAGCCACAATACCGGCAAGAGTGGGCCCCCCCCCCCCCAACAACTTTTACTTCTGAAAAGCCCTCATTAGCATGGCATACCTTTGCTAAGCACCACACTAGCTACAACAAAGCACAATCACTGCCTGGATGACACTCCGCTGCCACTTCTCCTGGGTTACATGCTGACCAACCGCCCCCCTCCCCCCCCCACAGCGCACACCAAAGTGTCCCTGCGCAGCCTTCAGCTGCCCTCATGCCACACCACCCTCATGTCTATTTAGAAGTGCGTCTGCCATGAGGAGGAACCGCAGGCACACACTGCAGAGGGTTGGCACGGCTAGGCAGCGACCCTCTTTAAAAGGGGCGGGGCGATAGCCCACAATGCTGTACAGAAGCAATGAGAAATATAATCCTGTGCCACCGCCATCAGGAGCTGCACACGTGGGCATAGCAATGGGGAACCTATGTGCCACACACTATTCATTCTGTCAAGGTGTCTGCATGCCCCAGTCAGACTGGTAATATGTACCTTAACAGTAACCGCGTTGGTGGTAATGTGGTGGTGACTGCGGACCTAGTAGCACGGTTGTATTTTGTCGGAATGCGGCCAGGATTAAGTGGGCCGTGGCGGGGGGATGGTGGTCGTGCAGGGCTGGGACGGTACATCGGGAAAAGTAGTGGCGACTGGGAACTGAGTAGCGCGGGGCCGCCGCCTCCATGATACTTTTGAAGGACTCCGTATCCACAACCCTATACGGTAGCATCTCAAGGCTGATGAATTTTGCTATGCGGACGGTTAACGTTTGAGCGTGCGGGTGCGTGGCGCCGTACTTGCGCTTGCGCTCCAACAGTTGCGCAAGCGACGGCTGGACGGTGCACTGAACTACACTGCTGGATGGGGCCGAGGACAGCGGAGATGAGGGTGTGGGTGCAGGCCATGAGGCGGTAGTGCCTGTGTCCTGAGAGGGGGGGTTGCATCTCAGTGGCAGGTTGGGGCACAGGGGGAGAGGCAGGGGTGCAAACCGGAGGCGCTGAACGGCCTTCGTCCCACCTTGTGGGGTGCTTGGCCATCATATGTCTGCGCATGGTGGTGGTGGTGAGGCTGTTGGTGTTGGCTCCCCGGCTGAGCTTTGCGCGACAAAGGTTGCACACCACTGTTCGTCGGTCGTCAGGCGTCTCTGTGAAAAACTGCCAGACCTTAGAGCACCTCGGCCTCTGCAGGGTGGCATGGCGCGAGGGGGCGCTTTGGGAAACAGTTGGTGGATTATTCGGTCTGGCCCTGCCTCTACCCCTGGCCACCGCACTGCCTCTTGCAACCTGCCCTGCTGATGCCCTTGACTCCCCCTCTGAAGACCTGTCCTCCTGAGTAAGCGTTGCACACCAGGTGGGGTCAGTCACCTCATCGTCCTGCTGCTCTTCCTCCGAATCCTCTGTGCGCTGCTCCCTCGGACTTACTGCCCTTACTACTACCTCACTGCAAGACAACTGTGTCTGATCGTCATCGTCCTCCTCACCCACAGAAAGTTGTTGAGACAGTTGGCGGAAGTCCCCAGCCTCTTTCCCCGGACCCCGGGAACTTTCGAATGGTTGGGCATCAGTGACGATAAACTCCTCTGGTGGGAGAGGAACCGCTGCTGCCCAATCTAAGCAGGGGCCCGAGAACAGTTCCTGGGAGTGTTCCCGCTCCTGAGCAGGTGTCATTGTAGTGGAGTGAGGTGGCTGGGAGGAAGGAGGAGCAGCAGACAGAGGATTTGGATTTGCAGCAGTGGACGGCGCAGAACTGCGGGTTGACGATAGGTTGTTCGAAGCACTTTCTGCCATTCTGGACAGGACCTGCTCACACTGCTCATTTTCTAATAACCGTCTCCCGCGTGGACCCATTAATTGGGCGATGAATGTGGGGACGCCAGAAACGTGCCTCTCTCCTAATCGCGCAGCAGTCGGCTGCGACACACCTGGATCAGGAGCTCGGCCTGTGCCCACACCCTGACTTGGCCCTCCGCGTCCTCGGCCACGTCCACGTCCTCTAGGCCTACCCCTACCCCTCAGCATGCTGTATTACCAGTGATTTGATTTCACAGGCAGGAAATAAATTGGCGCAAGACTGCAGGTCAAATATAATTTTTTCCCTTTTTTGAAAACGAAAGGCCCCACTGCCTCTAGTGAATGAATAATCTAAGTTTAATAACTGTGCTGTGGCCCTGCTAATGTGTCACAGAACGTGAGGGTAGCAGAGTTATTATAACTCTGGCAGAGCTGGTATTTTTTTCCCAATTAAGGAAAGCAAATGGCGAAGCCAGCAGTAAAATGTAGCTGGTTGCGTCTGATTTTTAAACGTTGCACACGCAGCCGACACGTACACACAGCCCTTAGGACGGACAGAGGCAGGACAAATAGATTTTTTTTCAGTTTTTTTCCACCAAAAGGCAGCACTGCGTATATTCTATGAACATGAGAAGTTTAATAACTGTGCTGTGGCCCTGCTAATGTGGCACAGAACGTGAGGGTAGCAGAGTTATTATAACTCTGGCAGAGCTGGTATTTTTTTCCCAATTAAGGAAAGCAAATGGCGAAGCCAGCAGTAAAACGTAGCTGGGTGCGTCTGATTTTTAAACGTTGCACACGCAGCCGACACGTACAAACAGCCCTTAGGACGGACAGAGGCAGGACAAATAGATTTTTTTTCGGTTTTTTTCCACCAAAAGGCAGCACTGCGTATATTCAATGAACATGAGAAGTTTAATAACTGTGCTGTGGCCCTGCTAATGTGGCACAGAACTTGAGGGTAGCAGAGTTATTATAACTCTGGCAGAGCAGGTATTTTTTTTCCCAATTAAGGAAAGCACATGGCGAAGCCAGCAGTAAAACGTAGCTGGGTGCGTCTGATTTTTAAACGTTGCACACGCAGCCGACACGTGTCCACAGCCCTTAGGACGGACAGAGGCAGGTCAAATAGAATTTTTTTCACTTGTTTTACAAGCAAAAGGCCGCACTGCGTATATTCAATGAATAATAACTGTGTTGTGGCCCTGCCTACACAATTCTTTCCCTGCAGTATCAATGGAGGGTGCAATGCTCTGCAGAGGCGATTTTGAGGAGAAAAAAAATATGCAGCACAGCTAACAGCAGCCAGCACAGTACTGCACACGGTTAAATATGGCCCTAGAAAGGACCGTTGAGGTTCTTGAAGGCTACACTCACTCCTAACACTCTCCCTGCCTATGCAACACTTCTGTCCCTAATGCCGGGTGCAACGCTCTGCAGAGCCGATTTTGAGGAAAAAAAAATTGCCACTCCTAACAGCAGCCAACACACAGCTATCAGTGGCCCTAATAAGGACCTTTGGGGGTCTTGAAGCCTACACTAACTACCAATTCTTTCCCTACAGCAGCTCCGGTACAAACAGCACTGTCCCTCATCTAACTCACAAGGCATCTGAGGCGAGCCGCGGGAGGGGCCGACTTTTATATTAGGCGGACACCTGATCTCCCCAGCCACTCACTGCAGGGGGGTGGTATAGGGCTTGAACGACGCAGAGGGAAGTTGTAATGCCTTCCCTGTCTTTCAATTGGCCAGAAAAGCGCGCTAACGTCTCAGGGAAGGAAGTGAAAGTAACCAGAACACCGCATGGTGTTCGTTACGAATAACGAACATCCCGAACACCCTAATATCCGCACGGATATCAAGTTCGGACGAACACGTTCGCTCATCTCTACTAAAGATTGATTGGGGCATTATAAATGACGCTGTCAGAATTGACAGCAGCATTTAAAGGGTTTATAGGTCCGATGAGCAGCACAACTTATTGGAGCTGTTCCTGTGGGTGCCGGCTGTAAGAAACAGCCAGGACCCGCATTGGCTGTAGCAGGATCAACCCCCATACATACATACCCCAAAACTGCAGGACGTTAATGTATGTACTGTAGCATTAAGGAGTTAATAGTTTAAACTTGGATATTGTCAGCAAGTACACTAAATACTGGAAAAAAAATATCATATTCCTCTATAATCTTTGTATGTTTTTAGGATTTTATGGGATATTTATGGGTAAATGACTAATTAGTAGAGAAAGCACCTCAATATAATAAAACTGAAGACTGTGCCTTTGCTATTTTCATGTTGTGCTCTGTATGGTATGTTTAGAAGCTCATGGCTTTAAAAAAAATCTGAATGGTGTACTAATGATGCATTTTCTGTTTATCTAGCCTAAAAAAGTGAAGGATCCCCTTATAAAAAAGAACAACACATATGCGTCAGCAACAGCAAACTACCCACCTATTGCTCGAGACCCTGGCCTAGCAACCATTGCTAAAAGCGCAACCATAGAACCAAAAGATATTGAACCAAAGCCAAAGCCTGCAGAACCCAAGAAGACATTCAACAGTGTAAGCAAAATTGACCGACTATCAAGAATAGCATTTCCACTACTTTTTGGAACCTTTAACTTGGTCTACTGGGCAACATATCTCAATCGGGAGCCAGCAATCAAACCCTCAGCACCACCTCAATAACCCATCAACTCATATATCCATGTTCTGTCTTTTGCACTGGGAATTGCTTCCAGTATCTAACATGGAATAATTCCTATTTGCCATATTGCCTCTGTCTTAAGGAAATTGAAGGTTTGCTTATGAAATATAGTTAAAATACAAAAACTAGAGGAGGCCTAAGCTTGATGCCACGGTTCCAATGTATTGGGTGTACAGTACAAGAGGTATCTACTAATCTTGTTTTTAAAACCGAAAATGTGAAACTAGACCTCAAGTTTGTCAGATAGTATGGTGGTAAATTACATAGCAGTTACAGATATGTCCTGTTGAGCATATCTACCATTCACAGTTTGCAGGGATACATATTGAATAGTTGGCTATTAACAGTGTGATACTGTAAATAATGGTAGTTCATGTGACAACCATTGCTGTATGACCACAAATAGAATTTAGCTTCAAAGACAATTTTTACTATAGACTAGTTAAGAGGTTAGGAAGGTTTCTGTGCTGTTCACCATAATTCTCCTATAAACTAGAATGAGGATGACTGTGGACTTGCAATACAGAAGTGTTAAACTTGCTCAACCCTTGCGATATATATTAGGCAATGTTTCATGCTTTGAAATGCTTCTCAGACCATAACCGTTAAGCCTTGCATACTGAAGACTATAAAGTGCAAATAAACATACATAAAAAAAAAGAAAAAAAAACAATGTTCAAAGCATTCCCTTTGCAAAACAAATCAACCAATATCTATTTATCTTAGGTAACACGTAATATGAACATTTTTATTACATTAGGTTATTAGGCATAGTCTAAGTTCTTAAAATTGGTACCCTTAAAACATTAGGCTACTATTGTATGTGAATAGTATGTAGGAAACTATTTTACCATGAATGGTTCATTATTGCTGAGCATTGCCAATGAAAAGTTCTTCTAATGTCTCTCTTTTGTATTTTTATTTGTATTCATTAACTAAGTGCAAAACTCAAAAGTCACGAGCGAAGATGCCTACAACAACGGTTTGTATTGGAAAGGAAAATGAAAAAATACAGGGAAAACAACATTTGCAGAGCTACCATGAAATATGGCATAAAAAGCAAACTCTGATCAGGGGCTAATAAAAAAATCATAAGGTCGTATAGTAAAACTATTGAGTGGACCCAACCCCCTACAAGAAACACACAAGATGTAACCTTTTTTGTATTAGTAATCAACATGTAATATAATAAATCTGATTGCCTGCGGCCAACACTAGGGAAGTTAACCGCATATGGATTTATACAGATAGTAATAAACTCAATTGGATATATAAATTCTGTATGTAATAAGCTACTGTACCCTTGGTGGTGGGTGACAAGTAGTTTAGTGCCAGCCTTGGGCCCCATAGCAGTTGCATGGTCTGTCTCTATAATACTACTTTTTGATTTCGATGACGAAATTCCAAATATTATAAACTGTAACGTTTTATGTAAGTGTATGTAATGCAGAAGTTTTCCCATATCAAAAAGCACTTAAAACAGCATCAGATGGGTATTAGTGCTAACCTCTCATTTTTTTCAGGATTTGCAATTCTTTGATCTTACATTTGATGATATTTGAGTAATGAATGTGTTATATTGTTTATATGATCAGACTAAAATTGATTAACCTTGTTTAATCTATGTGCAAATAAGTCATTGCATAAAGGTGGGAGAGGATGGGTAATATGACTGCTTATTTTGTTCTTTCTATTGATCATTATTATCACTTTCAGTTACACCTCTATATAAGCGGGAAATGTAAAGAATAGTCATTTTATAGAATTCGACTGTGTTTGATTTTATTACGATTAGAGAAGTATTTTTTGGCAAAAAAAATGTAGTTAAGAGGCTTGTGTATGGAACTCATATGGAAGTGCACAAAAACACTGCGGCCTCTTAGTACAGAACTGTGCCGTTTCCTTGTGCTGCCATACTGCCTCCGTTGAATACTGTAGATCCAGAGATACTACTCCCCTAGTGGCAATGCTTGCAGTTGTAGAGGAGAATATCTCTGTACATGCATAGTCCAATGGAGCATGCCACAATATTTTTTCCTATTGGATTCGAACATACAGAAAAAAAATCTCAATGACTTTATAAGAAATTGGAGGCATACAGAGATCTAATAGTAACTTACATGCTAACTCTATTAAGGCTCTATACGAAGATGAGCCGTAATACATTGATGTGTATCAGTTCTGAAATCAGGTGATGTCGCTGTTACCTTTTCTGGATTAAGGGTAAAGTTGTGATGTGAAAAATGATGTAATAGGTAAACATTTAATGCTCATCATACCTACCATTGTTGTACATACAGAAAGGAGCAACTTTTAGCACAAAAAGCTGATGAGATGAATGTTTAGGATGCTTTTTTATGCTATACAAATATATATTTATTACTCATTTATGTTAAAATTATAACATTTGTGAATTACTATGTAGATGTGTTTTAATTAACTGCACTCCATTTTTTAAATTACGTTTTTCGCTTTCCGGAAATTATTGTACAATGTTCAGAATTCTAGGGCAAGTGATAAGGGGCCTGTATAAGTTTTAATGCATTTTTATTGTAAAGTGATAAAGTAACACCTACAAAAGCATAGAGTACTCACTTAGAAATGTATGAAATAGATTTCTAGTAAGAAGCATATGTACATTTTATCTTCTCATGAATGTAAATTTTTATTCGGCTTAAAAGAATTGTCTGGCAACTTAAAATACTTTAATTTAGTTATATTCACTTTACTGATCCCCCACCACTGCCATTCTTAGGCTTTCTGGGATTCCCCACTAGTTTCTGTACTTCCTTGATCCCTGTTGACATGGATATGTAACTGCTGCAGCCAATCATTGGCTGTTCTAGTCCTTTTTTAACAAAGACATGAGATCACTGCAGACAATCAGTTGCTGCATCAGGTCCCTGCCTTGGTCAGTGATTGTCTACAGCAGTCTCATGTTTTTGTCAAGCGGGATCAAAAAGTACAGACACTATAAAGGGACTCTGCAAAGCATCAGATCAGGAGCAGCGGAGAATCTGAAAATTGTGTATTATTTCTTTTATTATTTTAAATTGTTCAAGCCCATTTTTGTTTTAATCAAGGGGCCAGACAATCCCTTTAAATATTAAAGGCTATGTGCACTTTTGCAAACCACTTTTTTATTCCTCTAATACATCTTTATTGAAAAAATTCACCAGCTTTTTTTTTACACAGCTCCTATGTTAACCTTCATGTCTCCATAGTTACAAACTGCACACAAACCCTATATTCAAGAGTTCAACCCAGTCCATCTCATGCCTGTACATTGCATTAAGACATGCATTTAAAAAAATGTATTGTTAAAGAATGATCTGAATGATCTTGTCATTTACCAACTCATAAATGAGTTTGGCTATATTTTTCTACCCTGTTAAAGAAGCGAATATACAACAGGATGGGCAAATACTGAGGCTAACTCTAAACCATCTGCTCCCTCTTAAACTGTATCTTAGCAAAAAGTGCTTTTCGCAAATTTGATTATTTTTTTATTATTTAGATACTTGGAAACAATGAGACATTGGTAACAAAAGTGTACATCTCCTACAATATTAAATCATCTGTGAAGTAGGTACTAAACAATCAGCTTCACACTTGGCAACTAAAAAACAGTGGTATAAACCTGCTTAAGGCTACATTCACACAAGCCTAAATGTTACTCAAGTTTTGTGTGTTGCAAGATGCACAAAACCCACGCAAATAGAAGCTCTATTCTTCGAAATGGAGTTGTATACATGAGAGATTTTTCTGCCTCACAATTATGCTGCAAGGTAAAAAATTGCTGCATGTCCTATTATTTTGCGTCCCTCGGAATGCATCACCCATTGTTTCCAATGGGACAGTCAAACACATTGTATGCTGTGCGATGAGCACATGAGTGTGATGTGATATTTCCCATTAGGAAACACTTGCTCATCCTCCAATGCTCGTGAAACAAGGTGAGGCATTTTTGCATTAAAAATGCCTCACATCCAGGAGTAGAATGCACTTTGGCAAGCGTGATATCGGGCAGGTTTCTCGGTCCTGATATGGTGCTCGCCTGTGAAAATGTAGCCTTGGGCTTCATTCCCACCCACTTTTTTCCATGGTGGGGACAATTTTCTTAGGCTTATGAAAAACACCATTTTTTTCGGAAATGTTTCTTTACAAGTACTTTTTGTAGCAATTTTTGTAACACATATTTATGACAAGCGCTTTTTCAGGCATTTTTTTTTCCTATAGAGAAGTCTAAGGGAAAACAATTGAAAAAAACAACACACCTAGAGTATGCTTTGCATCGAAAAAATGCCATGGACCTGAAGGATGCAGCAAAAGTGAGGAAAAATGCCACAAAAAAATGCAACAATTATAATGCATTTCATAACTCCCCATTGACCTACAGCTAACATCTGTTGCATCATTTTTGTCCCAAAAATTAAAATATAAAGCAAAAAAATATGCTGGGAAAAATGCTACAAAGGACCAACAGCAAGTTTTCTAAAAACTATGTGTGAAGCCACCATAAAGCCATAAAGGTGTTGTCTTTGAGCAGAGAAGTGGATCACACAATACAGTCCTTCTAACCCGCAAATGTTGACTAGAATTAAAGGAAATGATGAAATTGATGGCATCAGTGGGGTTTAATCCTCGTGTCCTCCGTAGTTGCTTTGTGTCTATTCATCTCCTCTTAGCTTAGTTTAGTATGATCTTCACATTATGATCAATTGTTGACCATAAAGATTCTGGAAAAACCAAGCAGAATGAACATGAGATGAAGTAGTATAGTGCTTTCGTAGTTACATACCACTGCAATTCCATTTTAATATTTAGTGAGAGTCATATCTCCTACCAACCAAAACAGTTATCCCATCAGAGACAACCCCATTAAATACCACCACTCCTATGGGTTAGAAAAGAAGTGTCAAAAAGTGCAGCACATCTCCATTGTGTGGACAAGGCCTAAAGATGGAGGGTTTCAGAACATAACATACTTTCTGTTTTAAAGTGATCTCCTGGATAAGAACTATATATGGACCTGTGTGTATTTCTTTACAATAATGTCAGTGTGAAAATGGTTTATAATATAGATTATAGAAGCTCATGATGCACCTTGCATACACTTTGCTTTGCTCCAAAATTATGCTTGTTTATGATAACTGTTGAGATGAATTTTTAAATTGCTTTTTAAGTTGATATAATAGAAGACATATGGCACTACATTACCATTCAGTTATGAAAATGAGTGTAGAATAGGCCCTTACTCATGTATCAGTGAGTTCTATGTCTTTTCTATGATACACTGCTATGTTTTGGGAAAAAAAAATATCCACACCTTAAATCTTAGTTAAGAGTCATTCCATGGAAACTTTTTATTGTTTACTCTGTGTGCAGTTGGCATACAGGGCACATTGGGGCAGATAACATGTTATCAATCTCTAGCATCTCAAGCTGCTCTTTTCCCATGCTTCTTCATTCCATGTGATCTGCACTGTAGCTAGTCAGGTCCTCTAGCTTTGCAGTTCTCATGGGAATGAATAAAGAAAGACACTTCCAATCTCCACAGCAGATGCCTTTGATCTCAGGAAGTCACAGTGAGGTCACATGGGATGACGGACTACAGGTATGGCTCTTATCAATGAAGGAATCCATAAGAATGTTATTTGCCCCAACCTGTCCTATGTGCCAATTGCAGTCCTTTAAAACAATAAAAACTTTCTTTGGAGTAGCTCTTAAAGACATTTTGTTCTATTATTTTTACTCAATTGGCAGAATAAGTGAAATATGAATTACATTAGATTGAATGTTGTATTTTTAAGTAACAGAGTAGCTAAATGTTTAGCACTGCAAGAGATATTGTACTGTTGAACTAAAGTGCAAAAATATGGGCACAAATTTGCTTTTTTTGATTGTGCATGGATTTTTTTTCTTATCTCTATACATTTGTATAACTTATTTATTAAAATAGAAATAATCAAATATACTGCTCTGAATTGATTCTCCAATATGACTATTAGCCAGATTCCTAACACATTGCATATACTGTATAATAACTAATTATTACATTGTTAGAAATGGCAAAAAGGCTGTGTTCACACTACTGTTTATCTACATTTTTCAATTTTGTTTAAAATAAACAAGTAAAATAATAAAATAATATCACAAGACGAAAATATACAAATGGTGGATCGCAAATGTTCAGTTTGTTAAGTTCAGTCTGAGGGCTCAGTCACACGGGCGCATCGGCGCCCGTGTTACTGCAGCCAGCAGACGGCCATACCTGAAGACGGACGTCTCTCTGTAGCGCTGGGAGGAAGAACATGTGACCGGCTTCATTGACGGTCATGTGTTCTTTCATCAGCTCTGGAGAGGGACGTCCGTCTTCTAACTGTCAGTCACACGGGCGCATCGGCGTCGGTGTACGGGTGCCGATGCGCCCGTGTGACTGAGCCCTGAGGTTGTTGTTTTTATTTTTTAATGACACAATTTTTGTGGCAGTTTTTCATGCTATTTTTTTAGCCAAAACCTGAAGTAGATCCAGCAAGCAAGAATATATGTGCTTCCTTTTCTTTCCCATTCCTTTTGAATACGCTTCTGGCTTTCGGTCAATAAACTGCATGAAACAATTCACAGAGTGCAGGAAAGCCAATAATTCTAAACAAGCCCTTCACAGAATAGACCCAAAATAGAATACCTTTAATGATTATTATCTAAAAAAACGCACAAACATCTAGGGCACAAATTCTTGTGTTGTTCGCACTCAGATAGAATTTTGGATGTGCAAACCAAAGAACAATAAGAAACACAAACTCAACACTCAGACACATACACATAAGAGAGCTGTCTCTCTGAGGCCTCAGTCACACGGGCGCATCGGCACCCGTACACCGTCCCCGATGCGCCCATGTGACTGCAGGAAGGAGACGGACGTAGCTGCAGACGGCCGTCTCTCTCCGCATTGAAGTCGGTCACATGTTCTTTCCTCCAGCGCTGCAGAGAGACGGCCGTCTGCAGGTACGTCTGTCTGCTGGTGTCAGTCACACGGGCACATCGGCGCCGGTGTACGGGTGCCAATGCGCCCGTGTGACTGAGGCCTAAGACTGGGTCATACAATTTTGTCGTTGTTCGACCCTTAACAAGTAGTCTAATGTTATGGATGAAGATATCCTAGAGTGCCTATAGATTGGATACTTGACACAAATTTGAATTTCGGACTCAATTATTTATTAATTGCAAGCTCTGATTACTGGCTCGATGTGTTTCACCGCATTACAGTGGATCTTCAGGAGATGTAAGAGCTTATTTGAAGAGACAGACTATTTCAGCACCTCAAGTACGAGTTGGATAAACCATTTAGACTGTCAGAATAAAGTCTGAGGGCATTGCTACCAATGATCTTGAAGCAAAGAGTATACAAGCTACGATCACCTTGTTAGCCCAATATGCCTCAGGGGAATAAAGTTCCCAAGTGACTACACAGTATCAGTCCAATGTATGTATATTCAGTAAAGTGCTTTCCCATATTGTGCAAATGCTGTAGGGCAGATATTCCCACAACTCAGTCACTGTGATAGCCTACTAGGAGAAATTCCTAACGAGATCTAATCTTAAGCATTCTTGCTTAGGCCGCCAGGATGATCCCTATGCTAGCCTATGAAGTATAATGAATGGATCTCTCAATCTAGTTAGAACCCCAAATGCAGTTAAAATAAAAAAAACAAACAAAAATATTATTTTGCAGTGCTGTATTAGGAGATGTGTATGCTATATGTTTCTATATGTGGTCACCTAGTGGTTGTAATATGAACTGCAGCCTCTTGTAGATTTTGCTACCATATTATAAGAATGTATTGAATTTGTACCATTACAAGCTGGAGTCCAGTTTGAAGAAAATTAAGGCTGTACACCTTTGTCTTTGTCAGTTTGAGTCCCAGAAAATTAAATATGATCTGAAATTAAAAAAAACATACTGCATAAAACACCAATGCTCTCCACCAATGCTCTCCATATAAAGGACTTAATTTTTTTAATAGAAATACTGAAAACAGTTTCTGCATTGAAGAAAAATATGTCCAATTGCCCAAGGACAAAATCTACCTATCGTATTTTCCACCATTTCAATAGAATTTCACTTTTGTTAATATTCCCTAAGACTATTCAGTGTATGCCTACCAAAAAGTGTTGCCTTAAAAGCTCTCCATCTAGCTGGTAGTAAATTTCAATGTATAAAGATTGCAAACACTATTTTATGTCCATGATGATATGTCAAAGTATAAGTCACCCCTGATACATTTCACTACTACCACAATATCTATAGTGGTAGTAGTGAAGTGGCTTTCACATAGTTTATATAGGTATTTTTTCCCTAGTGCTCTTGGAATTAGAATTCATAAAATTTGTTGTAACACTAGTTTAGGATCTATTATGTAAGATTTGATTTTCTTTTGAAAAATTCTAAATATGCAGTCCATTATTACATTACTTCATAGAGCATGGTGTGATTTTGTTACCCTTTTGTGCCATATTTTCAGTATGCAGGAGTGTTACCGCAGCATAAAAGCACTCAGCCAGGCGCTTTTATGCTGGGCAGGAAGGATAGTCCTGGGACTATCTTACTCGCTGGACTATGGCCGCCACCATAGACTTCTATGGGAGCCAATGACAGTGGCCGGAGAAGGGAGGTGGGAGGGAGTTTAGCAGCGTGACTGCTAAACAAACTCCCCCTTCTCTTCTCCTCTTTCCACCCCTTGCTGCTGTTTGCAATGGGAGGGGACAAGATGGGGAGGAGCTAAGCTCCACCCCATAGCGCCCCCACCATTGCTGGCTGTGGACAAGGGGCGGGAGCTTAGCTCCACCCCCCCCCGCCTCCTCCCATTCAAACAGCCAGAGGGGAGGAGAAAAAAAGTGATTCGGGGAGGGGCAGGGAAGGGGGAGACAGCTTAGCATTCATCACATGGTAGCATATATCGGCCAGCCATGAAAATGCCGGCTGATATACTCATGTGAATAAGCCCATAGCTTATTAATTACTACATAAATTAATACATAGCCCAATTAAAATGCATTAACACTTTATACAAAATCTGTGTGATACAGATTTCAAGTACAATGTATGCATGAGGCCTAAACTATAAGCAAAAGTACAACAGTACAACAGCCAAAAAAAAGGTGAAGCAAAATACTAGTGTACTGAGAGGCTATGTCACTTCTTTGGTTCTTCAAGAAGGAACCAGAACGAAAAAAAAAATGACTGAAAAAAACTAATTTTTTATTATATTTTGTGTGATTATTTTGGATGAGTTGCCCAAAAAATCAAAAAAGAAAATGTTCATCAGAAAAACATAGAAAAACACTAATGTGAACCCATCCTTAGAATGCTTTTTTAATCTACTCTGAATTTTAATGTTCTTAAATCTTGGTAATTAAGAACAAATATTTATATTTATTTAGAAGCACAGTATATATTATTAGCCATACATCTATTATCCTACCTCAAAAAATACATTTACAACGTTTATCTATAACTTTTACTTTATTATAAAAAAGTTTGCTTTGTATTTGGTATGCTTGTACACAGTCACTTTAAAACTCAATTTCTACATTAGTCTGCTGTGCTATTAGGATCTGTTCAAACTTATTTTTACCATCAGGGGTTCAAGCATTTTTTACGGCAATGATAACCCATTCTATAGCCATTCAAAATAGCCGAAATCTGACGTACCCAGTTATGGGTTGAAATAAATCTGGCATAGCTGCCATGCCTCTGCTTTAAATGAAAACCAATAACCCTAATGGGAGCAAAGTTTAAGTATCTACTGAAACAAAAAGTCATAGATGACCAGAAATCAGCTTATTAAAATCAGGTTGCATATACCTGAAGCTTTGTTTATTGCAATCTATTCACAATTAGTACAAGTTTGAGAATTCAGTATTAAAGCTCAACATGAAAAGTTTTTAACTATAATGGTTCATTAGGAGGGTGATTTTTTATTGTATTAAAAAAATCAAACTAGTATAATGTTTACTAGTTTTAATAATCTTGATGATTTGCATGAAACTTTATATAGGCCAAGCCAAAAATAACCAAAAATAAGCCAAAATTTGTGTTTTACAGATGTACCAATCGTTAACATGACTGGTGCATCATGATAATTTAGCATGATAATTAAGCATTGTATTCATTGTAGTTATTATGATGTGTTAAATGTCAAGTTAACGTTTGCTAAATCTGTACATTGACTTTTAGATTAAACACATATCAATATGTGTAACTTCTGAAATGTTAATACTAGCATAGAATATTTTGTGTTGCAGCTTCTGTACAGTGTTTGGCATTGTTGTATTTCTGTTTCACATGAAAGTAAAGCTTTTTATAATTTACAATATTAAAAATCATGTTCTGACACTGTAAACAGTACTTTCTGCAATTTAAGGATAATGTACTAAAATGGAACAAAACCTTAAAGATTGATAATGCATAAAAATTTGATATGAGTATATTGTTATTTATTATAGTCACAGTATTATTGCAACATTCTCAAATATGATTCATAAATTTGAACTGAAGGAAAGTAATTATACTACCAAATCGTTTGATAATAGTAAATCACAATATTACATAAAATCAAATGTTATGATTTTGCTTTTATCGACTTTAGTATTTATTTTGAACATTTTAGTACATGAAACGATTAAGAACCATTTTCAATTGCCAAATTGTGCATTAGTTAAGAGACCTTTTGTTTGGTTATAAATGCTTTGTGGAAATGACAGATGAATTACTATATAGCTACTGCATCATTGGGGCAGATTTACTAAATATTTACGTTTAGACTTTGTCAGAATAATCCCCTCTGCCACTTTTAGCAAGGGGCATGGCGCAAAATTTTGCCATAAGCCAACCAATAGGTAGAATAACGCTAGACAACAGTGTCTAAAGATGTGACAAATGTATCATCCTACATTAGCCACTATAAGTTTTCACTGTCTATTAGCTTGGAATAGTAAATCTGTCCCATTGTCTTTTTGATTCGTACTTGATTTACCTAGCAAACCTGATACATCTTAAGACAGAAGAACATCAACGTCATTGATTAAACAATTTCATTGCAATTTCAGTAATGTAAAAATGTAGCATTAAATGCAGAACTCATTAAAAAAGAATGTACAGAATATAATAGATTTTATTAAGTAATGTTTTTACAGTAGCAATATATTTGTAGGAACACTAAGTAAGGGCTTTCAATACTGGATGTCTTTTGGGTAGGTTGGACATTCCCTTTAAGATACTGAAGACAGTTTGGCTGCCTCTTGTTCTACCTGCACATATGATAATTCAAAGTCAGTACATGCAAGAGCCATGTGTAGTGCAGAGTGTTAGGGTAGCAGAAATGCAGGCCTAAGCTCTTGCTCACAACCTGAAGGTAGCTGGCTCAAGATTGACTCAGCCTTCCGAGATTGGTAAAATGAGTACCCAGCTTGCTGGGGGGTAAAAAATGACTGGGAATGGCAATGGCAAACCACTCCGCAAAAACAGTCTGCCAAGAAAATGTCACGTTGTGACATCACCCTAGGAATCCGTCATGACTTGGTGCTTGCACCAGGGGACTTTATCTTTATATGCTAGATAATGGTGGAATTTAGCTTAGTATTATTGTTCTAAGAAACATATCAAACTAATGTTTAATTGCAAAATATCATGTATAAGGTATTAAAATGATCTACCCCCCAGCCTCTTCCATCAGTTATATATTACCTAACTGTTATCCATTTTATATCTACTTGTCATAGAGATTGTTGTCTGCTGTAATTTGCCTGTTACTTGATAAATAACAAGTTATCAATTTTTAGGTGTAGAGGAGGATTCAGAAATCATAAGACATATCCAAACGTACTACAACTTTATTAAAGTAACATTAGGTTTAAGTTTCTTTGTTGGCTAATTATTCACTATATATTTTATAGGGGAAAGGATGAGACAGTGTTTCTCACTAGCTAAATAATATTTTTTTCCTACATGCAGCTACCAATAGAGGGAGCTATCTACATGTTGATTTATGCTACCTTATGCTGCAATTTGCTGGCCGCGAGCGGAGAATAGCAATGATTCTCCACTCGTGGACAGGGTGGAAGCGCTCTCCATAGCAATGCTATGGAGAGCTTGAACTGCGTTCCCCGCGGCCGGATTATCGCCACGGGGAACGCAATTCAAACTCGCCCGTGAACAAGCAGCCTTATGCTGTGTGTGAAGCTACCCTACAATTATTTGTTTATGCTTCTTTATGCTACTCAGCACCCAATGTATTATTAGAAAAGGTGGGATTTAGTTTACTGTATATTGAACAAAAAATGAAAGAAAACTATATTTATATGGTTGTTTTCTTTGGCAAAGAACAGAAGGGCAACAAAGTTAGTAGGAAAATCATCTCTTATAAGTTTAACAATGCAATGAATTATGGAGGTTAGTAGCACTCTAAAAG
Organism: Eleutherodactylus coqui; assembly: GCF_035609145.1. Lineage (NCBI taxonomy): Eukaryota > Metazoa > Chordata > Amphibia > Anura > Eleutherodactylidae > Eleutherodactylus > Eleutherodactylus coqui. The sequence continues at coordinate 65,787,344 of NC_089838.1, read as the reverse complement.
AACTCAGTGTTATCAACTGTAAAAAAAGTTATCTATCAAGGGCAGAGAACTGATAGTTTCCAGCAAATATAACTCAGCCTTGAGACTACAGCACTCACAGTAACTTTTGTTTAACAAGTAACTCATCACATCTGTTTTCATTATGTTCATCTAATTTGTAATGCCCTGTATATGTAAATGTTCATTAGACCATATACACATTTCTTTACATTGGATATATGATATCATGAGCTACTGGAACAGTGATAGGTCTCTTTATCTACATTTTAAAATACTTTTATCAGTATTTTTTCTGACATTTGGTCAAATGTTGATTGCTCCTAACTCAGTTCCACTGCATTCAGAGGTTTTTCTATATTAGATAACTGTATAGTTCTAAGGTTCTATATTGTGCTCTATATAACACTATGTTTAAATAGGCCCAACTATGCATTATGGATTACAGTATAATTATATGAAACTAAGGGAATAAGATCTTACATATGGTGTCTGAATGAGATTTTTTAATCCAGACTCTACATAAAAATGCAGTTTATGCCTCCATTGTATACTCCTATATATTATCATAATACTTAGGTTCTGTATAATATGGACTTGTTCATGAGCCCCAAATCAAATATTCATTATTCCAATACTCATTCTACCATACTTTACCATACCCTGAAGAATTTGTATTTTGAACAATGTAAGTAGAAAGACGGGACACTACTGAGTTTATGATTTTGCAAAATTAAAGCAACCCTTTGGTTTCTGGGCAAAATTTTGTCCTGGAACTACAGAGGTTATATTACCTGCAGCTGATGTTCTCTGGTGCAGCTGTCCCATTGATTTGCCAGTTCCAGGTCCTGTTTTGCACCATCTAAGATGGCCGACACAATCTTTAGACTACCTAATCCTCAAAGTGCATTGGTAGTGTTAGACTAGCTGCTCTCTGATTGGCCAGAACTGCTCATGTGAACAGTGCACAGTGTGCATTAGGCAGATAGAAAATTGGTGCAGCCATATTGGACAGCCAAAAAAAGGGCCCAAAACCAATAGGTTGGATGGGCATCAGAGAAGAACAACTGCAGGTAATGTAGCCTTTTTTCCCTATGTCATTTTACAGAATTCTGTCCTGAAAGCAGAGGGTTGCTTTAAATTTTTTCATGAATACTCTAATATTTTATAGAAGGAAATAAAAGAGCAGATTATAGAAAAACCCCTCTCATCCCAGGTTTGGAAAGTTAAAATCTAAAACTATATTATTCTCAATTTGAAAAAAAGTAGCAACCACAGCATAAAGAGCTCTGCGGAATTAAGAATAATGTTTTGGGATTTTAACCTTACAAGCCTGGGATTAGCTGGCTTTTTCTATTATTGTATAAAAATTTATTTGAATCTATTATAATTAGAGATGAGCGAGCACGCTCGTAAGGTGAGGTACTTGAGCGAGCCTCGCTCATCTCGAGTTACTGCCTTCTCCTCCGAGCGTGCTAGTGGGGGTGTGGGTGGCGGGGGAGAGCTGGGGGGAGAGTGAGAGAGATCTCTCTCCCCCCCCCGCTACCTTCCGCTGCCCCCCTGAGCACGTTTGGAGGAGAAGGCAGTTACTCGAGATGAACGAGGCTCGCTTGAGTAACTCACCTTACCGAGCATTGTCGCTCATCTCTAATTATAATCTAATTACTTTCATGCTCTGCCTAAGCAAGCACCTCCACTGTGTTCCAATGCCTGAATTTTTTTCTGTATATTTTCTGTATATTTTTCTCTTTAACAGTTTAATCTACCTTCAAATGCCAGCAACACCCATATCTAAACTGAACTTAAGTCACCACTGAATCCTCCTTGTGTTATGGCTACAGTTTTTATACTAAAATACAGTTGTATTATAGTCATGTGAAATTGTCCAATAGGTGAGCCAGTAACATAAATGGAGACTACTTTAAAAAGTCAAGTCCTGAATGGACTGTAGATCCAATTTTAGTGCATACAATTTAAAATTACCCTGCAAGATAAGACAAGCAAGTGATACATAATATAATAACCATGACATAACAGCTATGCTACATGAGCCAAATGGTTTACCAAATGCAAGTAATGATCATGAAATTTCCCAGTAGAAGCTTGGTTAAATATGTATGTCTTTGGTTGAAAAACTGTTCTACTGTGGGTCCCCATACACATTAGGCTTTAGTTATCCAAACTTTTGATAATGGTGTGGTCAGACGAATCTCTGATGTGTATGGAGGAGGCTCAACATTACTCTTACAGATGATATTGGGAGTACGATGGACCAGGAATGTTGAATTTCAATGCCCAATCCTTTTGCTCCCTAGGAAGTAATTCGGCTCCAGAGCTGCCTGGCGGGAACTTAATTTTCCAAACACATAAATGTTTGGCCAAGTTGCCATGTTCATCCGGCAATTGCTAAATGTGTATGGAGACACTTAGTATGATAGTGTAGTGATACCAACTGATTGAATGTATAGTTTCATCAGAAAACAGCATTTTCTAATTGTGTTATTTTTAGTAATGATTTTATGAAGTTCATAAGAAGTTAAAACAATTATATGGATGTTTCAGTTCTTTTTGTTAATTAGTGAGTGATGAGTGATTCAATAACTACAGTGGTAGTAGAGATGCAATGCATGTAAAAGCAGGCAAAGTCCAAGGAAACCAAAAACGTGAGAGTCCTGTGTGTTATTTTCAGTTATCAGATTTTAATTGATGTAGATTTATATTTATTTATATATGAATGTGCCTTGCACATAACAGTACAACACATAGCACTACACCGCACACAATATAATGCAATACAATCAGTGGAACAAATTTATTTCACAACTGAAAGTATGATCTCCAGTTAAAATTCTATTGTTTTCAAGGGAGCTATTCTTCACTTTTAAGGACTTTTCACATTGGTCAATGATTTTCAACTCATTCATCAGACCAGTGGCCAAATAAACATGGCTATTTGTAAATAGGTTGACTGATCACATCTTTTGTGCAACCAATAAAATCATTATCCTCTGTGATAACAGTGATTAAAGTGAATGTGAGATGAATGATTGTAAAAGTGGTTTGCCATACATGAGATTACTGTTGGCCAAACATTGAATTAGCACTCCTCTTCCAACTCTATCATAAACTTGTATACATGACACAGCTGAACCCACATGTTTATTTCCAATAGGCGAGAGAGGAATAAGCCACTGCTAGATGCCTCTGGTAGTGGTATAGCTTGTGCAGGAATAAAGCCTCTAGCATATTGAAATTCAAAATGGCCAAACCTTCTTTTCACAATGTGATTTAAGTCACATTAGATCATTGGCCAATCATGACAGAATCTGTGGATTTGATTGACTTTATTCTAAAATGTTTGGCTAACTTTAGCACTTCCAGTGCTATCAGGCTGCCCACAATGGTTTCATTGGGATACTGGGAATGTGCCATAACCCAAGGTCCTTTTTCTGTATACAAAAATACAGACTCTAAAGCACCAGAAACCTAACAGAATGTATTGGATTATGTAATCTGTATTATTTTATCAAGGGAATGAGACATAGAAGATAAATGTTTATTTCCACTATTTCCACAGTTTTTCCATAGGCACAAAGGCTACCTTTTGATTAATTTGTATATGTACTAAAAAGAAAAGTTAACACTACCAATCAACACAATAAATGTTCTCCACCATATTATAGTGTAATTCTCGGGAATTACTTCTGGGTAAAAATAACATTATACTATGTATAGCTACAGCATATATTGAAAATGCCTACAAGGATCAAACAGACACATTGCATCTGCAAATAGAAAATAATTCTTATTAAAAATGTACACAACAACAAGAATATGTCTTTTGGCATTACCAACCCATGTTGTCATGTTAATTTGTATGTGTTTCCTGTCCTGTCGATTAAAAATGAGGCTTACTTTTCTGTTTCACAATGTCTTACATGTTTAGATATTACTAAAGTAATGCATGTACTTAACTTAAAAAAAAATATTGGTAAATACTGCATTGAGTAAAGCACTTTAAGAACAGATATTTATAGGATTCTAATAGTGTTTGGTTGGAATAAAACATGCAATGCAGTTTTTTTTTACTTGATGAGGGGTCTAAACCATATGTCAATAACTAACAGATAATTGCTTAAGATAAAATATATGGCTAATCAAATATTTTTACATAGTTCTGGAAGCTGTCCCTAAAGGATGGCCAAAACTACCTCGGACAATAAAGAGTCTGTATTGCTTACTAAACCACAAACGGTAGCGTAATAGGCTCTTCTACTTCTAATAAGCCCCTCCAGCTCCATATTTGTTTGAGTATAATGAATATGTGAAATAATATTTAGAATGTATTCTCCCTTGAAATGAAAAAGATGTGCTGTTTGACTGCACAAGGACCAGAATATTCAGTTAAATAACTGAAGCTCATGACATTCAAGGGAACAAATAATTTCATGTAGAAAAATGTTCTACGGTAAAAGGTTATAGTAAATAACTAGCAGGATGTAAGTAAAATAAACAAAAAAAACATTATAAGAGGACACAAACTGTACTGTAAACCAGCTAAGTTACACTAAGTTGGACTCTTAAGGGGGATGTTCCACCTTTTAGTACCTTGTGTAGATATTTGTATAGAATAATAAACTATTAAACTCCAGTTCTATAAATTTAGTGACTATTTATATTGTTACTTTGAGCGTTTAGCTAATGTTCACTTTTTGACCTTTATTTCCTAGTTAATACTCATAGCTACTTTCTGGGCTTGCATTTTGCACATTAGCTGTTTATATTATTGACTTAGTCTGCTTTTGCTATGCAATGACAGCATTACATCATATCTTAGTTTATTAGTATGTGTGAATAGTACAATACTGTATAAACCTAATTGCACAGTTTATCAGAGGAATGGTATTCTATGTAGCTTTTATACAGTGCTTTGCTAATTCATGTAACAATAGTAAGTCTTCCTTGGGAATAATGATCCACTCTTATAGAGGACAGTTTCTGTTTACTCTTGGGTAATTTTAAAGATGACATTGAATGTTTATTGCACCTCAGTGCAGTGATGTGGCAATAAGTCCTAACAAATCTAATAGAGGTTGTTTATGGCAGGTGCATGTATTGCTTTATAGGGTTTAGCTAAAGCTCTTTATTTTATGTCAGATTGTACTTCTCTTAAAATAATAAAGTTCAAAAAGTTAAATTATGTAAATGTTCAAGTGTTTTTATTTAATATTAAATGTTGTATACTGTTTACTTCAGGCACCAAATATGTACAAATAAATATGTACTCGTACTATAAAACATGTTCAGACATATAAGATTTTAGACAGATGAATGTGGGTCCACCTTGCCACACACTGGTTTGGCTATGGACTATCTGATGTGTCAGCACCTGGGGAATCCTAGTTTTCAGGCTTAACTCCTCCAAATGGGATACTGTTTTATCTGCAGGGTCCCCAAGCCATTGTGTGGCTGCTGACACTGCACTGGACCCAGGCATGGTAGCTGTAGGTCTTGAACAGGGTGTAGTCAGGAAACAGGCAGAAGTCAGGACTAGCTGCACAGGTGAGTAAATTGGGTCCAAGCTGAAGGTGAGGGCAAGCAGTAGACAGTAGCAGAGTGCAAGAAACAGAGCTGAGGTCAAGGAGCACAGACGTCAGAATTGTCAAAACAGTCATAGGTCAAAACCAGAAATACATGGAAACTAGGGCTTGGAGACCAATTGTTTAGTCATCCTCCATAAGAAAAGGATGCCTAATATAGCAGATACCAAATGGGTAGTGGCAGGGATTGCATTCTAGCCCTTTAAGGAGGGAATGAGCATGCATGAGCCTTACGAACAAAGGCCTGGGAGCAAGCGGTGACACGGTAGCGTCATGCACTATGCGGCCAGCAGTGGCATCTGATCAAGGTGAGCAGTGGACGGTGCTCTGACATAAGTCACTGTCTATTGGTAATGCTTACAAATTTAGGTTTTTCAGTGTGGGCTGTGTTTTCAGCTTTTCAGTAATAATTAACCACTAAAGTTTATCTGCACTGTTTAGAAGCTTTCCAACCCCTTAATTTTCATTAGCTCACTCAAAATGTAGGAAAACAGTAAAAATAAATGCATGCCACAATATCAATAGGGAGAGGAAGGAGAACCTGGTGACTGGCAACATGTTTAGGGCTTAGTCACACGGGCGCATCAACGCCCATGTTACTGCAGGAAGAAGACAGCCATACTTCAAGACGGACGTCTCTCTGCAGCGCCGGGAGAAAGAACATGTGACCGGCTTCATTGCCGGTCACGTGTTCTTTCTTCAGCGCTGTGGGGAGTCATCCGTCTTGAAGTACAGCCGTCTTCTTCCTGCAGTAAGGGCTCAGTCACACAGGCGTATCGGCGACTAAGCCCTTATAGTGATGAATAATAAACTCAAGTAAATTTGATTGTTAGGGGTCATAAAAAGTTTTTAACCCCACAGCAGTTTAGGACAGAAATGATAGTTTTGGACAAACTGAGCTCATTCTACTTTAAATAAAAATAACTCCAGTTCTATCAGTGCTACCACATACTTTAGGAGGACTTGTGGCTTTCAATTGACACCAAAAGCATGACAGTAGCTCTTACAGAACCAGAGCAACAGGCATTTGAGGAACATTATCAGGAACAGTGAATTTACAGCTGTAACTTTTCAGTCAGTGTGTGCAGAGGAGAGGGGGAGAAGGGACATGCCTGCTGGTTGAGAAAGGGAGAAGTAACATAAATATTAATTTATGTTATCAGGACCCTTACCCCTATTGCTTCCATCAACTGATTACTATATGTAACCGCGGTTCTGTAATTTTTGTACTTTTGTCTTTCTGTATCCCCCCTGTCTTTGTAAGCACTGCGGAATATGTTGACGCTATACAAATAAAGATTATTATTATTCTCACCCTCCCCATCAATCAAAGAGCATATTTCCTTTATGATTGACACATATGGGGATCTTTGTTCCCAGATAAGGAGTGAAATAATAAGGGCTTGCTCATCTAATCACTCCTCTAGATTGTTTAACCCTTTAGATGCTGCAGTCATTACTGGCTATAGCATCTAAATGTTTTTTACAGAAAAAAAAAATACTTTTTTTCCCTTGCACAAGGCTTTTAATATTGAAAAAATAAAAAAGCAAAATAAAAACTACACTGAATTGGTATTGCCATATCCATAATAACTCCTGTTAAAAAAAATATTACATTATTTATCCAGCACGATAAATTCTGTTATAAAAAAAATGAAATAAAAAGAATAGTAAAAGTTGCATATAACTCAAAATGGTACCAATGAAAACTATAAGTTGTCCCAAAAAAGCAAACGTCAAACAGTTTTGTTGAATGAAAAATAAAAATGCTCTGATGCTGGAATGCAGAGCCACGCAAAAAGGATTTTTGTAAAACAAAAGTTATAATGCAGTGAAAACGTAGTAAATCATAGTAAAACCTATATAAATTGGGTGTTTTCATAATCATACTGACCCGTACAGTTACCATAATACCACATGGAAAATGCTATAAAAATAAATAAAAAAACAATGGTGAAGCAACTTTTTTCCCATTGGCCCAGCAAAAAAATTAAATGATGAAAGTTATTCAATACATTATATGTGCCTGAAATTAGTTCTTATAAAAACTATAACTAATACCAGAAAATACAAGGTGTAGGACAGATAAATTGGCGAAAAGGAAAGATACAATTTGCTGGCTCTTAAGGTTAAAATTAGTCATGTCACTAAGGGGGTCAAAATGCAGGCATTGTGCACCAAATATATTTACATGAGACATTGCAACATAGCATGCAAGGCTGAAAAAATACATATTTTCATCCAGTTCAGCCTATTATGCCCCAATGTTGACCCAGAGGAAGGCAAACCCCCACACTTCCCAATGAAGTAGAAACCAATTTTCTCCATTTAAGGAAACAAAATTCCTTCCTGGCTCTAATCTGGCAATCGGAATAATCTCTAGATCAACAACCCTTCTGAAGATATTAATGATTATAACTACAGATGAGCAAGCATACTCGTCCGAGCTTGATGCTCGTTCGAGTATTAGGGTGCTCGAGATGCTCGTTACTCGAGACGAGCACCATGCGGTACTCGTCTCGATTAAACGAGCACTGACCATTGAATTCAATGGAGCCGGCAATACAGCTGGGATTTAAAATCCCCGCCTGCTGAATGAGCTGCCTCTGATTGGTCACAGCCTCACCAATCAAAGGCAGCTCTCACCCATTCATGAATTCATGAATGCGTGAGTGAGTGCTGCCTCTGATTGGCTCAGCGCAGGGACCAATCAGGGGCAGCTCTCAGCTGAATGACAGAAAGCAGTTCAGGAGAACTGCCGGCCTGAACTCCGGCTGCAGCGGAAAGGTGAGTATACATTTTTATTTTTTTTTACACATTTTAGGATGATTTTCAGGTAAGGGCTTATATTTTTAAGCCCTTCCCGAAAATTCATCCTGCGCTCGCCGGCAGCCCATTGCTTTCAATGGAGCTGGCTGTATTGCCGGCTCCATTGAATTCAATGGGCTAACATCATTCTTCTCTGCCACAGCTGTTACAGCTGTGGCAGAGGAGAACGATCTTTATGCTGACAGTGGGGGTGGGGGGGTCTCACTCTTGCCACTATTGTGGCTTAATAGTGAGACCTCGGAGCCCGAAATGCAGCCCTGCATGTTGCTCCTCGCCTGCCCTGTCCATTTCTGTGTTTTTTTACATGACTTTGGTGATTTGCTAAGATTTTCACAAATGAAAACCTTAGCGGAGCACCATTCATATACAAAAATGCTCGAGTCGCTCATTGACTTCAATGGGGTTCGTTACTCAAAACAAACTCTCAAGCATCACTGAAAGTTCAACTCGAGTAACGAGCACTCGAGCATTTTGGTGCTCGCTCATCTCTAATTATAACATATAATATTGTACCACTCAAGAAAAGCGTCCAGGCCCCTCTTGAACTCTTTTATCGGATTTGCCATCACCACATCCTCAAGCAGAGAGTTCCATAGTCTCACTGTTCTTACAGTAAAGAACCCCCTTCTATGTCGGTGTAGAAAACTTATTTCCCTTGTTACAATCACAGTCCTGGATACAAACAGATCATGGGAGAGATTTCTGTATTGACCCCTGATATATTTATACATAGTTACTAGGTCGCACCTCAGCCATTTTTTTCAAAACTAAATAATCCCACTTTTGATAACCTCTCAAAGTAATGTATATATTTTAAGGTCTGTAGAAAACCCCTATGAGGATTTTATTGTTATTCCCTCCATGTATTTCCATTCATAGAGATTCAATATGTTCATCTCTGTCCCATATATCTTCCCGGGATTTAAACAGGATTTTACATAAAGACAAACCCCTCTGCCTTTCTGTTTTTCACAATCTTTTCTGACCATGTAAGTTCACCACCCAGTCTCAGCTTTCGTCCAAACAGATCTCTATTACTCCCAGTTAGAGATGAGCGAGTATACTCGAGCGAGTAGTGCCTTAGCCGAGTATCTCCCCGCTCGTCTCTAAAGATTCAGGGGCCGGCAGCGGACAGGGAGCGGCGGGGGAGAGCGGGGAGGAATGGAGGGGAGATCTCTTACTCCCTCTCACCCCCCCGCTCCCGGCTGCTCCCTGCCGCAACTCACCTGTCACCGGCGCTGGCCCCCGAATCTTTAGATACGAGCGGGGAGATACTCGGCTAAGGCGCTACTTGCTCGAGTAATGTGCCTTAGCGAGTATACTCGCTCATCTCTACTCCCAGTATGTCATAGTTTTCCTTAGACATTATTACTTCCAGTTCATCTACTTTGTTGTTCAGACTTTTAGCATTAGTTCCTATTAACTATTATGCCAGTTCTAACCGTACTAACCCCTCCCACCACTCCATCTCTATTTCCATTACTTAGTCCCAGGTCACTGTATACTCTGACTACCCTTCTATCTCTCTGGTTCACCTCCCCTTAGTTCCTAGTTTATACACTCCTCCAACCTTTTATCTTCCATCTTCTCCCCTAGCACAGCTGTACCCTCCCCAATGAGATGCAGCCCATCCCTGCCGTAGAACCTGTCGCCGACAGCAACTTAAGCCCAGTTCTCCAGGAATCTAAACCCCTCCTTCCCACACTTACTCTGGAACCACTTGTTTGGCGCCCTAATCTCCTGTTACCTTTCTGGTGTGACACATGGTACAGGTAGTATTTCATAAAATACTACTTTAGAGGTCCCTGCTAGAGATGAGCGAACGTACTCGGTAAGGCCGATTTCGCAATCGAGCACCGCGATTTTTGAGTACTTCACTACTCGGGTGAAAAGTACTCGGGGGCGCTGTGGGTGAGCGGGGGGTTGCAGAGGGGAGTGGGGGGGGAGAGGGAGAGAGAGCTCCCACCTGTTCCGCGCTGCTACCCCCGCTCCACCACGCCACGCCACGCCCCCCGGCAACCCCCGAATCTTTTCACCCGAGTAGTGAATTACTCGAAAATCGCGGTGCTCGATTGCGAAATCGGCCTTACCGAGTACGTTCACTCATCTCTAGTCCCTGCCCTAAACTTACATTCTAGTTCCCTGAAATTGTTTCAAGGACCTTCTACCTGACTCTAACTTTTTTCATTGGTGCCATTGTGTACCATGACTGCTGGATCCTCACAAGCCTCTCCCAGTAATCAGTCAACCTGATCCTCGATGTGTTAAACTAGCGTGGCAGGAAGACAACACACCGTTTGCTGATCCCAGTCTTTGTGGCAGATTGCCCTGTCTGTCCCCCTAACAATTGAGTCCTCCACTACCAAGACCTGCCTAGCCTGCCCTGCGCTTCTATTCCCCTTCTTACTGAAGCAGACATCCCCCCCAGCGCTCAGAGGCCATGTTGTGTTGTAGCAGTGCTAATCTTGTAATGGCATCTCCCTCATCTGCTAACTTTTCAAACTTGTTGGATGTGCCAGTTCAGGACTAGCTTCCCTGGATCTCTTTCCTCTACCACCGCCCCCCCTTCCCCCTTCTACCTGTTACCCAGCTAGCTGCCTGCTCATCCTGCTCTCCTATACTACCATCCATCCCCACATCTTCCCCAGCGAGTGTCTGTTCAGTGAGCAGCCAACTCTTTTCCATGGTGCCAATGGATCTTAGTGTTGCAAATTGCACATTCAGATCCAGGATCTGGGCTTTCAAATGTGCAACATGCTCACATATTGTACAGCAGTATACACCAGAACAAAAACATTATAAACTTAAATAAACTAAAGTCCTAGTACTTGGAAAACAAGATACTGTCTTTGCCACACATATACAGATAAAAATTCATCAGTGTGCATGGAGAATTGCTATAAGTATTTCACTAATGCAAATCAATACACTTACTGTAAAAGTAACATTACATAACAAAAAAAACACAAAAACACATAGTAAATTACACTGAAGAAGAATTTTCAGGCACCTGTTTATAATTATCAGGTAGGATATGAAAAGACATTTATAATTAAAGAAGAGGAAATCGTTACAGTTCCTGTTGTGCATTGATTTTCTGTGAGTCAGTCTGATTAAATGCAAATGTTGAGCCTGACAAATCAATAATCCTCTTGTTTAAAATTCTCCATATAGTCACTAAAATATAAATCAGTTTAGTTCTCATTGAGTTTGAACTTAGAAAATCAGCATTGCATGTTGGTTCAGAACAATGATGTAAATCTGTAGGAATGTTTTGAAAATTGCCTTTTGCCTGAGTCCTGGCATTTCCTGATTGCAGTTTATGTAAGTAAAACTACTGCTATAATGCACGATAAAGCTCTAGGATTGAAGTATTATATACAGACCCCTGTGGATAGTCAACCCTTATGAATTATTAATGTTCATTTGCATTATTAAAAAACACTGTATCTGATATATTTGGCATATTCCAAATATTAACTATTACTAGCCTTCAATTAAGGGCACCTATATACTTGAGACGGATTCAGGGGTGGCAAGGGACCATGTGAAGAGCAACAGAATTAATTGTTTAGTGCTGCTAATATAATTCTAGCCTGTGCAAGCCCCTACTCTCTAGATGTACAACGCTGGCAAACAATGATTCGGTGGACGTTCTACACTTCGAGGAGCAACTTCAAGTGTTCCTGTCTTTTTATGGGCTTTTATATGGGTATTAGCAAGCAACAGGGGATGAAACACTTTGATTAGGGGGCTTGCTTTACATAAATTCAAAATGTTTGGAGCACATGCAGCAAAAAGTATGTTTCTACATATTATCCACTCACACTTCATAACATGGGATTTGTGTAACTCACATTTTCTGTGATTAACCTCTATCAGTAAAATGTTTACCTCTTAGGCCTCCTTCCCACGAACGGATTTACGCCGCGTAAATTCGCGGCAAAAATCCGCTGCGTGGCCCCCTGCTATTAGGTTCCATTGACCCTAATAGCACAATGCTCACGATGCGTAATTCCACCGCGGAATTACGCACCGCGATTTCTCCCGTCCTCACCCGCAGCATGCTCTATTTGCTGCGGGTGAGGATGGGCTGTACGCGCTGACGGCTTCCATTGCAGTCAATTGAAGCCGTCCGTTCACGCTATCTCCCGCTGTAACCAGCGGGAGATAGCGTGAAAAAACGCTTCCCCACCTACCGCCGCAGCGTCATTTGACGCGGCCGGCGCGTCACGTGACACTGCCGGCCGCGTCACGTGACGCGGTGGGCGTGTCACACGATGCGACGGCGGTGGGCGGGGAAGCGTTTTCACGCTATCTCCCGCAGGTAAGTATAGGGGCTCTGGGGGGCGCCGTGACGGGCTTCACTGCGTAATATTACGCGGCGGAGCCCGTCACGCTCGTGGGAAGGAGGCCTTACACTGTGTAAGGGAATGCTTCCATTAAGAGGGTTGTTACATTAACCCCCCTCCTTTTTTGTGAGCTTCATCAATGAAAGGAATATCTCGCTAACAAAGTGTATGAAAGGGAATGTGTCATCAGAAAATGACCTATAGATATTGTATAAATAAAGTTGTTATGTTAAGCTACTTTTAATATAATGTTTATTGATTTTTTTTTCTTTTGATGTCACAAGCGATATTTAAATATATATACAACCCCTGCAGTTTTAGGACTGACCGCTACACCTAATCATAGTCTGACAATCTCTGTTCTGTAGAGAAAACTTTTCAGCAGTCATTTCATTATCATCTCAGACAGGATTACAATGAAAGGCAACACTTATATATAGATAATACAGGTCTACTATTCACAATAGGTGATGATCACAGCTCATCTACTGCCCATGTCTGCACAATGACCTATGCACATGTCACAGAGCGTGCCAAGAACAGTCTCCCATATAAGTCAATAGGTCAGGTCCTGTCAGATCCTGTGTGAATGGACCATGAGGCTGCTGTAAAGCATATCTCTATGCCGTTAAAGGGGTTGTCTATATTTAGAAAAACATAGCTGCTTTCCTCCAAACGTAGCGCCACCCTCGTCCATGATTTGTGTCTGGTATTGCAGCTCAGCTCCATTCAATTCGATGGAGCTGAGCTACAATACCAGATACAACCCTATGGACAAAGGTGGCGCTGTGTTAAGAAGAAAGCAGCAATGTTTTTCTAAACCTGGACAATCAATTTAACTGAAACTGAGGCAAGATGTCCACCCTCAAAGTTATGCTCAGACAATAGAATAAAAAAATACAATCAGAAAATAAAAACAGATTAGTAAAATGTAATATGATTCACTGTCTGGTTTTAATGGGCAGAAAAATAACAAACACAAAAGAATTAGGAAAATTTCCAGCACATAATCAGGCAGGCAGTATTAAAATTAATATTTTTTATTAAACATATCTAAAATGCCATAGCAGCCATATACATGTTAATTCAAAGAGGCAATATCTAGTTAAGGGCGGACACCCACTAGCGTTTTTTTCTCCATTGTGCTGCGAGAACAAGTGAAAACTCTCACCTCGCAGTGCGAGAAAAAAAAAACGGAATGACGTTGGGATATTGCCAGTCTTTTCAATGGGGCGAGTAGCAGCAACGCTGCCCCATTGAAAGACATGGAGAATACCCTGGACCTCTGCCACAGCTGTCACAGCTGTAACAGCTGTGATAGGAGTGCAGCATGCTATCCCATTGCTTTCAATGGGATCGGCGCTGCTGCCGGTCCCATTGAGAGGAGTGTTTTTTGGCAAACCCTGCAGTATGATTTTCAGGGAAGGGCTTGAAATATAAGCCCTTTCCTGAAAATCATCAATAAGTGGTTAAAAAAGTTTTAAAAAAGTACTCAACTATCCACCGCTCACACGTGTCCTCCGGCTGGCTCCCCGACACTGCTATCCAGCACTTTCAGCAGGCGGGGGACCGCTGGCCCCATTGAAAAGACTGTCGATATCCCAGTCTCATTCTGGCGTCTTTCTTGCACTGCGAGGCGAGTGTTTTCACTTGCTCTCACAGCGCAAGATAGAAAATATCGCCAGTGGGTGTCCGCCCTAATGCAGAGGAATTCATCAACAATGTTATTACCCAGGCTGTAAAAATACTACCATCAATTAAGAACATGATACAACCAGAGTTTGTTCATATAAGTAATGCAGATGAGTCTCTAAATCATTAATGTCAAATCCAAAATAAATGTTGGCATGATCAAAAGTATTGAGTTTAACTGCAAATTTTATACTTGAAACTTCATAATGTATATTGTGTTGCAGCTTAACCACTTCCTCACCAGAAGTTTTACCATTCTTCATTACCAGATATGAGCTACCAGGACATTTACTGTAAAGTTTATGGGTATTGAGAAACTGACAACATTTGACTTATGTAGCAGATGCAATATTAAACTGCCCATCATTTTCATATTCTTCAAATAGACCTTACTGTCGAGGTCATGGACAATGACTCCAACAAGCGCTATCATTTCCAGGGATGGTCCAGCCAGGCATACATTTCCCTTGTAGTGTCTGCCATGTAATTCATGGGACAGCCAAGTCTGCCAGAGCAAAAGACAATAGTGGACATTTACTAAAAAATCTGTGACTTTTCTTCCACCTATGCCAACACCGCAATTTTTTCTAGAAAGTGATCAGGACAGAGTAGATTTAAAATATAATAGTATGCAAGGCCGAAAAAAGACATATGTCCATCCAATTCAGCCTATTACCCCTCAATGTTTATCTAGAGGAAGATAAAAGTAACCTAATGAGGTAGAAGACAATTTTCCCCATTTAAAGAAAAAAATTCCTTCCTGACTCCAATTTGGCATTCGGAATAAGCTCACGATCAACAACCATTTTCAAGTTATTAATGATTATGCAATGTAACATTGTATCGCTTAAGAAAGACCTCCAGGCCCCTTTCGAATTCTTTTATTGAATTTGGCAACACCACATCTTCAAGCAGAGAGTTCCATTGTCTCACTATCCTTACAGTAAAGAGCCCCCTTCTATGTTGGTTCAGAAACCTGCTATCCTTTAGATGCAGAGGATGCCCCCTTGTTACAGTCACAGTCCTGGGTACAAATAGATCATGGGAGAGATCTCTGTATTGTTCCCTGACATATGTATACAAAGTTATTAGGTCGCCCCTCAGACATCTTTTTTCTAAATTAAATAATCCCAATTTTGATAACCTCTCTGGGTCTTGTAGTCCATCCATTCCGTTTATTACTTTAGATTCCAGATTTTGTACCCACTCAATCTCTGATAAGTCTTTCTTGAGCACCACTGAGCACTTCCAACACGGTGGCTCGGTGGTTAGCATCATCGTCTTGTAGAGCTAGGGCTCTGAACTTGCATCTGACCGAGGACAACATCTGCATGGAGGTTGGGTTTGGTTCTCAAATTTCTTTCAATATTTCAAAAGCATTTGAAAGGTAAGTTGACACTAGTGTGTATCAGAGAAAGTTAGATTGTGCTCCTCATTGGGGACAGGAAGTGATATTGACTGATAATTTCTATACAGTGCTGAGGAATACATTGATAATATACACGATAAACGTGAATAAAGTATTTTTCAATAAAATGTTTCTTAGGAACAAAAAACATGACATGATATGCTAAATTTCTTTTCTTTTTTATTACATTACCATTTGAATTTGTGGAAGAACCTGAATTTGATTTATACTGCAAAGTCATAAACCATTAATCTGACGTTTCCTTGTATTTAACTTTGAGCAGAAAAAGACATGCATGATGGATAACTCTTCATTTTAAATTCTTCAGCTTAAGAAGAAGTTGTCAACATTCTGGTCATATTGCTGGCAGCATAGCGACATAAATCCTAACATACCAGGATGGAAACATCATTGCAGAAATGGTACATTCATATTATACTCACTAATAACCATAGAAAAATGTGAACTTGGATGGCACTTGACATGTGCATTATAAATCTAAATCTTTTTATACAAAGTTGTAATAAAAGTGAGGTATTGATATCTGAGAACCAGCTACCAAACAAAAATAATGGAAATTTTTTTTTCTTATTGTATGCAGATAGTAACACAAAAATATAATACAATCAAGACTCTTTTACAAGGGCATTTTTCGTAAGCATATAATTTTGGAAGTTCTTTTTACAATTTTTTTATAATGTCATTTGCCATACAGTAAAAATAATATGTTAAAGGGGTATTTTGGATCTTTACTATTAATGACGTATACTCAGGATAGGTTACCTATAGCTGATTGGTGGGATCTGCCAATTGGGATCCCCACCAATCAGCTGATCCTCCAGTCTGCTGTTAGTGCAGCAAAGCCAGATGTCTGCATTGGTGACAGGAAATGTAATAGAATTACTTTCTCATTGAAATCAATGAAATGCCTTCTATTACACTTCCGGCTGTGACTGCAATGATGAGCCAGAAGTGTTAAAAAAAGGCATTTCTCCCAATTAATTTTAATGGAAGTGAAGCCTTTCTATTAAATATCAAGCTCTGACCACCTATGCAGACATATGGCTCTGCTGCACCAAAAGTAGGCCGAAGAATCATCTGATTGGCGAGGATCCTGAGAGATGGACCCCACTAATCAGCTATTGATAACCTATCCTAAGGAAAAGTTATTACTAGTAAATGCCCAGCATACCCTATAACTGTGCTCCATTTCATTATGATTGCAGCCGAACCATATCTTTTTTTTCTATTGTACAGCTTACAATTTTTAAGAATTAACATATTTTTAATAAAAAAGGAGGCTATATTTTAAAGAC
The DNA here is from genome assembly GCF_035609145.1 of Eleutherodactylus coqui. Classification (NCBI taxonomy): domain Eukaryota; kingdom Metazoa; phylum Chordata; class Amphibia; order Anura; family Eleutherodactylidae; genus Eleutherodactylus; species Eleutherodactylus coqui. The sequence goes on along the minus strand of NC_089838.1, from coordinate 65,770,150 downwards.
TTTTTTAAATTGAACAGCTGAGCATTTTCGTTTTTACATCTATAAGTTTTTTTTAAGCCGCACTATAGGACTTGAGGCTGCAATTAATGAAGCTTTAAAATACTTATTATTACAAAGAATTATAGCCTGTTTGTGCATTAGGCTATGCCCCCTACTTCCCATGTTAATTCATCATCTCGCATCATCCACATTGCAGAAAGCTAATGGGTTAACAGAGGGAGACTCCTCCACCTGTCAAGCTCCTTCGATGCTGAAGTGATTGCTGACAGCAGCATCTAGGTGATTAGACAGCAGGGATGAAAGATTTCTCTGATCCCGACTGCAACAATAGGAGCTGAGCTGTCGCTCTCCACTAGGCTTTTCTAGTTGCTGGTCATGTAATATTCCTGATGTACATATGTAGAAGTCACTAAAGAAAAAATTGTTGCACTAAAGTATTAACGGACCATGCCAAAGTGCTCTATACTTTTCATGTAGTGCTGCCATTACTGCTAAATATTCTACATACATGGAGTACACACACCAACAATAATAGAAACATGGCACCAATTAATAAACATTTTCATATTTCTTACATTATCAGATTAATATATAAATTCATTAAAAGGGTAATCAGCAACCATACAAAGTAGCAAAATTATGGTATCAAATACATGTACCAGAAAAGTGCTTCAGTAATCAAGGGCCCCATCACGATCGTCCTATATCCACATATCTATATATATAAAATTGAATGTATGTGTCTGTCTGTTTGTCCTTTATGCGCTACTACACCATTCATCCGATCGCCATGAAACTTTGGGAAGTTGTTAAGTACACTCCTGGAAAGATTACTGGCATAGTACAACTATCCTATGATAAATTGCGCGTGTGCGAGCGTCGACAGTTACGCCCCCCCACGTAGATCGTTCGATTTCCATCATTGCCACTAATTCTCTCACTTCCCGATGTCGTAGAAACTTGAAATTTGGCACAAGCATTGATTATATCATAAATAGGAAAAGGTAATGGGTCCCAACTCGATTCTTCAATTCTAAGCGCAAAAGAATTAGCATCCAAATTTTATGTACGGAATCTAATTCTCTCACTTCCCGATGTCATAGAAACTTAAAATTTGGTACGAACATTGATTATGTAATAAATAGGAAAAGCTAATGGGTCCCAACTTAATTATTCAATTCCAAGCACAAAAGAATTAGCGTTCAAATTTTACGTACGGAATCTAATTCTTTCACTTCCCGATATAATTTGGCATGAGCATTGATTATGTCATAAATAGGAAAAGTTAATAGGTCCCAACTCAATTATTTAATTCTAAGCGCAAAAGAATTAGTGTCCAAATTTTACGTACGGAATCTAATTCTCTCACTTCCCAATGTCATAGAAACTTGAAATTTGGTACGAGCATTGAGTATGTCATAACTAGGAAAAGCTTATGGGTCCCAAATCAATTATTCAATTCTAAGCGCAAAAGAATTAGCGTCCAAATTTTACGTACGGAATCTAATTCTCTCACTTCCCAATGTCATACAAACCTGAAATTTGCACGAGCATTGATTATGTCCTAAACAGGAGAAGCTAATGGGTCCCAACTCGATTTTTCAATTCTAAGCGCAAAAGAATTAGCGTCCAAATTTTATGTACGGAATCTAATTATCTCACTTTCCGATGTCATTAAAACTTGAAATTTGGCACAAGCATTGATTATGTCATGAATAGAAAAAGCTAATGGGTCCCAACTTGATTATTCAATTCTAAGTGCAAAAGAATTAGCGTCCAAATTTTACGTACGGAATCGAAATCTCTCACTTCCTAATGTCATCTATATATATAAAAATGAATGTATGTCTGTCTGTTGTCCTTTATGCATTACTACACTGTTCATCCAATCGCCATGAAACTTTGGGAAGAAGTGCACTCCTGGGAAGATTACTGGCATAGTACAACTATCCTACGATAGGTGGCGTGCGTGCGAGCATTTTCGTCAGTTATGCCCCCCAGACAAAGATCGTTTGATTTCCATCTCAAGCATGAAAGCAAAAGGCATTATGAGCAACGGGATGCGTGTTCAACTACAAAATGATGCATCCGCCGAACATTTCGCAAGACAATTGCTGGATATTGAGAATGCTGAGGTAAAATGAAAGCTATGCTGTGATTGGTTGCTATTTCTTATACTGCTGAGGCAACATGAAAGCTGTGCTGTGATTGGTTGCTATTTCTTATACTGTTGAGGTAACATGAAAGCTGTGCTGTGATTGGTTGCTATATATTATACTGCTGAGGCAACATGAAAGCTGTGCTGTGATTGGTTGCTACTTCTTATACTACTGAGGTTACATGAAAGCTGTGCTGTGATTGGTTGTTACATATTATACTGCTGAGGTAACATGAAAGCTGCGCTGTGATTGGGTGTTATATATTATAGAGCTGAGGTAACATGTAAGCTGCGCTACGATTGGTTGTTATATAGATATATAAAAACGAATGTATGTATGTATGTGTGTCTTCGCAGCAACGCGCGACGGGTAAGCTAGTTATAAATAAAGAGCTCATGTATTACCACCAGTACAGACAAATTTGTATGCTGCACCCCTTGGGTGATTGCTTTTTTTTTCTTTTTATGAATGCTTATATTAGTCGCTGGCGATTTTCAAACGTGAATTTTCATTGCAGCGTGTCCTATCTTTTGACAGAAATTGTAGGGAGCTAAAAACAAAGAGAGGCGGAGGGGTTTACCTGCTCCGCCGCTCGTTGCAGAAGACAGCTGACTTCTATTTAGCCATTCTGCCGACTGCCACTGCAGACTCCATTCACACGATGCGCTCATGTAAATGAATGAGACAACGCTAATTTCGAAAGGAATTAGAGCGCTGCAATGCTGCGTTGCCGCAATTTTTTTGATGTGATGCGATCTGCGTTAAAAGGCATTGCTCGTGTGAAGGAGGCCTTAGGGTAGCTTTACACAAGACAACTAGCATCTAAATCATTGCTCGAAAGAGCAAATGCAAATGACAGTTGTTCCGTGTAAACATGGCTACCAACAGGGTGACAAGCAATAATTTGCTGACTAGTTGCTAGTCAGTTCGTTTTAGCTCACCTAAAAAGTAGTTGCTAGTTCATCAAAAGTCATCTGATGTAAAGTCACAGTCATTCGTATTTGACCGAATTGGCAAATAATTTGCAAGCAGAAAACCTCTACTAATGATATCTTGGCATACAACTAATGAACAATAAGAACTCTGTTTTAAAGTTTTCAAACAACTGTAGTTTGTATGCTACAGCGAATTTCATGAGTGACTATCTAAAAGATACTATAATACCTCCGATAGAAGACTACAGTGTATGCCACTGTACAGACATACAGGAACATACATTGTCCAACGGACCCCATTGTTTAAAATCAGAGACTACACCACCCAGTAAGCCAGAAGGACAATCTTTGATGTGAACTGAAGCAAAGGATCCCTATGCCAAATATAATAGCAAATTGTAATGTGAACACACTATAAATGAGATTGATTTGGGTATAGTACACAGATGTGTGTGTTGGAATGGGTAGTCACAGAGCACCCCACAATCATCCTAAAAGCAAAGTACCCCATAGGAACATACCTGCCCTATAAGAAATCCAGCCATGCTAGGCATTTTAACAAGCTTTAAATGTGATGAACAAGCTATTCTTGGCCTGTTTTTCCTAGTGAAATCCGCATTATAGTGCTATGTCTTTTTCTGCTTCTAGTTTTCTGATTTTCTGCCTTCATCATTTACTCCTTAATATCCTTATTGTAGCATGGATAGTGTCAACTCCTATGGACACTAAAGGAATACATGCTGAAATTTAAATAAACAACGAAAAGAAAATAGAAAAAACTATTATCAAACTGTACTTCAATTACAGTACATTTAGACTTGATGGACCTAATAGTGCAGTCAGGTAACAAAATATGATATCATAGTGCCATCCATTTCAACACAAAATTGTCTACTAATTGACATTGAAACACCAATGAGTTTGAAAGCTGTGTGTCGCTATTGGCCTTCTGCTAAATGTAAGGTACTTACTGGCAACTTTCTTCCAACAGCTTGAAGTGATAGAGTCAGTATTCTTGGAACAGCACTGATTACAGAATTTACACACTGCTGATATATAGACATCAGGGTTCTCAGAGAGGCACAATTTTTTTTTCTATACATGGCCTATAGTATACTTTAAAGAATGTGCAAACTATTGGAAAATGCAGTAAAGAATGTAAAGCTAATAAAAAGTGAGCAAGGTTTATATTGTAGATTGCACATTTTGTTAGTCATTTATTGAACAGATTCTAGAAAATGTCTGCAAATATAAACGCTTATCTGAGAACAGATAGTTGCCACCCACAGAACATAATGAACACTGTTTATCCCTGCCAGGTTTAAAGAGTATGTAGATTCACAGAAATTAAGATTAACTGGAGAAGAAAGCATTGATAGTACTTAATCTATGTAAAGCTGATTATAATAAAACATTTTTGTAAAATAAAACAACTGATGCAGGAAAAGTTAGGCAATTAGACAAAGAGACTAAAATATGAATACGGATTTAACATTTAAAAGTAAGGACAAATTACACTTTTTTTAAGAAGCCAATTTTAAAATTACATTTTGGCTTCCAATCTTGGTTAAAATAAATCGAGTATAGAGGTTGCAAAAATTCCTTTAATTATGAACTTGATTCTATGTATAAAGTCACAAAACTGGTGTGTGTTTTAACTGCTGGCTTTTTATTTTTATGTAATTCCTTTAAAAAGGAGCTGGAAGACTTGGATATGACCTAAGAAAACTATTTGAAATTGTCCAGATATCTTTAAAGCTCCCCTTTCACCCATTCTCACTTTACTCAGCTAGGTACACATTAGTTGTAACTGCGAGTTGCACTCCAGAGACTCAGGTGCAACTTGCATCGGACAGCACACAAACAGCAGTCTGTGTACTGTCTGATATGCACAAACACAGCACATTCACATACACTGGTATCCTATTTCTTATCCATGAAATAGACAGAATAGGGTATGCCATAAGTTTTTTTCGAACACACATCAGTCTACAGTATGTGGAAAAATATCCATGTGTATAGCCCCATTGGCTATAATGGAGCTCTGTGCTGTGAGTGGAGTTACACAGAGAGCACATGGTCCCAAAAAAATGTGATTGTGTCGGAGACCTATTTTGAAGGATTTATCCCTCATGAAAACCAATACATGCTTAAATGGGTTAAATACTTTATACTACTTTTTATAGTTTTTAGTTTTTAAGTTATAGAATATGAAATCATACTATTTTCTAATAGATAAGTATTTAAAATTCTGCTCACATCCCTTTGTTACACCAGTGCACTAGACCCTATCTAGATAATAGAATGGTATTGTCCATGGACTGGGCTGTCCATGGTAATGGACATCAGTCATGTGACAAACCAGACATGTAATGTGACCCTTTGTGTTCAACTCTCATTGCTCAGGTATCCAATATGTGAATAGTAGATTACTGAGAATTAAAAACGCACAGTATTTCTACATGTAGCCTCATCATGTCTGTTAGTGTCTATGGAAAAGCATGTGATGGGCTCAGGCACTGGGTTGGAGTTTCAGGTGTAATAACCAGGTCTGGAGAGTAGTCAGAGAAGAGCCAGGAGTCAGCAACAAGTTGGGAATGGATGAGGGTAACAACGAGTGTCTTTAGTGTGTCTGTGGCGAGGAACGGACAGATTTTAGCCATATTCCTGAGGTGCAATTAGCATGTTCAGGCCATAGATTGGATATGGGTGCTAAAGGAGAGGTTAGAATCCAATGTGACCCCAAGGCAACAGGCATGCTGTCTGGGTTTATGATGGTGTCAGATATTGATATGGAGATCTTAGGGGGAGGTCGGTTTAGGGCAGGAAAACAAGTAGATCAGTTTTTGAGAGGTTAGGTTTGAGAAAAAGGGAGGACATGGTGTTAGAGACAGCAGACAGACAGTCGGTGATGTTTTGTAGGAAAGGTGCAGAGATGTCACGGGAAGAGGTGTATATTTCAGTGTTGTCAGCATAGAGTTGGTATTGGAGGCCAAATCTGCAGATGTTTTGTCTGATTGGGGCAGTGTAGATAGAGAAGAGAAAGGGGTCAAAGACCAAGCCCTAAGGGACCTCAACAGCGAGGGGGAGCAGAGAGGAGATGGAGCCAGCGAAGGTGACGTTGAAAGAGCAATCAGAGAGATAGAAGGAAAACCAGAAGAGAGCGGTGTCTTTTAGGCCAATGGAGCGAAGCATAGCAAGGCAGAGGTAATGGTCAGCAGTGTTGAATGCAGCAGAGAGGTCAAGGAGGATTAGTAGGGAGTAGTCGCCCCTCGATTTGGCTGTCATCAGGTTGTTTGATACTTTCGTGAGGGCAGTTTCGGTCGAATGTAGGTGGTGGAAACTGAACTGGAGGGGGTCGAGGAGAGAGTTACTGGAGAGAAAGCATGTGAGTTGGGAATATACAAGGTGTTCAAGTAGTTTGGAGATGAAAGGGAAGTTGGCGATGGGTTGGTAGTTGGCAGTGTTGGTCAGGTCAAGGGTAGGTTTCTTTAGCAGAGAGGATATGATGGAGTGTTTGAATGAGGAGGGGAAAATACCAGAGGTTACGGAGAGGTTGAAGAAAGTGGTGAGGTGGGTAATGACAGCTGGACTGGAGGAGGTGTGAGGGAAGAGGGTCGCTAGTGCAAGTGGTTGGGTGAGCAGCAGAAAGCAGTCTGGAGACTTGTTCCTCGCTCATTGGTTCTAGTATAGATAGTGAGTGAGTGATGGATACAATGCTGAAGAGACTAGGGTTGTGGCTAGCCTTGTAATGTTCAAAGATTTTTTTGTGGATGCTTTTTTCCTTTGAAGTGGACAGCTAGCTCTTCAGCAATGAGATCCATCATGGGGGTCTGTTCTTTGGGGCTGAGGAGGGAGTGGAAGGTATTGATGAGTCGTTTGGGGTTTTGAGGTAGTGAGGAGACAAGGGAAGTGAAATTAACCTGTTTGGCATGGTGGAGGGTGGAGGTTTTGAGCATAAATTTGAAGTAACATAGTAACATAGTAACATAGTATGTAAGGCCGAATGAAGTCATTGTCCATCTAGTCCAGCCTGTCTATCCTACTGTGTTGATCCAGAGGAAGGCAAAAAAAACCCAAGGCCAGAAGCCAATTAGCCCTTTTGGGGGAAAAATTCCTTCCCGACTCCCTAATGGCAATCAGACTGTTCCCTGGATCAACCCCTAATAGTTCCCACCTGCCTATATACCAGGATTGACACTTAACCTAATATTTATATCCTGTAATATCCTTCTTCTCCAGAAAGACATCAAGTCCCCTTTTAAACTCCTCTATCGATTTTGCCATCACCACTTCCTCCGGTAGAGAGTTCCACAGTCTAACTGCTCTTACAGTAAAGAACCCCTTTCTGTGTTGGTGATGAAACCTACTTTCCTCTAATCGTAGCGGATGTCCTCTTGTTACCTTTGTGGTCCTGGGTGTAAACAGATCACGGGAGAGATCCATGTGTTGTCCCCTCATGTACTTATACATGGTTATTTGGTCGCCTCTTAACCTTCTTTTTTCTAGAGTAAATAGTCCCAATTTGGATAGCCTCTCTGGGTATTCCAGTCCCGTCATTCCATGTATTAGTTTAGTTGCCCTTCTTTGAACCCCTTCAAGCACTGTGACATCTTTCCTGAGCACCGGTGTCCAGAATTGTATGCAGTATTCCATGTGAGGCCTGACAAGTGCCTTATATAGTGGAAGGATAATGTTCTCGTCCTTCGCCCCTATACCTCTTTTAATGCACCCCAAGACTTTATTTGCCTTTGCAGCAGCTGACTGGCATTGGTTACTCCAGTTTAGTCTATTATCCACTAATACCCCCAGATCCTTTTCCATATCACTTTTCCCCAGCGGTACCCCATTAAGTGAATATTTGTGACATCCGTTCCTCCTGCCCATGTGCATAGTCTTACATTTTTCAACATTGAACTTCATTTGCCATTTTTCTCCCCAAGCCCCCATCTTATCCAGGTCCGTTTGTAGCCACACATTGTCTTCCGTTGCATTAATTATATTGTATAATTTTGTGTCATCTGCAAATATTGATATTTTGCTGTGCAGCCCCTCTATCAGGTCATTAATAAATATGTTGAACAGAGTGGGGCCTAATACTGAACCCTGTGGCACCCCGCTAGCGACTATGGTCCAATCAGAGTACGAACCATTTATTACCACCCTCTGCTTTCTATCGTTGAGCCAATTTTTTACCCACTTACACACGTTTTCGTGTGGATGAAGTCTGCAAGCTGCTTGGATTTGTGCCACAGACATTCAGCACACCTAGAGCATCGCCGGATGAAGTCCATTTGGGGCATGAGCCAAGGTTGTTATGATCTGCGGTGGATGGCTTGGGATACAGGGGTGCCACTTCATCCAGGGTGTGTCTGAGGGTGGTGTAGTAGTGTTTCGCAGCCAGGTTGGGGTATAAGAGGAGAGAGATGGGGGACAAGTAAGACTGTTAGGTCTCGGCAAACTGCTTAGTGTGGATGGTCTGGAGGTTCCTAGAGATGTGATAGGTAGGAAGGTCTGGGGAGTTGCTAGGGTGCCTAATGGAGAAGGAAAGGAGGTTGTGACCTGAGAGTGGGAGGGCAAAGTTAGTGAAGTAGGAGGCAGAGTAGAGGCAGAGGAAAATTAGTTTGAGAGTGTTGCCATCTCTATGAGTGGAGGAGTCTGAAATTTGTGATAGGCCGAGGGAGGAGGTGAGCATTAAAAGCTGTAAGACAGATGGGGAGATGGGGGTCATTAGTGGGAATGTTGAAGTCACTGAGGACAATGGTTATGAGTTTGCAGGGTAGGAAATGGGGGAGCCAGGTGGCGAAATGGTCTAGGTACAGGTGGGTGGGATCCAGGGGCAGGTAGATGACTGTGACATGCAGGAATGATGGACAGAAGGGTCGTAGGGTATAGACTTCAAACAACGAGAAGGTGAGGGATAACATGAAAGGTGCAATTTGGTGAGAGGAGAACACCTACTCTTCTGCCGCGCCTGTCGTTCTGAGTGGGGGAACTGCAGGCCATCAAAAGACAATGCAGCAGGGTAGGCTGAATCAGACTACTTTATCCACATTCCAATGAGAGTGAGCAGGTTGAGATATTTGGAAGTGAAGAGATCATGGATGATTGGCAGTTTGTTGCATGCGGATTGGGAGTTCCAAAGGGTGCATTTGAAGGGGACAGTGGGGGGTGCATGGGCTAATGGTTGGACTGGGGGTGTTTTGGTGCAATTGTGGGTGTTGGCAGGGAGCAATGCAGGGTGACCATGTGGTTTCCCATCTTGGCTATGAAAAGAATAGAAGGGAACACCCTTTTAACCGTATGTAAATGTCCATTATTCCAACTTATCCAGTAGTACCTATAGTACTAAACTCATTGTACCCATAGTTTATCCTCCATGTGAAGCACATCAAGCTTACCAGTTATACTTTTATTGCTTTCTAATTCTTCTTTCTTCCATGGTAAGCCTACCTATCACTGTTGGATACAACACTCCTAAATATTCCCAAGAGTCACTGAATATTGTTTTTAGATATTGGTACGAGAGAAGGTTTTCTTTGTAGCAAATATAGTCTATTACTATCATCTTCTGCTATTGAATATCAAATTTGTCCCCTTATATAGTGTCCCTGTAAGTGGATGGTGGAGCTGAAACTTCTGTAAACCTTTAGTGCTCCTCCTTACAAAATATGTATCTCAACTGAACTGTATTATTGTACCTGCAAGGTGAACTGGGCACGCCTGTTATATTTTATGTAATTTTGATATGTCTCATTATACATAGGTATTGGTAAGCCAAAGGGGTAGCTGGCGGTGGAAGCCCATACCCTGCTTGGGAAGCTTCAGCTAAAGGAGCAGCAGCGACTAAGAGAGAGTTAAGAGACATTTATGTGGGACGATTATCATGCAAAATTCATTTAACTGAACAAAAATGTACAATAATTGTTACGTCTAAATGCAAAGCCATCGTTTACTTTTCATTTACTTCTGTTTGTCGTTCACTTTTAACCACCATAAAAATCATTGCTGGTTTGCTTACTTCTCACTGCATGAAGCGCTGAGCAAGAAATCATTAAGTGAGCAATACTTTAGCAGTGACCTGCCTGTCTAAATGCTTTGCATGAATGCTAACAATTAGCGGTACCATCTCCCACTAGTGCAGTCTTTTAACCAACAGTCATCCAGTGAAAATGAAGCATCAGAAACTGTTGCATCTGTCCAGGTTTGCCAACTAAACAGGAGCTAACAATTGGAGTCTGAGTACCAGGGACAGATGTGTATGCGGGGAGCTAGTGGTGGCTAGATACGGGACCCGATAGTCAGGACAGAGCACTCCTAACCTCTCTAACTAAACCTGCTTTGAAGTGGAGCACCAGTCCTAAAAACTACGGCCCCACTGCTTGTAAAAAGCAAGGCCCAGGGCACTTAAACTCAACACACAGCACAACACAAATACAGAGAACTACACAGGGAAAGTAAATACAAACATATATGAAACTAAAAGTCTCAGAATGACAACTGTACTCACACAAGCAAACGATACCAGCACACAGGACAGAGTCACTGCACACCACACCTGACCAGTATGGTGTCGTACAAATGTGAAATTTGGCACGAGCATTCTTCAGTTCCTAAATAGGAAAAGTAAAGGGGTCACAACTCCATTATTCAATGCTAATTGCAAAAGTAAGTGCACCCATATGTAATGTAACTTCCCAGTGTTGTGTAAGCATGGAATTTGGCACAACAATCCAACTGACCTCTGTGCACATACTGAAGAGAATCTACCTCACCTCTATGTTTATACACTGAGGACAATCTAACTCATCTCTGTGTGCATATACTGACAGGCTGTAAAGTACATAAGGAAGCAGGGATGGTGCATGCCTTTAAGGCTAAGAAAGGGCTGCAACCTCCAGTCTCAGATTAAATTTGAATAAAAAGGGGTATTACCTTTGAAAGTGAGTAGAATGGGAGAAGTCGCACATTCTGCAGAGGGACATTGGTACATGCAGCCTGAGGAGTCCCTAACACTCCTCTATGTGTATACATATTTAATTCCTCAGTTCCTCTGAAGTAACCATGGCTTCATGAAAGTTTTCCATGCGAACAATAGGTAAACACCTGTACCAAATTACCTCGGGCAAAGCTGGGTATTTTAGCTAGTTAGACATATAGATTTTTGTGTAAAATTTTGTGTATGACGGCAAATTCAGCTACGTATTGCGGAATAATTCTGGCCATGTGAAAGGTCCTTAAGAAGGGGCTAAAGAGGAAACCCACTACTCCATGGTGTCATGGTGCCCATAAACCTTTACCTGATGTATACAAAACAGTTGTTGTTGTGATTTAACTGCTTTAAGATATGCCATTAAAAGCTGAACTGCATTGAAAATTAGAATCTTGTCTCTCCTAAATCCCCTGTAATTCTTCCAATGTAATCATATTTTCAAGACTCATGTCCTGTTTATGTACTAATATGAGATGACACGATTATGTAATTACCATATTACTTAGCTGAGTTGATCTAATTCTTTCCTTTGCATTAAATGTTCATCAACTTGGCATTTACTTTAAAGACAATAGCAATCCCATCAGAAGTTCTATAATTCCAGTTTAGTCATCTGTTTCCTATTAGTCCTTCCTGTATTTAAAAAAGTTTTGTACCTGAAATTGTATTTTCGTGTTATCTAGCATTATTCTACTCTTCTGAGAATGTGGCAGAAACACTCAACCATCAACTCTTACCTATCGACTTTGTATTTTGTCTGTTGCTGTAAACAACATAATTTAAGTTTAAACATTTTCTAGACCCATTTATATTTTAATATGATGTAAATAAATTGCTGTAATAGCCCATTAGAGCAACAATGGCTCACTAGTAAGACTGTTTGCCCTTTTAGTTATTTTTTGCTCACTTTACCCCCAAAAATCATCAGGATCAGTAACATATTTTTTTAATTCATAAATTCATAAAAGCTTACACATTACACACTAAATTCAGTCAATTACAAATTGCAATTATAGACTTAAAATATTAATAGATCATATACAATCTATAGTAGAATATTAAAGAATTAAATATTATAGATTAAAATATTTTGTGCTTGAAGACAAAGAAGTATGGCACTCAGAGAAGCATTATGGCTCTCTCTTTCTAGCTGCCATGGTGGAGGGGTGTCACATGACACAGATTGTTACAGATGATATTTTCAGTTAAGTCTCAATGTTGTGTTGAAAGATGCTTGAACCCTCCTGATGATGCGACCCTTCTCTTTAAGAAGGTGAAGTTAAATTAAACACTCAATCTTTTAAATGGAATTAATACTGATGAAACACATAATTCAAAACTAGAGTTGAGTGAACTTTTCAAAAGTTCAGTTTAGCTGGTTTGCCAAATTTTATCAAAAAGCCAAAACTAGAAGTTCATAAAAATGCTTAAAAAAAGTACTGAAGACTGACTAAGAGCATAGTGGTAGTGGTTGATCAAATCTGACCAAGGACAACATTGTCATGGAGTTTGCATTTTTGTTTTGTGTTTCTTATATCAGAGAAAAAAGAAGCATGGTGGCTCAGTGCTTAGCACTGTTGCCTTGCATTGATAGAGTTTTAGGTTCAATTCTTACCAATGGCAACATTTTCAAGAAAATTTTCTGTTCCATGCAAATATTGTCCTTGGTATATTCACACCCAACACCCAAGTACTGCAACACAACAGTGCTAACCACTGAGCTACATCCATTGGAGAAGCACCACACCACTACTGTTATTCCAAAACTCTTAGACAGTGTTCAGTACTTGTTTTGGGGGTTTTTATGAACTTCTGGTTAAGCAGAAATGAACTGCCTGAGGTTCTAGTTCTTGCTGAACCAACATTTTTCCAAAGTTTTACTTAAATTTGCATTCTACAGGTTCAGTTCATTTATCTCTATTCAGAACTATATCTTCCCCATCAATGAAGTCTAAAAATGCTGATGTACATTTCAGGATCAGTTGATGTCTAAAGGTAAAATATGATCTGTATATTTAGACAGCTTTGCTTTCTCTGACTGAATACACACCTATAAAATAGATTAACATCATCCCTATAAAAGTGAATAGTCTCTTAACCGCTTAAGGATAAGTGTGTTTTGGTCCTAAAAGGAACTGACATTTTTAGCAATTTTACGTATATGATGGTTTTACGTCTTTTTTTGGGTGGTGGGGGGTGGGGTAAGCTGCCCAAATTTTTCGTGACATGTTGTGCTTTTTTTATACCTTTTTTCATTAAAATTCCTTTCCATTTTTGATCAGGGGTGGAGCTCAGAGCCCGGTGACTGATCATATGACGATGACATCATCACAGGTCCAGTAAGCATAAGGCTGCTGTCTGACTCTGCTGGTCTAGGACCTGTAACCAACTGCAATCCCTTTCACTATATTATATTAGTATGTGGCACGTTGCACCACCAGAAACACTGGTATTAATATATATATATATATATATATATATATATATATATATATATATATATATATATTTGTATTTTAGGGCTTAAAAACAGGATTATGTTTCTCCCATTATGAGGCTGTGATGTCATGGCCGTATAATGGGACAAAACAAAACCAATTTCAGTATATTTCCTATTTCAATAGGATTTCAGTGGTTTCATTATCACTATTTGGATTTCTCGGCTGTGAATACCACGGACAAGAAAAGATAGGACACTCCCTATGTTCCCCGCACATATGGAATACATCATGCAGGGAAGATTGAGCAGCATCTATATTCCTGCAGCTTTTTTTAAACTCCTGCATTGTAGCGTGAAGTTTGAAAGGTCGGATAAGGAAGAAATTTTCCTTGTTCAGGCGCAACCACGGTCCATATCAACGAGCGTAGTTGCTCCTACAGTGGTGTGTTTTTGCCCTTATTCTGTATTTTGTTTCATTTATTTTTGTAAGTTTTTTTTAACATCTATCTTCTCCATGATATCATATAAGACATCAGGGGGACATTCACACTGTCTTTTTTTCAAATTTTGCAGTTTTCCACTGTAACTGAGGCAACTATAGGAGCCCCAGTTACAGGGGAAAACTTTCTCCTGTATTAACATTATTCACTGCCAGGTCCTGGTCTAGGTCTGGTAAGACCCTGCTTTTTTGACATGCCTGGGGGCACCTGGCAATCATCAGGATCAATAGAGGAAATGGCATTGCTGCTTTCTCTATTCTCTGCATAGCGCCTATTTAGCACTGTGTAGCCTGCAGAAAAGAAGGCAGAAGCAGTTAAAAACTTATTTTTGTCTTCTCCTCCAGGTCCTCGGTTGTCTCTGACAGAAAAGTACCCAACCTTCTTCTGCTATGTTGCAGGAGCTTTCATCCCGTGCTGTATTTTACTATTGGCTTGAAGCCCTGAACCAAGCCAGAATTTTCATGGTGTTTGGTCCTAAATAGGTTAAACACAGCTCCTTATTACGTACGTACATTTTCATTATCTGCATTGGATCACCTAATTTGAAATATTTTCCTAATAAAGGATATAAATATTCCCTAGCACTATTTATAGTGAGTAAATCCTTTGTTCTTAAGTTGGTGATTTAATGAATCACTGATACAGATGTAGCAGAGAGGAATTTATCACATGACTAAACTCATTGTGAAGACTTTTCTGCTTTGCCAATGCTTTATCTTTTTTAATAATAACATTCCTCTTTTCATTGCTATAACTGAATAACTTAGAAAGAAAACCATTTCTTACACAGCTGGGGTAAAATAAAAGCTGCACTGTGATTGGTTGCTATTTGTTATACTGCTGAGGTAAAATAAAAGCTGCGCTGTGATTGGTTGCTATTTGTTATACTGCTGAGGTAAAATAAAAGCTGCGCTGTGATTGGTTGCTATTTGTTGTACTGCTGAGGTAAAATAAAAGCTGCGCTGTGATTGGTTGCTATTTGTTATACTGCTGAGGTAAAATAAAAGCTGCGCTGTGATTGGTTGCTATTTGTTGTACCGCTGAGGTAAAATAAAAGCTGCGCTGTGATTGGTTGCTATTTGTTATACTGCTGAAGTAAAATAAAAGCTGCGCTGTGATTGGTTGCTATTTGTTATACTGCTGTGGTAAAATAAAAACTGCGCTGTGATTGGTTGCTGTGGGCAACACAGATTTTTTCTAAAATCTCAATACATGTTAGTGTTTCTTTTGTTCAAGTTTTAATCACTGGCAATGCCGGGTATCCCTGCTAGCTTTATAATCGCATGCATGCAGCAACAACATCTGCCCTCATGTGTTTGCCCATTTGGAGAGGCCCTGCTTATGATGTGCACCCCTTTCCCCTCCGTCTCACCGCATGGCACCAGCAGGGGAGTGGAGGTGCGCCTGCGCATCACCAAATAAATCTGTCTTGTCGTGCTCCCTAGACAATGCTATAAATTTTCGGGATAAAACGTAGCCTATGTCCTTCCTCAAGATGCAAGCTATCTCCCTGCCGGATTTCATCAAATTCACTTCAGCGGTTTAACCGTGAAAAGGTAACAGACAGACAGAGTTACTTTTGCTTCTATAATATTAGTCTGGATAGGTGCAGAGGCGTAACTTGAAGCTTCGGGGCCCCAATATAAAACCTGTAACAGGGACCCCAACTATAATGCTTTATTCATAGTACTGGGCTCCCTATATGGAGAAGAGAAGCCTTATGGGCCCCCCAAGGCTCTTGGGCCCGGGTGCAACTGCATCCCCTGTAGTTACGCCAGTGAATAGGTGTAAAATAAACCCTTAGTGTGTACATGCTCTCATACCCTGTAACTTTCCATATTCCATATTTTCCATCTGGTCAACGTTTGTGTATGCAGTAGAATGATTATCTGATAGATTATATAATGCTTTATTTAATGTGACTCAGTCAATTGTTAACAACTTTGAAAGAGCCTTAGAAATTGATCTAGTTTGTACTAAATCTTTCTGGATTGACTGTGTTACTGTATTTGACATTGTGTTTTACATTTACTAATGTCAGCTTATTTGTAAAGTATATACAAGGAGATTGTGCCAGAAAAATACTGATTTATCTCCTAAGCATATGTTATCAAAAACAAACAGTTATTTTCTGTATTTCCGGATGTAACCAATCCTCTATTATTTATTGAAGTTTACTCCATAAGGCCTTAGTCACATGGGCGTTTTTTCACGCGATTTGCGGATCGCATGACGGATGCGCATTCGCAAATCGCGTGACCGCTGCGCGCAAATCGCCCGAAAATCTGCTCCTAGCCGCGTTTCATTAGAAACGGGCCGGAGCTGTCCAGCGCATTGCATTCAATGGAGCCGGCAATACAGCCGGCTCCATTGAATGCAAGCGCTGCGGGCGAGTGTGGGATGAATTGTCGGGAAGGGGTTAAATATATAACCCCTTCCCTGCAATGCATCCTGAAATGTGAAAAAATAAAAAAAAATGTATACTCACCTTTCCGCTGCAGCCGGAGTTCTGCCGCGGCCGTCGGCAGTTCTCCTGAACTGCTTCTGTATAGTATTCAGCAGCCGGGGGTTTAAAATCCCTGTCTGTTGAATGATCTGCCTCTGATTGGTCCCTGCGATGAGCCAATGAGAGGCAGCAGACACTCACCCATTCATGAATTCATGAATGGGTGTGTGAGTTATGGCTGCCTCTGATTGGTCAGGCTGTGACCAATTAGAGGCAGATCATTCAGCAGGCGGGGATTTTAAACCCCTGGCTGCTGAATACTATACAGAAGCAGTTCAGGAGAACTGCCGACGGCCGCGGCAGAACTCCGGCTGCAGCGGAAAGGTGAGTATACATTTTTTTTTTTTTTTCACATTTCAGGATGCATTGCAGGGAAGGGGTTATATATTTAACCCCTTCCCGACAATTCATCCCGCGCACGCCGGCAGCCCATTGCTTACAATGGAGTCGGCTGTATTGCCGGCTCCATTGAATTCAATGGGCAAACATCGTTCTTCTCTGCCACAGCTGTTCCAGCTGTGGCAGAGAAGAATGATTTGTCTTCTGTATGTTCTCAATGGGGTCAGTGCTGCTGCCGCCGGCCCCGTTGAGCGCATATAGAGAAGAGAACAGGAATCGCAGATCGCAGATAGGTGCGATCTGCGATTTCTGTTCTATAATTTATCGGACGAGCGCATAAAAAGCGCTCATGTGTCCGATACCATTGCAAAGCAAAGGTTTTAAAAAATCGCCGGACGCATGTGCATGCGCAAATCACGGCAATAAACGCCCATGTGACTAAGGCCTTATAGTATAATCAGGGCTTATAACTGATCGTAATACATACAAACATCTGTAGAGCAGACCAATTAAAGTGTCATAAAACAAGTATTATAAGAAATATATTATATAAGGTCTCATCTAAATGGACCCTAAGAAGCTTTTAACATTTTAACAATGTTCTATGGTAGTGAACTCAGCTCCTTGTCTCTAAAACCTCACTTTTAGTGAGCATTGTATAATTGTGAAACCAGCGATAGTCAGGGGGATATCCTTTGGAAGGAGACTAAAGAATATGCAAAATAAGACACAATGGGTCAGATTAACTAATGCTGTCTATTAATTGGACTAAGCAAACTAGACTAAAAATTCTTATAATGTGTCAGATTTATCAGAAACGCTATTTTTTCTCCTTAGGGAGAGCACCTAGATGGTGAGTGAGGAGACTCAAAAGGCCATTCATGCTCCTCTGGGTAATAAGGGAGATGGAATATTACCTCCACAGTGCCACCTAATATTCCCCTAAAATCTCCCTAATTTGCATAGTACCAAGAGGAGCATGAATGGCCCTTTAAGTCTCCTCACTCACCATCTAGGTGCTCTTCCTTAGGAGAAAAAATAGTGTTTCTGAACCCCATCTCAAGTCTCTCACTAGCAAAGCTAGACTCCTACTGGGCACTGAGGAAGGGCAAGTACCCTGAAACAGCTGTCTGTGCATGGAGTCTGGCTTTGCTTTTAATTTGCAGTCATTGTTACAAGGCTTGTATAAAGAGTGTAACTTTGGTTTGAAGGAATCCTGGAGGTAATATTCCATCTCTCTTATTTGCAAATTTATCAGAGTGGCACTGCTTGATGATAAACCTCTGGGATTTTAAGACTGTCAACTTTAAATTTATACCACCTATTAGTTGGCTCAGTTTACAACAAAAATTATGTCGACATTTGTTGCAGTTTTTGATACACAATGTTGCCTTTAACCTTTTCCAATCCAATGTCCGGCCTGCCCCGGCATCATCATTTCCCTCCACAGCTCCGATTTCGGGACAGGCCCGACACTGCAGTGCAGGAGTGCATCTGCACCCGATCATCAGAAACATCAGGTGCAGATGCACTCCTGCACTGATCCTCATCAAGGACCCCCGAGAAGAAGGCAGAAAGGGTTTCTAACCCTTTCTGCCTTCTCCCTTACACATTACATAGCGCTCAATTAGCGCTATGTAATGCAGAGAGATTCCAGACGGCGATCATGTGACAGCTGGTGTTACCTGACCCCCAGCGGTCACATGAACACCGAGCCGAGAGCCTGCACCATGGGGGAAATGCGGAAGTAATACTTCCGCATTCTCCCTTCTGCCTCCCGACCCGGCGATCATGTGACCGTTCGGTGCCACCTGACACTAGCGGTCACATGATCGCCGAGCCGGGAGGCAGAAGGGATAATGCGGAAGTATGACTTCCGCATTCCCCCACGGTGCAGTGAGCACCTGCACCCTCCTGAACTCTGTCAGTTCAGGAGGGTGAAGGGAAAATGTATTTTTTCTCATCCATTCTCCCCAGCTCCAATTTATTTAGAGCTGGGGAGAATAGATGAGAGAAAATAAATGAATTGGAAAAGGTTAAGCCAGGCCCTTTGTCATGAAGCCAATCCCCTTTGTTAGTCAAAAAAAGTGTCCGAGCTCGTCCGAGCTTGATGCTCAATCGAGCATTAGCATACTCGATATACTCGTTACTCGAGCCGAGCACCACGCGGGAAAATCTTGACCCTCTCCTCCCCATGTTTTCAATAGTGCAGAGCACAGAACAGCGCTAGAAGTCGCAGCTGAGCCCCGGCAACTGAAGGTATTTCAGGGAAGGGCTTTAAATATAAGCCCTTCCCTGAAAAATAGTGTCCCCAGCTCTGTAGTCTTGATCTATCAGCAGACGGGGATTTAAAATGCCCGCCTGTTGAAAGAGCTGGTTTCTATTGGCTAAGGCGCTCAGCCAATTACAATCAGCTCTTTCAGCAGGCGGGGATTTTAAATCCCCGCGTGCTAATAGATCAATAGTGCAGAGCTGGGGACAGTGCAAAAAGTTGCGGCTGAGCCCCAGCAGCTGAAGGAATTTCAGGGAAGGGCTTTAAGTATATTCCCTTCCCTGAAAAGCCCTAAAAAATAGTGCAATAGTCACCTCCCTTCAGCTGCCAGGGCTCAGCCGTGACTTCTTGCGCTGTCCCCGGCTCTGCACTATTGATCTATTAGCACGCAGGGATTTTAAATCCTCGCCTGCTGAAAAAGCTGATATTTTTTTGTTAAACAACTTCTTTTTATTGAAATGAATAACAGTGACGACAACAACAATGGTCAAGTGCAGATTGGCCGCGCAGGGCTGTATATCATTTCGTGTGATAACTCCAACAAACTAATTAAGGCAGCAGATTATCATGACACGAATACTCCGTTTGTTTGTTGACACATAGTACGGGTTAGGGGGGAGGGGGTGATGGGGGTGTGGGGGAGGGGAGGTGGTTAGGTTTCAGGGTTGGTTAACATGGGGGAAGTACAGCAAGGTGCATTTAATTAAATCTTTAGGTGGGGCTAGACGGGCTTTTGGTAGCAGGTTGGTTTGGAGCCATATTTTTGATTATGGGTTTGAATTGTCGCTATCACCCTGGTACAGAATCCAGGGCGTCCACAGGGTGGTGAGGTCTTCTCTTGAGCCATTTTCCCAGGCCAGCATCTCCTCAAATCTAAAGATTTGTGAGACCCTTTCTACCCATTGTGCGATCTGCGGGCTCTCTTTCTTCTGCCAAAATAAGGGGATCAGCAGTTTGGCTGCTGTGAAGAGAGTGGTCGCTAGGTTTTTATGAGAGGGTTTAAATTGCCTTGTGGGCAGCCAGATTAGTATCTCCTTTGGCCTGAATGTGTAATTCATGTGACAGATTTTGTTAATAAGGTTATTAATAGA
Source organism: Eleutherodactylus coqui (assembly GCF_035609145.1). Classification (NCBI taxonomy): domain Eukaryota; kingdom Metazoa; phylum Chordata; class Amphibia; order Anura; family Eleutherodactylidae; genus Eleutherodactylus; species Eleutherodactylus coqui. The sequence goes on along the minus strand of NC_089838.1, from coordinate 65,749,915 downwards.
GATGAGCGAACGTACTCGTCCGAGCTTGATACTCGTTCGAGTATTAGCATGTTCGAGATGCTCGTTACTAGAGGCGAGCACCACGCGATGTTCGAGTTACTTTCACTTTCATTTCTAAAAACGTTAGCGCGCTTTTCTGGCCAATAGAAAGACAGAGAAGGCATTACAACTTCCCCCTGCGACGTTCAAGCCCTATACCACCCCCCTGCAGTGAGTGGCTGGCGAGAGCAGGTGTCACCCGAGTATATAAATCGGCCCCTCCCGCGGCTCGCCACAGATGCATTCTGACAGAGATCAGGGAAAGTGCTGCTGGTGCCGGAGCTGCTATAGGGAAAGTGTTAGGAGTGATTTTAGGCTTCAAGAACCCCAACGGTCCTTCTTAGGGCCACATCTGACCGTGTGCAGTACTGTTGAGGCTGCTTTTAGCAGTGTTGCACAATTTTTTTTTTTCTATATCGGGCGTGCAGAGCATTGCGTCCGCAGTCTGCAGTCATTGTACAGAGTATAGGGCCAGTACTGGTGAGGCCGGGAAAGAGATATTCAGGCTATATAGGCAGTGGGCTTTTTCCAAAAAATTGGGGAAAAATACTATATTTGGGCTGCCAGTGACCGTCCTCAGTTTACTGCATGTCTGCTGGGGGTAGTAGTCCTACTAAATACGCAGCTAAGCGTTACAGCAGGCTTGCGCAAAATTGTTTCCGGGATCTGCTGTCTCTGTTACATCAGCGCCGTCATCCCGCCAGAGGGAAACAGTATACATAATATTATACGCTGCCTACAGTATCTGTCTGCTGTATCAGCTCAGCATTTTAAAAAAAATAGAAGCAAAATACTTAAGGCCTACTACTGGCCTTTGGCCACTTGACTGCTTCTGCGCTGTGAATTCCACTAGCTCAGTCATACGCACCTACGTCTCACTACAGGCGTGCACAAAATTGTTTCCTGGCTCTGCTGTGCATTCCGTAAGGGAAGTCAGCCTCCAACCACAGGCCAATAAGCGGCACATTTAATTACAGCGTTCTGTTTCTGCACTACTGGTAATACAGCATGCTGAGGGGTAGGGGTAGGCCTAGAGGACGTGGACGCAGGCGAGGACGCAGAGGCCCAAGTCAGGGTGTGGGCACAGGCCGAGCTCCTGATCCAGGTGTATCGCAGCCGACTGCTGCGGGATTAGGAGAGAGGCACGTTTCTGGCGTCCCCACATTCATCTCACAATTAATGGGTCCACGCGGTAGACCTTTATTAGAAAATGAGCAGTGTGAGCAGGTCCTGTCGTGATGGCAGAAAGTGCATCCAGCAATCTATTGACCACCCAGAATTCTGTGCCGTCCACTGCTGCAACTCTGAATCCTCTGGCTGCTGCTCCTCCTTCCTCCCAGCCTCCTCACTCCATTACAATGACACATTCTGAGGAGCAGGCAGACTCCCAGGAACTGTTCCCGGGCCCCTGCCCAGAATGGGCAGCAATGGTTCCTCTCCCACCGCAGGAGTTTGTCGTGACCGATGCCCAACCTTTGGAAAGTTCCCGGGGTCCGGGGAATGAGGCTGGGGACTTCCGGCAACTGTCTCAAGAGCTTTCAGTGGGTGAGGAGAACGATGACGATGAGACACAGTTGTCTATCACTCAGGTAGTAGTAATTGCAGTAAGTCCAAGGGAGGAGCGCACAGAGGATTCAGAAGGAAGAGCAGCAGGACGATGAGGTGACTGACCCCACCTGGTTTGCTACGCCTACTGAGGACAGGTCTTCAGAGGGGGAGGCAAGTGCAGCAGCAGGGCAGGTTGGAAGAGGCAGTGCGGTGGCCAGGGGTAGAGGCAGGGCCAGACCGAATAATCCACCAACTGTTTCCCAAAGCGCCCCCTCGCGCCATGCCACCCTGCAGAGGTCGAGGTGCTCAAAGGTGTGGCAGTTTTTCACTGAGAGTGCAGACGACCGACAAACAGTGATGTTCAACCTTTGTCGCGCCAAGATCAGCCGGGGAGCCACCACCAGCAGCCTCATCACCACCAGTATGCACAGAGATATAATGGCCAAGCACCCCACAAGGTGGGACGAAGGCCGTTCACCGCCTCCGGTTTGCACCGCTGCCTCTCCCCCTGTGCCCCAAACTGCCACTGAGATCCAACCCCCCTCTCAGGACACAGGCACTACCGTCTCCTGGCCTGCACCCACACCCTCACCTCCGCTGTCCTCGGCCCCATCCACCAATGTCTCTCAGCGCACCGTCCAGCCGTCGCTAGCGCAAGTGTTGGAGCGGAAGCGCAAGTACGCCGCCACACACCCGCACGCTCAAGCGTTAAACGTGCACATAGCCAAATTTATCAGCCTGGAGATGCTGCCGTATAGGGTTGTGGAAACGGAGGCTTTTAAAGGTATGATGGCGGCCGCGGCCCCGCGCTACTCAGTTCCCAGTTGCCACTACTTTTCCCGATGTGCCGTCCCAGCCCTGCACGACCACGTCCCCCACAACATTGTACGCGCCCTCACCAACGCGGTTACTGGCAAGGTCCACTTAACAACGGACACGTGGACAAGCACAGGTGGGCAGGGCCACTATATCTCCCTGACGGCACATTGGGTGAATTTAGTGGAGGCTGGGACAGAGTCAGAGCCTGGGACCGCTCACGTCCTACCCACCCCCAGAATTGCGTGCCCCAGCTCGGTGGTGGTATCTGCGGCGGTGTATGCTTGCTCCACTAAACCACCCTCCTCCTCCTATGCAACCTCTGTCTCGCAATCAAGATGTGTCAGCAGCAGCACGTCGCCAGCAGTCGGTGTCGCGCGGCATGGCAGCACAGCGGTGGGCAAGCGTCAGCAGGCCGTGCTGAAACTACTCAGCTTAGGACAGAAGAGGCACACGACCCATGAACTGCTGCAGGGTCTGACAGAGCAGACCGACCGCTGGCTTGCGCCGCTGAGCCTCCAACCGGACATGGTCGTGTGTGACAACGGCCGTAACCTGGTGGCGGCTCTGCAGCTCGGCAGCCTCACGCACGTGCCATGCCTGGCCCACGTCTTTAATTTGGTGGTTCAGTGTTTTTGAAAGTCCCACACGGACCCTGCCACCCTGCGCACCCTGCAACATCGGTTTCATCTGCCAGTGCACCGACTGCTGTGCGACGTGCCCACACGGTGGAACTCTACGCTCCACATGTTGGCCAGGCTCTATGAGCAGCGTAGAGCTATAGTGGAATACCAACTCCAACATGGGCGGCGCAGTGGGAGTCAGCCTCCTCAATTCTTTACAGAAGAGTGGGCCTGGTTGGCAGACATCTGCCAGGTCCTTGGAAACTTTGAGGAGTCTACCCAGATGGTGAGCGGCGATGCTGCAATCATTAGCGTCACCATTCCTCTGCTATGCCTCTTGAGAAGTTCCCTGCAAAGCATAAAGGCAGACGCTTTGCGCTCGGAAACAGAGGCGGGGGAAGACAGTATGTCGCTGGATAGTCAGAGCACCCTCCTGTCTATATCTCAGCGCGTTGAGGAGGAGGAGGAGGAGCATGAGGAGGATGAGGAGGAGGGGGAAGAGACAGCTTGGCCCACTGCTGAGGGTACCCATGCTGCTTGCCTGTCATCCTTTCAGCGTATATGGCCTGAGGAGGAGGATCCTGAAAGTGATCTTCCTAGTGAGGACAGCCATGTGTTGCGTACAGGTACCCTGGCACACATGGCTGACTTCATGTTAGGATGCCTTTCTCGTGACCCTTGCGTTTCACGCATTCTGGCCACTACGGATTACTGGGTGTACACACTGCTCGACCCACGGTATAAGGAGAACCTTTCCACTGTCATACCCGAAGAGGAAAGGGGTTCGAGAGTGAAGCTATACCACAGGACCCTGGCAGACAAACTGATGGTAAAATTCCCATCCGACAGCGCTAGTGGCCAAAGGCGCAGTTCCGAGGGCTAGGTAGCAGGGGAGGCGCAGAGATCAGGCAGCATGTACAGCACAGGCAGGGGAACACTCTCTAAGGCCTTTGACAGCTTTCTGGCTCCCCAGCAAGACTGTGTCACCGCTCCCCAGTCAAGGCTGAGTCGGCGGGAGCACTGTAAAAGGATGGTGAGGGAGTACGTAGCCGATCGCACGACCGTCCTCCGTGACGCCTCTGCCCCCTACAACTACTGGGTGTCGAAGCTGGACACGTGGCCTGAACTCACGCTGTATGCCCTGGAGGTACTTGCTGGTCCTGCGGCTAGCGTCTTGTCAGAGAGGGTGTTTAGTGCGGCTGGGGGAATCATCACAGATAAGCGTACCCGCCTGTCAACCGACAGTGCCGACAGGCTTACACTCATCAAGATGAACAAAGCCTGGATTTCCCCAGACTTCTCTTCTCCACCAGCGGACAGCAGCGATACGTAAGCAATACGTAGGCTGCACCCGCGGATGGAAGCTACGTTCTCTCTCACCATCCAAAACGGGGACATTTCTGCTTCATCAATCTGTGTCTAATATTCCTCCTCCTCCTCCTGCTCCTCCTCCTGAAACCTGACGTAATCACGCCGAACGGGCAATTTTTCTTAGGCCCACAAGGCTCAGTCATATAATTTTTGTAAACAATTTTTATACATTTCAATGCTCATTAAAGCGTTGAAACTTGCACCTGAACCAATTTTTATTTTAACTGGGCTGCCTACAGGCCTAGTTACAAATTAAAGGGGTTGTCCCGCGCCGAAATGTTTTTTTTTTTCCTTTCAAACCCCCCCCCCCCGTTCGGCGCGAGACAACCCCGATGCAGGGGTTAAAAAAGAACACCGGAGAGTGCTTACCTGAATCCCCGCGCTCCGGTGACTTCTTACTTACCTGCTGAAGATGGCCGCCGGGATCCTCTCCCTTGGTGGACCGCAGGGCTTCTGTGCGGTCCATTGCCGATTCCAGCCTCCTGATTGGCTGGAATCGGCACGTGACGGGGCGGAGATACACGGAGCTACACGGTGCCCCATTCAGAAAAGAAGAAGACCCGGACTGCGCAAGCGCGGCTAATTTGGCCATTAGACGGCGAAAATTAGTCGTCTCCATGGAAACGAGGACGCTAGCAACGGAGCAGGTAAGTGAAAAACTTCTTATAACTTCTGTATGGCTCATAATTAATGCACAATGTACATTACAAAGTGCATTAATATGGTCATACAGAAGTGTATAGACCCACTTGCTGCCGCGGGACAACCCCTTTAAGCCACATTAACCAAAGCGATTAGTGGGTTTCACCTGCCCTCTTGGTTGGGCATGGGCAATTTTTCTGACATACATTAGTACTGTTGGTACACCAATTTTTTGGGGCCCTCGCCTACAGTGTAATCCAATTTATTTTTTGCCCACCTGCATTAAAGCTGACATTACCTCAGCTGTGATGGGCACTGCAATGGGATACATTTATGTTCAGCCGGTGGCTTCCAGGGAGCCACCCATGCTGTGGGTCCACACAGAGTTGTAACTGCATGTGTCCACTTCTAAAGAACCCCAGTCTGACTGGGGCATGCAGTGTGGGCCGAAGCCCACCTGCATTAAACATGACATTACCTCAGCTGTGATGGGCAATGCAATGGGATATATTTATATACCGCCGGTGGCTTCCTGGCACCCACCCATGCTGTCGGTCCACACGGAGTTGTAACTGCATGTGTCCACTTCTAAAGAACCCCAGTCTGACTGGGGCATGCAGTGTGGGCCGAAGCCCACCTGCATTTAATCGGACGTTACCTCAGCTGTGATGGGCACTGCAATGGGATACATTTATGTACAGCCGATGGGTTCCAGGGAGCCACCCATGCTGTGGGTACACACGGAATTCCCATTGCGGAGTTGTACCTGCCTGTGACTATTTATAAAAAACCGCGGTCTGACTGGGGCATGCAGACACCTTGACAGAATGAATAGTGTGTGGCACATAGGTTCCCCATTGCTATGCCCACGTGTGCAGCTCCTGATGGCAGTGGCACAGGATTATATTTCTCATTGCTTCTGTACAGCATTGCGGGCTATCGCCCCGCCCATTTTAAAGAGGGTCGCTGCCTAGCCATGCCAACCCTCTGCAGTGTGTGCCTGCGGTTCCTCCTCATGGCAGACACACTTATAAATAGACATGAGTGTGGAGTGGCATGAGGGCAGCTGAAGGCTGCGCAGGGACAATTTGGTGTGCGCTGTGGACACTGGGTCCTGCGGGGGGGGGGGGGGGGGTTGGGCAGCATGTAACCCAGGAGAAGTGGCAGCGGAGTGTCATGCAGGCAGTGATTGTGCTTTGTTGGAGGTAGTGTGGTGCTTAGCTAAGGTATGCATTGCTAATGAGGGCTTTTCAGAAGTAAAAGTTGTTGGGGGGGGGCACTCTTGCCACTATTGTGGCTTAATAGTGGGACCTGGGAACTTGAGATGCAGCCCAACATGTAGCCCCTCGCCTGCCCTATCCGTTGCTGTGTCGTTCCCATCACTTTCTTGAATTGCCCAGATTTTCACAAATGGAAACCTTAGCGAGCATTGGCGATATACAAAAATGCTCGGGTCGCCCATTGACTTCAATGGGGTTCGTTACTCGAAACGAACCCTCGAGCATCGCGAAAATTTCGTCCCGAGTAACGAGCACCCGAGCATTTTGGTGCTCGCTCATCTTTAGTTATTAACTGATTGCCAAAAGGGTTTGATTCTGCTGCAGTTCCACCAGATGTGTAGGGCTGTTCGCCTCTCTTCCCCGGATTCCCCGGGTTCATTTTAGAGGATGTGACAGGTGTTCTGTACCATCTCGTGAGTATCTTGTACGAGTTCTCCTGAGTCCGTACACATCTGGAGAATCCATTAGAATTTTTTAGAACTCTAAGAGTCTCTTCTCTGTTCAGGGTTAAATTTAGTTCCCTCTCCCACTCCCTAAGAAACCAGGGTTTTTCTATGGCAGTTTGTAAGAGGAGACCTCTGTAAAGCTGGGTGACCAGTCTCTTCGGGCGGGAGGGGAGTGCGATGTGGGTTTCACACCAGAGGGGATCCCGCTGGTCCCTCCGGTGGGTTGTCTGGAATCGTCTCAGGGCTTGGAAAAGGCCTGCCCTGCTCAAGAAATCGAGCGGGCACTGAGGCAAGAGAATATCTAGTTGCGTTTGGTCATTAAGTTTGGGGCTTTTAAGGATAATGTAAATTGTGAGATCCCCAAGTTTGTCCCACACTCTTTCTGTTCTCAGTGGTTTATTTGCCAAGATGGACGGTATCAGATTGGCCGGGGTCATTGGGGGGGGGGGGGGTTCTTTTGATGCTTCTGCTCTTACGAGCCTCAGTACTTTTATTGTACATTTCGTGATTGGGCCTAGGCGTGTATGTTTACCGAGGTGGGGGCCTTTTATCCAAAGTAGTGCTTGATTTTCCCTGCCCAGCGCCTCTCTCTCCATTTCAAATGAGGGAGAGGCTATTTCTTTGTCTGTCAAGAGGATCCACCTGGCAATGTGGATCGCCCTGTGGTAGTATTGCAAGTTCGGGAGGCCGGCGCCTCCCTGTGGGCGCTTTTGGTGAGAGTAGAGAACGCCAATCGTGGTTTGTGTCCATCCCATATAAAGTCTCTAAAGAGCTTATGTATATGTGCAAAAAAGAAGTTAGATATCTCTATTGGGACTGAGTGCATAGTATAAATTATTTGAGGCAGTATGTAGGTGGAAATGAGGTTCTTTCTCCCTAGCCAGGAAATTAGCAGTATGTTGAATTGTGTGAGTGGGGTTTTCACTTTTTTAATTAGTGGGGTGAAGTTGGCTTCGTAAAGATGGGAGGGGTTGGCCTTTAGTGTGATACCTAGATACTTGATGCTACTCGTGGGCCATTTGAAGGCGTACTGCTCTTTCAGTTTTCTAACTACTTGGGGTGAGGCGGAGATGTTTAGTGCCTCTGACTTGTAGTAGTTTATTTTAAAGTTGGACAGCCTGCCGAAGAGGTCGAACGTTCCCTTGAGCGCTGCCAGTGCTTTGGTCGGGTTTGTGACCAGTAGCAGCAGATCGTCCGCGAAGGCCGCCATGGTGTGTGTTTTACCTCCTATTCGGAGGCCTACAATGTCTGGGTTTTGGCTGATTTCCTGTAGATGTGTCCCCATTGTCAGTATAAAAAGTGTAGGGGATAGTGGGCAACCCTGTCAGGTGCCATTTCTTATGGTGAAGGGTTTGGATAGCGTGCCATTAACAAGGACTTTGGCCGTTGGCTCTGTATATAGGGAGAGCATGGCTCTAATAAATATGGGCGGGAAGCCAAACTTGCTCAGGATGTTTTCCATATATTTCGATCTTACTCTATCAAAAGCCTTTTCGGCATCCGTAGAGATCAGGACCAGTGGTAGTTTGTTTTGCCTAGCAAAGTGTATTGCATGGATTGCTCTGGTCGTGTTGAATTTGCCCTCTCTTCCCGGGACAAATCCAACTTGGTCTGGGTTTATTAGCTTTGTGAGTAGGGGGGCTATTGTTTGAGCTATTATTTTTTCCCATAGTTTTATATCTGCATTCATTGCTACATAGCTTCGGTGCTTTGCCTTCTTTAGGTATGAGCGATATGTGTGCCTCTAAGGCTTGTTTGGGCAGGGGCGTGCCTGAAAGGAGGGAATTGCATAGTTTGGTTAGGTGAGGGATTAGTGTATCGGCAAATTTTTTATAGTATATGATGGGCAGTCCATCAGGGCCTGGACTTTTTCCGTTGGGGATAGTTGCTAGGACCTCCCTCCCCTCGTCGTCCGTGACTTGGTGTAGGAGTGAAGCAGCATCTTCCTCTGAAAGTCCGGGGAGATTTAAGTTGTTTAGAAAGTTGAGTGTGGTATCTTGTGGGCTCTCATTGTCGTTATCTAGGCTATATAATGCGGTGTAATATTTTTCAAATTCTAGTGCAAGATCTTCTGTTGATGTCACCGTTTTTCCCGTAGGGGTTTTAATTTGAGAGATGAATGCTTTCTCTTTTTGCTTTTGGATAAGCCTCGTCATTGTCTTTGACCCTCTGTCGCCGTGCACGTAAATCTTGTACTTAGATGACAGCAGGGTCTTGGCTGATTTTATATGAAGTAGATTTTTAAGTTTTTCTCTTAGGTATGTGAGCTCTTTTAAAGTCTTGTCTTCCAGGTTCTTTTTATGTAGGGTTTCTTTGTATGAGATTTGGGTCAAGAGTGAGTTAATTTCCTCATTCCTCTGGCGTTTGGTCCTGGTGCCTAGTGAGATTAGTTCCTCTCTTATATAGGCTTTGTGTGCTTCCCAGATAATTGGGGCGGGAACCTCGTGTGAGTCATTGATTGAGAAGAATTCTTCTAGTTTATCATTTAATCTTGTGAAGTTTTCCCACCCGTTTATCAGTGTGCAGTTTAGGCGCCAGCTCCATTCCCTCCTCGGCAGGCTGTCCACTATCAACATGAGAGCAATGGGGGCGTGGTCAGATATTGTGATTTGGCTTATGTCAGTTGCTGTGACTGAGTGTAGGTATTTGCCTGAGATTAGTAGGTAGTCGATTCTATGGTACGATTTGTGAATGTGTGAAAAGTATGTGTACTCCCTGAGGTTGGGATTTTTCAGTATCCAGGCGTCTCATAGTTTTAAGTCCACTAACAGGCTCCTGAACTTGTGGGTTTGGCTGCAGGGAACTGACGAGGTGTTCGAGGTTGTGTCAATTGAGTGCTCTAGAGCTAGATTAAAGTCCCCGCCGACCACCTGCAGTCCTCCCGCAAATTCTCTAAATTTAATCAAGACCCGTGTGAGCCATTGGACCTGTTGTTTGTTTGGTGCATATAGATTGGCAAATGTGATCTCGCTATTGGCTATCGTGCCTTTTAAGAATAAGTATTTACCTTTTGGGTCTTGTTCTGACCCCGTAGGAGTGAAGGGGACATTTTTATTTATTGCGATGGTAACCCATCTAGAGGCCGAGGAGTGTGTGCTGTGGTGCCATTGGTTGTATGTATGGGTTGGAAGTCTAGGGACGTGGTTGTGGCGGAAGTGAGTTTCTTGTAGAAACAGCACCTCTGGGGATTGTTTTTTCAGCAGATTAAAGGTCTGGGCTCTCTTCTGTGGGCTGTTCCAGCCTCTAATGTTAAATGAGGTAACTTTGATCTCTGCCATTGTCTATTTCCGTGTTTTTTTTTAGGAAGGAGCGAGAAATTGGGTCTCTGTCGAGCTCTTCATTGTGTTCTGAGGCAGCTGAGGCACTTTCTCCCTCTGAGTCGTCTGAGTGTGGGTCTGTGACGTATTCGTGGTGTGGTCTCTGTTTTTGTGCCGCTGGCGAGCTGTGTTTCTTTTTTTAGGTATTTATCCATTTCCGCTTGATTTTTATTGATTTTGGGCAGTTCTGCGTGGTCTTTATTCTTGTCTTCCCCAATTTTCACCATTGTAAAGGGGGGTATATTTGCGCTTTGCTAGGGTTTGTTGACTCAGGTTTGTGCGT